>NC_085868.1:8259034-8481534 GCF_034702125.1 Engraulis encrasicolus | reverse complement strand
TAAAACTACCACGTCTGTACTGTCTGTGTCTGCGCGCGCGTTATCGTTCACGCATGATCTTCTTCTCTATGGGATGTACTATATTTATTTTAGGAGCAACGTACGAATGAAAGGGTTGAAATCCATACTCGTTGCCTACATGTGCGGCCTTTTTATCATTTCGTTTCCATAATAATTTTAGGCACATAACGCTCGCGCCCTCCGCAATTTAATATTGCACTCCAACCATCTGTATCGGGCGAAATCATTTAGCTATCCACTGACTGCTTCAGGGATGGCGAAAGCTTTCAGATCGCTCTGGCATTTAGGCACGTCTACAGAAGAGAGATCTGGGATCCCCAAGCTAACTGTATTTTGGTTCATATAGCTGCATCATCCTCTACTCGCGCAGACCCTTAGTGCTTCGTGCATCTTCGTTACACTTCATGAATATAGGCCTACATCTGCGTGAGAACCAGGTTATCATCATCCTCTCGGATGGTGTGGTAATAAGGCTAACTGTGGGCTCACTTGGTGGTGTTGTGGACCTGCTTTTTGAAGGGAGAACCTCTGCGATTCTGGAACCTGAAGTCTGTTGGGCCTAAAGCCGTGGCTTTTTAAAATAATTTCGATGAGAACTCTGTTTCATCGCAGCATATTTTAGAACCATCATGTTACACCACTGACATAGCCTATTCAGTAGCCTATCGATGATGTGCGATTCTAGAGGTAGTTCTATTACGAAAGACTCCACTTGCCACCTTTCCGGGTGGTAGCCTACTGCACTGACAGCGGCACTAGGTGCACTACAGGCATAGGTCCACTGGTGAGTGGGGAGGGAGGCTGCATGTAAAACCTATGGTTGCACTCCCGACGCTTGCGTTTACAATCGGTTGTCAAGTGAAGCCAATTTTTATAGGTGTTCCAGCTATGAAAGTAGGTGTTCCCGGAACCCTCTGGAACACCTGTAGCTACGCCACTGGTCACAGTGGTGGAACATTGACACATCGATTTGGCAGACTGCCATCATGCAAAGGGGTATTTGTTTCACAACAGTTCATTCCGCATTAACATGCAGCACCTTTGGAAGTAAAGTCATGGTCCTGCAGGAGGAAAACACTTTTGTCACAGAGTTTTCCAAAATTTTCTGTTGCCACGGCGAATTTCTGATGCTAAACGCAGAAATGCACTGCTGTGCCCTGACCAAAACCAGGCCTAAGCCTATAGCAACGTGTCCGCTGCTTTATTTTAGTTTAGTTAACATGCAAAGTTGTGACGCACAAACGTGATAGACGGTTCAAGTCAGCGTGTTATCTTAACGTTCTGGTATGATGCCATGTTTGATTTGGGGACACATAAGTGGCTCATTAGTTCTGATGCATGTAGAGTGGCACTTCTGTCACTGAGGGTGGCATAATCAACACAGCAGCACACTTCTCTCTTCTCTTCAACGTGTGTGTGTGTGTGTGTGTGTGTGTGTGTGTGTGTGTGCTCGCGCGCGCGCGTGTGTGTGTGTGCAGTGCTGGCGCTGAGGGATAATCAACACAGCAGCCTACTGCCCTCTTCATTGTGTGTGTGTGTGTGTGTGTGTGTGTGTGTGTGTGTGTGTGTGTGTGTGTGTGTGTGTGTGTGTGTGTGTGTGTGTGTGTGTGTGTGTGTGTATCTATGTGCGAGAAAGAGAGAGAGAGACCAACAACAGTTGCTCTATTATACTGTATATCATGCAGTCTAAAACATACAACCAAGGTCCAGTCATCCAACCATTCCTTGACAAACACACGCATACACACACAAACATATACACACAGCCAGGGTCCATTCATGGGACCCATTCATTCAGGGTACACTCCTTTGTGGCTATACAAAAAAAACCACACAAATCCAGTTATTACTCACATCTACACACCTCCCGTTCCTTGCTTGACAGACACAATACAATACAATACATTCCCACATTCCCACACCAGCTTTGGAGGCTACAGCACAGCGCCAATTGTAATTCATGTAATTCTTACACTCTCTCTCGTACACACACACACACACACACACACACACACACACACACACACACACACACACACACACACACACACACACACACACACACACACACGCACACACGCACACAGAGCAAGAGTAGAACTACACTATTACATGCGGATGGTCCCTGCATGCCTGTGTGGGGGCATTGTCGGTGTACACATTTTCAGGGATGGAAGCCAGGGGTGTTCGTTCTGTTGAGATGGGCTGCTTTTGTCGAGATGAGGTGATGGCCAACTGGATGTCTCCTATTTGTGCAGATGGGATCGCCAGTTCACTTTTTGTTGAAAAAAAGGACATATATTACATTCCATTCCATTCCATTTTTACTTTACATTACATTACACTTAGCTGATGCTTTTATCCAAAGAGACTTACAGTTATTTACACTGGAGCAATAGTTATGATCACTGGAGCAGTATGAGGTTTGGTACCTTGCTCAAGGGCTGTATGGAGGGGAAGGGTGGGATTCGTATCCGTAACCATTAGACCATTTTTGCTGCTCAATTGCCATTGATGGACATTAGTATATTTTTATTTTTTAATTCTAAGGGGTGTGAAGAAAAAGGAGTCACACACAGGAGCTTGATGCTGTTCAGTGAAATTGTATTAAAACCTGAAAAATAAAGAGAAGCCAAAACAAAAAGTGGGATGCAAACGTTTCGGGTCTAGCCCATCATCAGTGTTCCCAATTTTGGCGCGGACGCCATCTCTACCTTCACCTTAATAGTAAGGGGGGCATTAGCAGGCTTATGATGAGGTCAAGGGGGTGTTAGGAGACTAATGAGGACGTTTGGGCGTTTGTTCAAAAAAGATTGAAACCACTGGTCTAAACAAAAAGTGTAACTCTAACCCTGATTGTCGCTATGGCTAGTGCACTACTATGGCTTGGTAACTCAGCTCGACAATAGCTCATATCAACATGAGTCGGCACTGGCCTCTTTTTGAAGGTCTGTTTTTAGCACTCTCTGTGTCTGTCTGTCTGTCTGTCTGGAATGGCGACGTGATGATAATGGAGCCATGGGTGACCACTCAGGCTTGTGCTAAATTAGGCAGCGAGAGACCCTTTTGATGAGACCTGCTCAGAGAAAACAGCACTTAGGGGAGAGACACCCACACGCGCACACAGACACAGACACAGACACAGACACACACGCCCTTAAAGCCTTTCCAGCCTTGGGGGTTGAATACATTTGTACACACAACTGTAGTTATAGCATGTGGTTACCGTATAGCATGCGCACACGGCACACACACACGCCTCTTACTCTTTCTCCACCACACATGCACGCATGGACTCACTCACGCACACGCACGCACGCACACGCACACACGCACGCACGCACGCACGCACGCACGCACGCACACACACACACACACACACACACACACACACACACACACACACACACACACACACACACACACACAAACTGAGAGGCTAAAGTTAAACACACAAGTGCACACACATTTGCTCACATGCAGAGACACACACATGCCCAGACAACAGGCAAATGGACGGACAGGTAGACAGACAGACAGTCAGGTTATTTGGTATACAGTTCATTTCATGTGCACAGTGCACTCACACTTGCACATACCGAACATTTTCACAGAAAGCACACAGTCGCCTATACACAATCACATGCTCTCAGGGTAAGATTGTACACCTTACATTTGTTAATATACATATTAACATACAACATACGCACAGGCGCGAGTCATCAGATCAAATTATGAATGGCAGCTTTGGAAAACCCCTCTACTGCTCACACCCACACCCTCCGCAACACTGTCACAGCTGATGCCACAGCAGCGCCTCCCATTCCCCTCCCCTCACCCCCCGACTTGCGTATCCGACCTCCCCGAATCTGTTGTCATAGCATCGCGGAACTCCTTTCTTTCTTCACCCCTCCTCACACCCCATCACAATCCTCAGACATGCCAGTACTGTACCCCACCAGACATCATTCAGTCCAATCTGCTGCTACAGCATCATCGATGACAGCATTGGAAAAGCCCTTCCCCCTCTCCCGTGCCACCCCCTTTAACATTGCCTCATACAGCAATACACCAATGCAACACGCCACCAGTCCTCTTACCCTAACCCCAACCTTCCCCAATCTGCCACCACCGCCAGGGTTGCCAGACATCACCCACTGAATCGGGAACTTGGAACTGGGAACCGGGAACTTGGAACTTGCTCAGGCAGACAGAGGGCGAGAGAACAGGAGTAGGAGGAGGTATGGAGATGGAGATTGTGAATGAAGTCATCTTCCTGTTTCTCACTCTCGCTCATGAATAGTGAGACCTGCTCTCGGTCTCCGGGCCATATGCTGTCCCCATGTCTGCCAAGTGATTACATGTAAAAGATGACATTAAAAGTTGGCTCTTAAAGATGAAGACTAAATTGTGTCTAACAAAAGTCTGATCCAACTGAAAATGGCATCTGATCCGATGTGAGGAAGAAGATAATAGAGAGAAAGATGAAACGAGAAAACGATACAGAGACAGAAAGTGGAAAAAAAGAGTACGTAGAGAGAGAATAGATAGATGGATACAAGGCAAGAGAGAGAAAAGTAGAGAGAGGCTGACAGAGAGAGAGAGAGAGAGAGAGAGAGAGAGAGAGAGAGAGAGAGAGAGAGAGAAAGGGAGAGAGAGGTAGAAAGAAAATGAGTGTGAAAGATTGAGAGTGAGAGTAAAAGATTGAGGGTGCGAGTAAGAATGTGAGAGAACAAGAGACGACTTCAGTTCAGATGGTGTGATGTGAAAGCTAGACATGGATGTCTTTTTTTTCATTCAAAAACCTCTCAACTCTCGGATATAAAATGCCTGCGGGCCTCTGACATTTGAAAGTGTATGTCACTGCGGCAGCCTCTGTTTGCTTTGGCTGACAGGGGATTTTCTCAGTGACACCCCTCTATGACAAGGCTCTCTCTCTATTGACCACAGAGTAAGAAATCTGACAGGAAAACATATTCTTATAGTCGATAGGTGCAATGCTCTTCCTCAGTTATTATAGTGCATGTAATAATAATAACTATATAGAAATAAATATATAGCCTACTATTCCACAAATACAGGCCTATGGAAAGGCCTATGGCCTATGGACTGTTGTTATTACACCAGACAGACTTAAAAGGAAAATTACAAAGACATCAGTTCAATACTGATAAATAATATATTTGAACCTGTTTTTAAACAAAAATGCAGCATTCCCTCGGGTTTGGTTTACAATGGATGTCTCAGACACAGAGAGAGAGAGAGAGAGAGAGAGAGAGAGAGAGAGAGAGAGAGAGAGAGAGAGAGAGAGAGAGAGAGAGAGACTTCACAAAGTGATAGCTATATATTTGTGAAAATGCATGGCACAGTTTCTTTGACAGAGAGGTACAGTACAGCACAAATGGATTGGGCACTGCACGCTGCACTGTGACAAACTGCTGCTGGTGTCTGTCCTCTAGACATCATTGTGTTGATTAGTGTGTGACTCCCATAGTCCCCTCTCCTTGTGCTTCTGTAGCTAATTGGCTGTCAGGGGCTAATAGATGAGCGTAGTGAAGCTGACAGGGGGTGACAAACAGGCCACTTGTCACGGGCTCTGGGTGAGAGGATATACTGCATAAAGGCTCCTGGTTCACCGCTATTGATACTGATACAGGGAGAGAGCGGATGCTCTGATAGAATGGCGTTCATGAAGGCTAATTAACGTCCATTTCTTCCTCATTATTCAGTGCTCATGGCCTTTTGCCCTCCTTCTCAATCACATCATCACAGCCCTCTTATCTACATATAAAGCTCTGAGTCGTTAAGCACAATCTAAATCAGAATCAATGCTGAATGAATGAACAAATCAGGGGTGAATTTCTCGAAACCAAAGTTGCTTACTCACTGATTCTTGAAAGTTTGGCAAAAACATGTCCCTGCAGTAAAATATTAATTCTGTTGAAAACCAACTAAATTTTCACAAACAAAATGAACCCAGGTAATGGCCAAGGGGTCTGTCACACGAATACATTTTTGTTTGAAATATTTAAGTGTAATTTTATTACTTTTCATGGCTATAAACCTGTCCACACCCTGTAAAAACGCCTGTCCCAAGGACTGGCATCATCATTTCAATTGACTTAAAATACAAAAATCACTAACAGAATTGAACAATATCACCATGATGTGGAAGACCATATTAAAGTGGTTCTACAGATGTGCACAAAGTGGATGTAAAACAATATTTACTATTATTTACTGATTGCTCAAAATGTGTCCAGCATATTGGTCACCACCGTCAGATTTTTTCTAAAAGACAATAAAATCAGGTATGCACAAGGTAATTTTCATTACTGAGGACCCCTTTTCAAACCTTTAGCTCTACTGCCTACTTCACCATCACTGAAGCTCCTGTAAGTTTATTATTTTGTCCTCAATTTGTTAATTTGTTTGGACACTGGTACTGTCCCAACCATAAACTGTCAACACCGTCGGGGGTTTTAATAGTATTGTATTACATTAATGTTAATAAATATAATTTTTTTCAGAAAAGGTATGAAGCACCCAAGAAACAGAGCGAAAATGAAATGGCTAATGTGAACAAACAATGCATAATATTTAAAAGAGTGCTTTTTTGTCTCACACCGTCAGATGTCACCACCGTCAGATTTTGTTCTGCTCATCATGTTGTTCCATATTATACTAAATTGTGCTGGTTAATGAAACATTACTAGGCATGTTAGTAATAATTGTGATCCAAAATGATACTCTAGCCACCACTGAGGTGCATTTGGAGGTTTTTTTTGTCAGAAAACCTGACGGTGGTGACATCTGATGGAGTTCACCAAAAAACACATGTTTTACGTGTTTTTGACATGTTTTAAGAATATGCATACAATAAGTATCTACAGTTATGTTGAATTGTTAAAGTAATTCACTTTAATACAGTAAACATGTGTTTTTACTTCTAATTCTGTCTGCCGCTGTTGACAAAACAAGAAAGAGCCCATTTTATGAAAAATGTTAAACATGGGGAGCTTGGCCAATGCATTCACTGCACAGCCAAGACCTACATCTATGATAATACACCTCTATATTTTGGATTTGAACAACTTAAAAGCTGTTTTTACCACATTTTCAACAACCAGTGGCTTACTTCCTAGGTAATCTAACTAATGAAGTAAAAACACATGCTCATACTGTGCACACACAAAAATAAAGTGTTTATGCAAGATGCCATTGACTTGAGAGGGCTATTTATTTTGCTAAATGCAGGTACTAATTAGGCCACTTTCACCACTCTCAGATTACTGTCACCACTGTCAGTTCTTAAGTCACCACTGTAAGAAGGAGTTTTGGACATTTTAAAGGAATGTGCTTACAACATTTTCCTTAGGAGTTGTTGAAATATCAAAGTAATAGCCAATTTAAGCCTACACGAATATTTGTGAAATTACAAAAAAATGTTTGTTGTATTTAGGCGTTAAGTAAGCATCGTATGACGGTACATATTTTAAAATTAGAACACATGAAACAGTATTAAAATAGAACAAAAGTGAATTTTCAACATATAAAGGCATATGTGTAAACCAAAAAATACACATAATCACTTAAAAACTCCAGATACATATGCAACCAAATCAATACAATTTTAATAACTTTTAATTGTGTCTGACGGTGTTGACAAAAAACAAGGTATGATCGGAGAAAAGCCTGATTTCTGAAAAAAATACATAATGGGGAGATTGGCCTTGTGCATTTCTGAAAAGCCAAGACCTTAGTCTACGAGGATATACCATATAATTTTGTAATTCACTTT
Source organism: Engraulis encrasicolus (assembly GCF_034702125.1). Lineage (NCBI taxonomy): Eukaryota > Metazoa > Chordata > Actinopteri > Clupeiformes > Engraulidae > Engraulis > Engraulis encrasicolus. Next base: position 8,473,712 of record NC_085868.1, on the reverse strand, counting down.
GTTTTTTTCTGTCAACATTACAACCTGTTTTAGCCACTTTCTCAAGAATCAGTGTACTACATTAGCTACTTCGTTGCTTTCAACGCATTTTCCCATTGGCAACTACCGAAGTTGCTAACAGGCTAGCAACTTCTCTTTTGAGAAACTCAGTACAGGATTGCCAGGTGGGATTTTCCATAGATAGATGGCGTTACGGCTCCTCTTCCACCTGTTGTTCGCAGCTGCGTTACGGGTCATGTTCAATGGCTGAAATGGAACGTCAAGATGAAGACATGTTGTTTATCCAATCACATGCAAGGTTTTTTTGAGAAGGACCATAATTTGCAAACATGTCTGTTGTGGGGGTACTCAGACGGCATTGTGAACACGAAGGCAAAACATATCAGCTGACGAGAGTCAGGTTACTGAATCGGCTTGTTCTAACCTAACATAGTGGCTAATTGGCTGCAATTAGTTTTGTACGGTACATTCTGTTGCCCATTCACGAGGGACACGCTCTGCATTCTACAAACATGCACTTTCATACAAACACGCACATCCAATACACACTACTTCTTTCACTACACAGACATGCAGTTCATTCCACACAACCTGTGTGTGTGTGTGTGTGTGTGTGTGTGTGAGAGAGAGAGAGAGAGAGAGAGAGAGAGAGAGAGAGAGAGAGAGAGAGAGAGAGAGAGAGAGAGAGAGAGAGAGAGAGAGAGAGAATTTATGAAAAACAAAACACAGCTGAGACTTGTGACGGCAATGTACACAGCCTGGAAAATAGCCATATAGATAAGATAAATCTCTTTTAAACCTTTTAAATGCTTTGAATGCCATGCGGTCATGGCCTTGAGTTAATGTTAATTGGGTGCTATTGTAGTTACCCCTGCTTTGTGTGGAGGTGGCCTGTTTTCAAACTTTGCTACTTCAAAAGCCCATATTACAGCTTCAAACAGAGGGGCGAGGTCTTTGAAATGTCCCTGAAGGTCAAGCGATAACACAGCCAAGGTCACTATTTATAGACGCACTAAACATAGATCGCTCTGCCATGCAAAGCTTTTAAAACACCGCCCTGTAGATTCCAAGCGTGTTCTCTCATACTAGTATAGTAATGAATTCATTTATCCTCATTTGCAATTATGATTTGAGACACAAAGAATAATAATATGCATTCTAGTATGCACACATTGCACAGGTATTCACCATGAAATCACCTTCCCTGTTAATGATAATATAGTACTGATTAAGTAGGCTAGGTCTTGGTCACGTTTGTCATTTAGGAAGAAGTTAAAACCCCTTGACCTTATCATGAAGTGGCTGGTACCATTGAAAGTAGAGACTCTGTAGAATCCACAGGAAGTGACAGGAACATGTTGTGATGTACTGCCAAGGACTTACAGGGGTTTGAACATTTTTTTCTGACAGGCGGTTTTAGAAACTCTTGGAAATTACTACATTTCAGCAGTTTAGCTGATACATTTTGCCTTGGAAACAAATTTGATACTTACTCACAGGTCTTCAGAAGCTGTTTGTCAAAGGGGATCTTTTTACACGTATATATGACCTTTGCCAAGACAATTATGTGTGGATATGCACATGCGTTTTGCCATGTGTTTTATTGTAGACCTTTTGATTAGTCAAAATGCACCCCACAAATAAGGTCTCACTGTTCAAGAACACTTTGAGCTAGAAGCCTCATGATGGTCTCAAATGAAAGCTTACCCCTTGAGGTGTTCTACAGTCATCTGACTTAGTTGGATATGCCTTTTGGGTAGTATTACAGAGATATTACTGTACTGTACGGTACTGTACACTATGTACAGTACAAACATGGGAAGAAAGGGGCATTCTTGAGCAGATTTGAGATTCCTCTGTCCCTGGGTGTAACACAGAAGAGCTATATGGCTCATTTGAAAACCTGGACTCTAGACTATCATCCAGTCTTTGAGTTTCTAGCTCTTGCTTCGAGGGAGCTGCAGTCATTCAAAGCAAATGAGCCAACACAAGGCTGCGTAAAACAGGACCTGCCTACTTCTCTTCTAAGGCTTGTCTTTCATGGCAGGAATGTATGGAATAAATGCATTCCAATACATTATATGAAATATATGGAAGTGTAGGCAAAAACAGCACAATTCTTGAGGGGAAAAAACGTGATCAGTGAGTTTAGTTTGAGTGAAGTTGTACAACTTGTGGTTGAAATACAGTAAAAAAAAAAAAAAAGGAATACACTTTCATAAACCTTGAATTGTAACAGACATTTTGAGACCATGGGGATAAGGATATGTTCATGTTTGGATGTCCACTCATCCTAGGAAGGTAGGGAGACATCAGGCGGGGGGTGCTTGGGAGGGTCAAATTTGAAAGGTGACATTGTGTAATAAATTGACAATAATGCACAGAAAATATGTTCAAATCCCTGTATAGTAGTGCTAGGTGTGAGGGTCTAAGCTTTCCAATGATATATAATGTTCCTGGGTTTATTACACCACCTGGATTATAAGCAATTGTGGAATGAAGATCAAGTTGAAGTTCAAAGTCATTCGGGTCGCCACCGGGTCACCTTACAGTCAAGGGGCTTTAAAGATCAATGATGCACACCATAAATGCAATTTAAAAATGGCTGTGCACCTACACAGCGAGGGTCGGAGCATGTGACAAAATTTAAACCTTAAAGGGACACTGTGTGAGATTTTTAGTTGTTTATTTCCAGAATTCATGCTGCCCACTCACTAATGTTAACTTTTTCATGAATACTTACCACCACTATCAAATTCTAAGTATTCATTATGACTGGAAAAATGCACTTTTCATACATGAAAAGGGGGATCTTCTCCATGGTCCGCCATTTTGAATTTCCAAAAATAGCCATTTTTAGCTGCAAAAATGACTCTACTTGAATCATACCAGAAAATATTTGTTTATTACTCAGTAAACTTTCATGTAAAGATCAAATTTGGCAATAGGCAGTCCAATTTCAAAGAGCAGCATGGTTGCAGTACCTTTTTTGACCATTTCCTGCACAGTGTACCTTTAAAGGGATACCACACCTGGGAATAAGCTAATTTTACACCTCCACTTGAGGTTAGTACTTGTAAGCCTAGTTGGGTTGTATCTTTCTCCTGCACTTCCAATCGTTCTCTTAGTCTGATGATGTAACTTCTAGTTCAAATTTAACAATCATCATTGAATAGTGTGGGTCCTTTCATTACCAATGGATCACTAGTAATTCAGAATAATTGTGGAGAATGCCTTAGTTCTTAGTCCGTAATTGGTGAAGTAACAATTCCAGCACAACTTACCTACTGGGTTTCAGCGAAGCAGGTTCAGTGATAATTCCCATGTCGATGTGCATGTGTGTGTTTATGCGATTGAGATTACATCTCTTGTCTTTCCTGGGGTGAATAATGGAGGATAGTGGCGAAAATGTGATTAACAGCATTTCGGGGGCAAGTGGTAGTTAACCTATCCTGTGAAAAAGAAAGAAATAAAAAAACTCCAAGAACTCTACCAGACGAAGCAGGAAGGTGTGAAATCATGTCATAGGCTATCTGGTCACAATGTCTGTAAATTGAGTAAATCACAGACCTTTTCTAATCCCATCCGAATGAGCCAGAGAGGTGCGAGGGTAACTGATTGCAAATACAGGAACACTACGCTGCACTCAGGTGCATGGTTTACATGTCACCCAAATTACGGCACATGGTGGAAAAAAACAACATCAACGCACAGTGTGACCAATTTACTCATACTCTCTCTCTATATATATATATATATATCTCTGTGCAAGGAACAGAACACGATAGGGTGTAACTTGATTGTCAATATCATTTTTGCTTGTTGTTTTTATCGACTCTCATGCTTTGGTCCTTCTTGCTCAAACAGCTTCTCGTTTTGTTGCAACTTCTTGCAACTGCTATCTTTCATGTTGGTCAAAAAAAGCATGATAGAACAATGTCTGACTGTATCACAGAGAATACGGTATGTACAAATGACTGTAATTGGTCGAACAACCCATTTATCCCAGAGGTAATCACAGAGATAAGGTTTGAACTTGGCCAATAAATTACACCACTATAAACAAAGACTGGACAGCTAAAACAATCTATAATGAATTTGGGAATAGTTGATAAATGGTGGTCAATACCAAATGCACTGCAATGCGTCTGGAAATATGAGGAGTGATTGATTTGATACTGTAGGATGAAATGGATACACACACAGGTGCACGCACACACACACACACACACACACACACACACACACACACACACACACACACACACACACACACACACACACACACACACACATAGAGCCATATACAACAAACTGCCCAGTGGAATGACAATTAGGGGATATTCTATAGAAGTGGTGAGGAGGAATGGCCTTACAGTAATGGGATGGCTGTTGTGATGGAGGGTGGTGGGTGCACGTGCACTCTGACTGTCATACCAATGAGCCTGGTTCTTTGGTATGGTGGTCAGAGCCCCACATGCCTACTGTGTTCCCTGGAGTAAAGGGCCCCTCAGGGGAGGTGTGAGGCATGGAATGTGAATTGAAGTAGTGCGGGGATAAGTTAGTTAGGGATTCCCTGTGTGTGTGAAGCATGAGCGTCCGTTTCACAAAGGAGAAGGCAGTGTGGTGGAGTGACCATCTTTAGGGTTGGGTTTGTGCTCTGACTGTCATGCCAATGAGCCTGTCTCTTTGGAGTAGTTGTTGCATTACCCATTAGTGTTCAGTTATGGGGCAGTTATTTTGACGTGGTCTTGTCTGCTACGTTGCTTCCTGTCATATATGTCACTTTCCTGTTTTGTAAGCCAAAAAGTTTGAGAATGGAAGCAGTGCAAGTCAATGACTGTGCAAGAGCTAGCTATTCAAGTTCAAGTGTAATGTCTCAACAAAGTATGTTTGAGACGAAAGTTTGTTACATTTGTTTGTTCAAGAAGAACATCAAATAAAGTTGTGAACCCTTTCTCAGTCAGCAAAGCATGAAAAAGCAGTAGCCTGTCTTTGTGATATTGTAAGCTTATTCAAGTCTTAAGTTTGCGGTGTGTGATTGAGTATGATTTAGCCTGTCGTTTGTTTTGTGTTTTTGTCTTTTAGTACAGTGTGTTTCGGTGCTGCCACGGTGCTCAGTATTGAATGAACATGTTGTTGCACAATAAATCATCAGTAATTGGACACTCGACTTTGCAGGTTGACTGGGAACGATATACACGTATGTCTTGTTGTCTTGTCACCCATCCTGACTAATCTGCGTGTGTTATTTACGTGCTCTCATATCCCTTTATCATTTCCAGGCTGCTGCCCATTTACACAAAGATTAGCCGTCTTCAGCGCCTGAGTGAGTGCCGAGGGTAGGGCCGCTGACAGCATTCCCTGGGCCCGGGTCAAAGCACCCCCCATCCCCTTACCTCAATACACACAATGTAGTGGGGACGCAAAGCTGGGCTCCCTCTCACCCTGGGCCCAGGACAACAGACCACTTTGCCCGCCCATGTCAGTTTCCCTGGCCAAACGTATAAAAACACGAGTGCTATTTACCTCATCCTGTATGAGTGCCAAGAGTATAAAAACACGAGTGCAATTTATCTCATTGATCGTTAAGCTGTCTAAAGGTGTCCGTGCCGTATTGCGAATGCTTTTCTCTCTCTCTCTCTCTCTCTCTTTCTTCTCACTGTGCATCATCTGTCTATCCGTGTATAAATAAGGATAAGGAGGCTTAAGCTAAGCTCAGACACAGAGGCATCTGTGAAATAATGGATATTTCATACCATCATCATCAGTACTGTCTGGGAAGAGTCTAAGATGACAGTTTCATTTTCTTGGTATTATTTCAAGACATGGCAACACACACGCACACACGACATGTCAGCACACACACACACACACACACACACACACACACACACACACACACACACACACACACACACACACACACACACACACACACACACACACACACACAGGACAGCACATGTACACACGCACCCACCCTTCCGAAAATCGACCAGGGTAAACCATGCTTTTCATGTTTTTTTTAGCATGGTTCTGCACGTTTTTTATTTCATTTTTTTTTTTTTTACAATGGTTCAATCGTGGTTTGACAATGGTTTAACTATAAAATTAGTTTGAAGAAGGCCAGACGGCCGAAACGTCACTTCACCATTAAAACATGGAGCAGAGTGTGCGGCATTCTTTTCTTTTTCTTTAACTATAAAATTAACCATGGTTTTACTCTGAAAACGAATCATGGTTTTACCACGGTTTATAAATAATTACTCATTAAATTACACTTAGCTGTCGCTTTTTTTATCGAACGCACATATTGGTGACAGTCCTTGGAGCGATGTGGGGTTAGGTGCCTTGCTCAAGGGCACTTCAGTCATGGATGGAGGTGTAGGGACAACCTTGTTCTCACGCAGGTTGATGTTTCACGAAGTTGAGCAAAATTCACGAAGGGTCTGCATGAGAACCAGGCTAGTGTAGGGAGAGGTAAGGGCGGGATCCGAATCTGCAACTATGTGATCTTCAGTCCAACTCCCTAACCATTACACCACGGCTGCTAAAAAGTTTTCCAGTTTTTTGGGGTAACCATGGAACCCACAATTAACCATGTTATGTTTTTTGAGCATAGTTTGTGACTTTGTGGTTTGTGTGGCTTAGCCATAGTCACAAACCATGCTGAAAAAAACCATGAAAACTATGAATAACCATGATCCATGATTAGTCAGGAACATGGATAAGCCATAATAATACTATGGTTGGTCCAGAGTACTTAGAGTATCCATGACATACCATGGTAAAACCAGAGGTGGAAAGAGTACAGAAAATGTGTACTCAAGTAAAAGTATCTTTACTTTGCCTAAATCTCAAGTAAAAGTAAAAGTAAGAGTAGCCTATCTAAAAATCTACTCAAGTAAAAGTAAAGTACTCAACTTAAAATGTAATTTGAGTAAAAGTAGCCTACTTAGTTACTTTTAATTAGCTTTCCTCTTGAGAATGTCATGTTTATTTTTCTTGAATATCGTCCTCCATAACCTCTATCTCTTGCTCGGCACCAGCCATCATCCAATACATTGATACAAGATAGTAAAATAGTGGAAATGCTGTGTGCCATCCTGCACAATCTTTCATTTCCGGTGGATTGTGGCATTATTGTGCATGGCATTTTGTCTCTCAGTCATTTTTTTTTTTTACTCAGTACTCAGGCCAGGTTCCAGTGTAATTGAGTAAAGTACTTGGGTCAAAATGTACTCAAGTACAAGTAAAAGTATTAATTTTAAAAATTACTTAAAAAGTACAAAGTATTCATAAAAGCTACTCAAGTACAATACTTGAGTAAAAGTAATTAGTTACTTTCCACCCCTGGATAAAACCATGGTTACTATAGTAAAACCACGGTTAATTTTCGTAAGGGCATACAGACAGACAAACAGGCACACATGCAGACAGACAATGTTATTGTAAGGGTCTTTTCAAACCACAACAGTCGCCGTCGAATGGAAGCGATTTCTACCGGCGGCAGCGAAAATACATGGAAACAGATCTGTCCTTCCACACCAACACGGTAGTCGGGCAGTAGCAGTGCGGGAGACGGCTCAGTGCGGCACAGCATTTGGAAAATCCAACTCGAGTGAAATTTTGACAGCGGTGGCCGGCGGTGTCCCGTTTAAATGAATGGCAAAGTGGACTGGCTGTGCACATTCAGTCATGCATTCATTCATGCATTCATTCATTCATTCATTCATTCATTCATTCATTCATTCATTCATTCATTCATTCATTCATATCAGTGGTGTAGTCTACTTTTTTATGGTGGGTATACTGTATATTTGAGCATTTTCTGAAGTGGGTTTACTGTATATATTTGTGCCATTCAAAACAATGGATCAATCCATTTTAAGTGGGTATACTGAAATCCCAGAAATTCAGAAGTGGGTATACTCCGTATACCCGCGTTCTACGTAGACTACACCACTGATATGCATACTATATGGCTATGTATGGCAGGACACAAACTCATTTACTTGTCACCTGCTTTGCCTGACACATTCATTCATTCATTTGGGGTCATGGCATACATATGGCATATTCATGGCAGGATACGCACCCATTTTCTTGCCTCCCCTGCTTTGCCTGACTTTTTACAATTTGTGACTGTGAACAAAACTGGACTTTTCTCTTTCAGGTCTTCTTTTTCTTTCTTTTTTGCTGAATGTGAAAGGTGAGATCTTGAAGGTGCTACAATGCTTTGGAAAACATTATTAGTTCATCTACGAGCACACATATTATCTTCAAAAGGGCCAACTTCATTTGTTTTTTCTGGGCTAGAAAAACATTCAGAACTTAATAGCAGTTGATGAATAATACAATACTTCCTGAGTTTGACAGCTGCCTGGAAACTGTATGACATTGGATTTTTTTCCTGAACGGAATAACATTGAAGGACAGATTTTTTTTCTCACACCCTTTATAAAGAATAGTCTGGCCAAGTCAGAATGGCTATGAATGACATGTTGTCACACTTAAGAATGACATGGTGCCACACTTTAGGCTCTGAATTCATAATGAGTCTGACCCTGATCAGCTGAATTTGGATGTAATGCGCATATTATCAATTAAAAAAAAATACACTGTTGTAATAAAAACAATAAATTATCTATATCGTGGTGGCGGTCTAATTGGTTATTTCTTAAGTTTGTCATGTTGCTTTCATGTTTAGAAATGTTTGGTGGCTGTATCACTTACAGACGTAAATCGTAATATCTGAATGATGAATGATATAAAAAAGGTTGACAGTTTTCAAACTAATATTTGAACGACTTTTTAAAAAAGAGGGTGGGGGGGGGGTGAGACTGCCTAACACTAGACATGCTTTAATGAGTGGTGTACTCTGTGGTGTGACTGTGAAGGCCTTTGTGTGTATGTTCAGGGTTATCTTGTCACTGGGGAGCAGGAATCAAGGCATTAGTGACATGAAGGGCCAATAAGGGCCAATTAGGCCGCCCTGGCCCTCAGCCCTATGACATGGCCATTGATGGGAGTTAGAAAGAAGTGGAAGAAGAGGAGTGCTAAGAAGAGGACTCACTCGCCCAAACACTGCTGTGGAGAGAGAACAGTGTGTGTGTGTGTGTGTGTGTGTGTGTGTGTGTGTGTGTGTGTGTGTGAGAGAGAGAGAGAGAGGGAGAGAGAGAGAGAGAGAGAGAGAGAGAGAGAGTGCGTGAGAGAGAGAGAGAGAAAGAGAGAGAGGGGGGGGAGAAAGAGAGAGAGAGAGAGAATGGGGGGACAGAGGAGGGGGAGGGAGATGCTGTCTTTTCTTCAGAATTCCTTCATTACCATACTTTCAGCATAATGCCTGTTCCATCTCACTGGTCAAAGTGAAGTGTTTCTCGGTCTCTGTCTGTCTCTCAATGTCAGTTTCTCTCAGTCCATTCATCCACCTTTGTGTCAGTCCTCGGTCTCCCATTTAATTTATCTCTCCATTCCTCTCTCTCTCTCTCTCTCTCTCTCTCAGACAGCCTGGTTGTTTTACGTGTTCGTTTTCGCTTTCAGTTCAACTGGATTATTCCAATGTCTTTCTCTCTCACGTCTCTTTCTCTGTCCCTCTATCTGTCTGTACCTCTTATCAGTCACACTAATTGTGTTTTTTTCCTGGTCTTCCTCTAACTTCTCTTTCCCATTCTTCACCTATCACCAGCGGCATACTAGAAATATTAGGCTCCTGTCGGTGCCAGTTCTACCCAGAAACACTCGATAGACAAAATTAAATTTCTTCACAGACTTCACAGAAGTAGGCTGGCAGCAGTGATTCTGTTTGGCGCAGAAGAATTCCTAAGAAGAGGGCAGGTGATGTCCTGCTGATGGACGAAGCAGGGAGCAAGAGCCTACCCCCCTTCACAGGACGGGGACCAACTGGTGACAATGGCTGGAGGGGCGGAGGTGCTGGCATCCACATCAGGGTACCGTCCGGTGTGAACCATCAAACATCCAGGTCCTTGATGACTACAGTAAACCACTGACTCTCTGCATTACTCTCGATGGTGAAGGCTGCAGAGAAGCATAGGCGGAGTTTCACTTTTGCATCCTGGGTGGCAAAAAAAACGAACAAGCTCTCACTACGATGTGTGTGCACGCGCCGCACGCACACACAAAGCGCATTACGCATGACGGCACCAGTGATTAGATGATGTAGGCCTATGTTCAACACCAGTTCTTGCATCTAGCCTATACAGTGAACGTAGTTGCTAGGAGTATTCATTCAAAGAAAGTCTTACCTTGTGCAGAAGTAAGCGTCTTTATTGTGTCCTGTGTAAACATCCAGAACCGTCTCAGATGACCGCCTGGCAGTGATGTCGGCTCGAAAAAAACTCATGTCCTGCACTTTCTCTGCTATTTCCGCATTAACCAAATTTGCACATATCTCAATTATTTTGTTCTGAAAATCTGGACTTGTAGCAGACTGCATAGGCCTACTTTGAAAGTCGGAATCATATTTCGATAATTTCCACGAGAATCTGAATCAATAGCTCCCTGTGTCCACGGCAATAGGCAATCCAAGTACAGACAGCAATCTTACCACAACTTTACAAAGATAAGATCTGTTCTTCTTAACAGTAGCGTTGTGGCAGACAATTTGCTATCGATCCTCCAGAGGTGCTCTGATTGAAGCTGTCCTATTTAGCCATCAGCTCTGATGGGCCAGAGAATTTCGGAACGATTCCTCCACGCTGCTGTCAGTCTGGAAGAGGCAGCCGGCGAAACAGAAGACAGCATCATAACACCGCATATTCAAGCCAACAGTTGCCAACTTGTTCAGACTTCTTATAGTAATACATGGAAAAGGCTCGTCCAAACAATCTTAAGGGAAAATCCGGTAGAGTATGCTGCTTAGGACAGCAGTGTTTGTCGCTCATTTGGTAGTTGCTTTGCTGTAGTGCTGCTAGGCAAGCTACCCCGACGGCAGCCCAACAAGATCCGATGGAGAGCTAGCTGGGTTTGCCGAGCTGGTCCCGGGTGTTTCCAGGTCAGCTTTTTTTTTGGCACTGGCTCTGGTTCGTCTTCTTGCCGAAGGTTGGCCGAGGTCATGGGATGTTTTAAAAACTTTGAATAGCCATTTGCTGTTTGCACTCAATTAGTTAGGCTACAACTGCTGCAACATTTTTACAGGCTAGCGAGATTGATATTGCGAGAGGTTAACAAACCAAGTAGCGCGGACGGAAACGTCACTATCTGACATGATTGCTGAAAAATTAATATATTTTTAAAAATGTACTAAGATTCATGTTAATACTACCAGGTATTTTAATCAAAACATTAAAATATCAGTAAGCATACATTTTTAACATTTATAGTATATATTTTTTGCCATTTCCTTCGCCAAATGTCATTACTTGTTTCAACCACCAGGGGGGTGGCAGTGCCCCACTTGAGCACCAATGCCCACTGTAATGACATGCTTATGATACCGGCGTCAAGTAAAGTGTTACCCTAATTTGTTTATCCTGGTCTCATCAGACCAAACGACATGGTTACAGTGGTCCAAATCCTTGGTCTGTTTGTCTCTGATGAGATCACGATAAACAAATTTGCTTTAGATGGTGTCAAGCATGTGGGATGATAACCAATTGAGTTTTACAAGAAAAGTGTCCAATCAAGCATTGTAGTGGGACTGTCATATTTTGGGGCTGCATCAACATTGGAATATTGAATATCACCCAAAGACACATACATGTCAACATGTACTGCAACCACTGAAGCAGGTGATGATACTCTTCATAGGATTCATAGACTCAAATCTCACACCCATCCATCCAGGTGCAGACTCAAAATGTAAAAGTTCAATTTAAGGCAAGTATGAAACGCACATGATGACCTCCCCATTAATCCCTTGTAATTTCTAGACGATTCGAGCCAACACTAGCCTGGGCGAAAGCCGACTGTTGACTCCGTCAAACAGTCTGGCGAAAGCTAAGAGGAATCCGTCTCCGTGGAGGGGGGTCCCATACAATTGCTAGCTTGGAGGTAGAATTTGCATCACCAGACTCAGAGAATGGATGAAAGTACAGGAGGAAGATCAAACTCAATCATTTAACTCAAGGGAAGGTGGTATCACATTGAAGAAACATTGGTTGTTCTCTCTTGATGCAGAAGCATAGGTCGAATACAAATCACAGGCCACCTATCAGTCTAGACTGAGTCATATCACTTGATACCTATTAAAATTAATATCTGCTTTCCCTGGTCCATGCAAATGCCTTATTATTTTGCCTATGGAGCTCCATAGTCAAATGATTAAAGATATGGACTTGAAAGTGTCCAGTGCACCTGTCACTGTTTGACATTTGGAAGAGGCAATTTCACCAATCTGGACAACAACTCAGTGGTTTAGTATCATAGTAACATCAACACAACTGAATACTTTTTGTATAAGCTGACTGTGAGTATAATTTGGGCTGTCATCAGTAAACCTTTCAATGTCATGTCAAGGTTATGTGTTTACCAGTGCATGTTATTAAGAAAACAAAGTTGACATTGACTGTTTTTTTTCTGAATCCAGAACAATTCACAAGCCATGGCAGCCACCTTTGACAATGCTACTACCACCATGAACACAACTGAAGTCTTTGACTTCTTTTGTGTGAAGCTGTTTGTGGGTCCTCTAATTTGGGCTGTCTTCAGTGTCCCCTGTGCGTGTGTGGGTCTGCCTGCCAGCGTGTGGCTCCTGTGGATTCTAATTCAGAGACAGCGCAGTGGTTCATCCAATGTCAATGTCTACATGCTCAACCTCATCGTCATGGACCTGATCTACCTGATTTTAAAACTTCCAGCCGTACTCAATTTCTTAGTCTGGCATAACATCCAGTTTTATTTGATCACTTATTTCTTTGAGGCACTCAACTTCAATGGACGACCACTGTTCATGGCCTGTAGCTGTGTGGACTGCTACATGGCTGTGGTTCACCCTATTAGCTACATGAGGATACGCCAGTCCAGATACAGGGCAGTTGCCTGTGTGTTAGTTTGGGTTTCTACGCTAGTTGTTGCCCTGTTGTTTTTGTTTATTCTTAACTTGGTAAACGTGTCTCTCTGGTTCACCCCATGTGTTTTGGCCATTTCCACCATCACCTTTTGTGATATCATCATCCTCCACACTCTTAGAAAGCCGGATCCTTCCGGAAGGACTGAGGTCCACCCGCACAAGCAGAGGGCTCTACAGACCATTGTCAACAGCTTTGTCATGACCTTGGTCTCCTACCTCCCCATGTTGCTGGTTCTAATGCATGAAAAATTGATCCCACTCAGTTACCAAGAGGTGTACTGCCATATCTATATGCCATCTTTGATTTTCTCCATGTTTGGAAGCACCATCCTGCCTTTGCTTCACCTGAGGAATCATCTGAATGGAAGCTTGCAACCGTGGATGCTTGTATCAGAAGTGGGACTGAGCCATGAAGGAGAAAACAATCCAATAGGCCTATTAACACAGGAATACTAATTGGTCTTTGGCTAAGGCCCATGCTAGAATGTTGATTGACCAATCACTGCACAAAAACAGGTCCGACATTTTGTTTTACTGACAGCACTCCATTGAATTCTAACGCAGGTGGTCCTCTCTTGTTTTCAGTCTCGGCAAGATATTACTGTTATATATTTTATTGTTGAGTTTTTCCTTTTATTTTTACAATAATTAAGCTGAAATTAAGATAATATTTATGTAGGTTAAATAGTTTTAATTTTGCTAAGCCCCCCCCACATTTGGGCTTGCATGCCCAAGGGTTGTTGCCTGGTTAACACCAGACCTAATCACAAGTGAGATTAGGTCTGGGGAGTTGCCTATTGTAAATTCCATATGGGGCCGGAATACTTGGCACACTGCCCTGCTCTCTGATTGGGCAGAGAAACTGTTAAGGTCGGAATGCTTGGCCATTATGACACAGATCCCATGATCTTGTACGTTATGAGTCATCCTCGCCATACTGTCTTTCAGATCGAAACGATTGTGTAGAACTAAAGGCAGTATGGGAGTTCCCAGGCTACAAGGGTTGCACCCAGGGTTCGAATCCGGCCTGGGTCATTTCCCATCCCTACCCCGTCTCTCTCTCCACATTCGCTTCCTGTTGCTCTTCACTGTCCTATTTGAAATAAAGGCAAAAAGCCTATAAAAATATCTTCATGTACAATGTGGGTACAATGTTTCATTTCATATAGGCCTATGTGTTTGTCACTGTCACATCTCTTTGCACCCAATTCTGTATTTCTGGAGCTTTCTCTGCGTCCACTAAGGACATCTGCCCCATCCTAAAAGTAGCTAAAGGTGTCGGGTATCTCACCCACCAACTGATAATAGAGACCGTGAGGTGGTCAGCAATATGATAGCTGGACATAAGGGTGACATGGCTGAAACATGGAAGTATGGACAAGCCTGTTTGGTTAGTCAAAGTCAGAGCTGACTAGAGTTTGTAAGTTATCTTTGTATTAAGATTTGCTGTAATGAAGCCTTACCTTCAGGGGGATGCAATGTGATGTAATGATGTCATACTCTAGGGTATAAAACAGAATAGGAATACACCTTTATTGTCCCGAAAGGAATTTGTCTTGCGTTTTGGGAGTACAATCAACATTTCGACAGACAATTACATCACTACACAAAAACAAGACTAGACTAAAAAGGCAAACAAAAACATACAAAGTAGATTAAAACAATAATTTTAAAAAATCCTATATACAATTACTGTATTACAGTAATTCTGTCTGAACTTAACTTATTTAAAAGTTGTATGCTTCTAGGCACAAAAGATGTTAACCCTCTATTTGTCTTAAAGAAGGGTAATCTGTATCTAAGGCCAGAGGGTAGGGGGAGTATTCCAAGAAAAGGGGGTGAGATGGATTGTCCAATATTTTTAAAGCAGATGGGCTGGACATCATCAGTCTCATCAGGCAACCCTGAGAGAGAGCACTGGGCAGAGAGCATGGGGAATAGATTGGTGTTCTTGCATGCCGTTAAAGCCCTGGTGCTGGCCGCCTCTATGCTATGAATTTTGGAACCCATGGGGTGTTAGGGCTGTTATGCCTTTAGTAACTTAATTTATGCTATGGTATTGTAATATCTTAATACGCTTTTTCCTTGCAATGAACAAATAAATGTAACCTTTCTTGGCAAATGGAAATCTTCCTTGTGGGTTCTCTTCTGTTCTCTCTTCCTGTTCTTTTGCACAAAATATTTGGTATCTATATGAACATTCACCATATTTTAAGCCTAATCAATAACTAACTAATAACTTATAATAATAACAATTATATATATATGGTTGTTTGGAGTAATTAAGTAGTTAATAAACACATGAGTCAGATAGCGTGTATCCGGGTGATTCTCACGAAGCTAAAAAAATCAATGGCAATGAGGTTTTAATGGTTAAATATGACAGGGATTCTTTTGATAATATACATTACTGTAGAGGAAGACGTGTACTTTCTGGCACACTAGTTCATTTTAAAAAATGTTATTTTTATTTTCCACTTTTTATGCATTTTATAGGCAAATTCTCATTACCGAAATGTGTCCCGACCAAAATTTCAGGTCTTTGAATTAGGTTAAAACATAATAAAAAAATTAAAAATACGTAAATGACACTACAAGAGCGTTGGTCTATGTCTGAAGTTTCATTAAGTGTTCCTTGTTGGCAAATTAAATAATGAACACTAATGAATATTTCAAGAAAAGATCGTGTCCCCAAGTTTTTCTTCTCATTACCGCAATATATTTCAGAGCTACAATTAAAAGCCATCAGAATTTCAATATGAGCTGAAACTACCTACAATTCATGTGTACCAACAGGAGATTCAAGATGGCTACATGATTAGTCAGCCTTATTGTTTGTGCCTGTAAAATGTCACAATTTGTCTCAAAAATATGCAAATACGACAAAAGTGGTTCTCATTACCGAAATTAGTCAATATTTCAAAATGAAAAAGATTTTTTCATTTTAAACTTGCTTAGTAATAGGGTATTCCTTTTCAGAATTCAACAATGGTCGTGAATTGGCTATGTCATAATTACTCAAGTTACAGTTAGCATTATTGTGCTGAGCCATCTCATTACCGCAATACACATTCTCATTACCGCAATGTTTTAAGTACCTTTCGGTAATGAGGATTGTCAATTTCGGTAATGAGACTCTATGGTGATTTACATTTAGAATATATTTTCATGACATATCCATTTCGCTTTTTATTTATTTACATTTTTAAACATGCAACTGCAACCTTAAATACAAATTATATTTTTGCAGTAGGCTATAAATATTGTCACTATGTCACTTACAGTTAAAGCACTTGATGAAAGTGTTAAGTGACATTGCATCCATTTTGGGTTAAAATATGCAATTGTATTGAATCGATATTCGATATACAATATTGTAAGTAAACAAAGCAAAAGTAAATGCCTAACATATGCAATAGCTCTAATGGGGGTTTGTCTGTAAAGCCTGGCTCAAACTACACGACTATCGCGCCGATTCTCGGCTGAAAACCCCCCTTACGACAATCGCTGGAACTTTACCCCCAGGACCATCGCAAGCGATTGTCGGGAAAGATTTCCTCGTCGTGAGCGAAGTTCTAAGATAGAACTTTGGCAGCTCAAAGAGTCGCCGATCGCAAATCGTAGTAATCAAACACTGTTTGATATTTGCGACTGGAAATAGAACGTCGGGCATTGTCTCGGTCCTGGTCAAGGCAGGAGGCCTGGAAGCCAGGGGGTTTGGTCTATGGTCCAACTCCCATATGAAATCCTGGGATGATCTTACATTACATTAGCTAAAAACATTTCAGGACTGAGACCTTGTTACCACCAAGTATTCCTATCAGAAAGATGCCAAAAACGACAGTGCTATTGTATTGCATCATGTGTACATTTAAACACCAACCGCTCAAATCTGCTGAATGTCTCTTAGCCCATCTGGGCCTAGTTCACCCCTGAACTTTGGCAAATGTGAGAAGAAGTAAGGGGGGTATGGCTGATAGGAGAGACAACTGGGGGCATGAGTGATGTGGTTCTTCATCACACACAGTCTTTGAGGTAAAAGAGATGTTAATGTTTACCCTTATGTGAGAGATGGAGATGGAAAGGGCAGGTAGACTTTTTGGAGCCAGAGATATGATCCTGATGAATTAGAGCCTTAAATGGCAAATAAAATAAATACCAGGATTGAACATGTTACATCAGTGTTTCCCATACATTGGTACTGCTCCCGTTCGGGCGCTATTGGGGATGAGGCATAAATGCGGGTGAGGCATAACTGCCATTCTGTTGTGTGCAATGTGCAGTGTTCATGTGTGTGCTGTGGAGCGCTGGATCATGACAATGGGAGTTGTAGTTTCCCAAGTGGGCTTTCACTTCACTCACATTTTTGAAAAAGAAAAAGTGTTGGTTTATTATTATTATAATTAAAACGTTGCAAAATCCTGCTCTTCTCTTGCAGTATTGTTCCTTTGAACTACCTTAACTTCCTTGTCATTTTCTAGCATGTTTGATACTTGTCAAAAGGTGGCACAATAGACTTGGAATTTTGAATTGCTGTTAATGGGCATTTTCAGCTAAATCAGTGCAAAGTGCATTTTGAGGCTGTTTTGATCCCGTTACCTTTCCACTTACCCAGGACATCAAGAACCCACAGCATGACTAAAAGATGGGTACATGGGTGTTTGAGCATTGCTTAAGGATCAGAGTATGGGAGCTGAAACCTTCCTAAAGGCTGCAAAAAACATGCATGAGGAGTTTCTAATTTGGGAAAGGCAACTAGAGCATTCCTCCAAATGATTCTTCTTACTAGTTTTGATTGAAATATTCTAAAAGAACATTTCAAAATGAATTGTACTGATTAACAATTTTAATGTCCAGGTATAAGACAATCACAGAGAGGCTGAGTCACTCAGAATTAAAGATGCAGAGGGAACAATTACCATCTACACAGTCTCACCCCAAGTAGTCAATATCTGAGTACCTTTGACCAGACTGCAATTTTTGAAGTCTTGGGTATTCCTTCCACGTCACATTTTGACTATGTCCTCAAAGGCGCCCCCTTGTGGCAGCATAACGTCATTGAGGTTAGGTTTAGGAATAGGTTTAGGGTTAGGCCACATAGTCAAAATGTGACGTGGAAGGAATACCCAAGACGTCAAAAATTGCAGTCTGGTCCAAGGTAGTCAGAAATTGATTACTTGGGGTGAGACTGTGTTGCTACCATAGTTATTACATAAAGTTTTGAATTCCCTTGATTTACCGTGATTGAGTGTATATAAGACATATTTTTGTCATTAAAATCATTGTATATGTTCATGACATCATGAAATATATATTGGCTGTAGTCTCACTCTAGCACTCAGAGAATTACAGCTAGAGAAAACTTGGCCATTGACGCTTCATGTGATAGAGGGGTTTAACATTCCCCTATCCACCCGAGCTCATTAACAGCTATTAACTGTTAAGTGTTGTCTTTTGTTTTGTTTTTAGTCTTCCTCGACATTTGCTGCCTTTTATTGTCCCCGTCCCAACTCTTTTGAGACACGTTGGATTTACATATTCATGAATATCCCCCAAAACAATAATTTTGGTTAGTTTTGATGGCTGATATGTTTTCTTTGTACCGTTCTCCAACTAGTGTCAGAACCAGACTTCTGAAAAGGGCAGTATTTTGTTATTATTCACAATTAACCTTGCGTCTGAACTTCTATGGAGTTGGGGTTTGTAGAAATGAATGTGTAATGTTGTAGCCTGATCTCCAAAAATTCTGTGCTCCTGGACACGGATGTTAAGGACACGAAATCCGTGTCCAGGAGCACGGTGTGACAGAGCGCAACGCGTCTGCCACTGTAACAGCGGTTTCCTCCGCTGTGCAATGTGTCAATCGTTCAAAGTGAAACGGACTCAAACACAGTTTCAGTAGACATTAAAAATACAAGATGTGTTGTGTGCATTTGCTGTGGGTTTTCTGTGAGCATTTAGCCATGTTTGGGGTTTCGGGTATGTTTATACACCATCTCAGTAAAATCTGAAATGTTTGTTTGAACACGTGTAACATGAGAACAAAAGACGCAACACAGGTGAAATCGCTATGGCGATATTTTACAACTTTATTGGTAAACGATAGTAAGGTAATGGTTCTTCTAAGGCCCAATCTCAATTCACCCCTTGGCCCTACCCCTTACCCCTCCCCTCCGTTTTGTGTAGGGGTAGGGGTATCCCAATAGTCGTTAAGACAGAGGGGTAGAGGTAAGGGGGAGGACTTTGTAGCCCTCAAAAATGAGGGGTTCGGCCAGGCAGACTCCGTTTGGAGGGGTAAGGGGTAGGGGTAAGGGGTGAATTGAGATTGGGCCTAAGTGCGCACAATTTTAACATCAGAATCTTTTCTTGCTGTAGTTAAACATTATTGTCAGTAGAAATGTTTGTAGCCATTTTACCTGTTGTAGTCTGCCGGATGTGTTGATCAAACAGAGCGCAGGTCAGTCGAGTCTTTTCAAGGCTCCGTCCGTGGTGCGCGGGAATAGTTAATTGATCCAGGATTTTATTTTAAAAACTGTGCCAAGTATTTTGTGTAATATGTAGCTACTTTGTGTCATTGGTATTTTGTAATGCATGCAGGGGAGATGTTTGGAAATGTTAAATCATGCTTTGTTTAGTTGATTGTTTTAATCAGCAGTATGACTGACGTTAGTCTTTTACCTGTAAATATGGGCTGCGAGATTCAGTAGGGAGATCGCCTCTGTAGCGAGAGGACGCACTGACGTGAGCTCTGCCAATTCAGGTCTGCGTCAAGAACTTGGTAGTTTAATTTTGTGGGCCTTGTCCCTGTCTTTTTGTATTCCGTTTTTGCTTCAGTGTTTTGTTTTGTCAAGTCTTTGAAATCATATGCCGGTAAGAAAAATAAAAAGAATATTTTTGCACCAGAATTTTCCCTGACTTTGCTCATCATTTTTGCTGATTACCTCAACTGCTCGTCACACTTAATTCCACACGGATTTTGCCAAAATTCTGTGCTCCTGGACACGGAATTGTTTTCCGTTCGCCTGGACACGGAATTGTTTTCCGTGCTCCCATGGACACGGAATTGTTTTCCGTGATGGGCACACGGAAGTGCTTTCTATAGGCTATTACCACAGCACTGTGTTAACTCTATCATTAGAAAATGCATACCAAATGCCTAAACAAAATAATGCTATAGCAATTTAAGTTCTGCCCTGACCAAAACATTCCCTAACCTTAACCTGTCATTAAAGACTTATTTTTGAGAAATACCTTTTACAGTTGGTTGCTGGGCTATGAAATTCATACAATGATTGAAAGAAAACTAGCTGTGCCCAGACCACAGCAATCCCTAACCCTAACCTGTCAGTAAGAAATGTTTTTTTTTAGAAAAAAATATTTGAAATTAGAAAAATCCTGAGAAAACACAAGACTGTGGAAACATAGAGCTGTGGGAGTATAGAGAGAGCACTTCTGTGTGTCCATCACGGACGGAAAAAAAATCTGTGTCCAGGAGCACAGAATTTTGGCAAAATCCGTGCTCCTGGACACAGATTTTGTGTCCTTAACAGAATTTTTGGAGATCATGTTGGTAATGAATGTGAATATACGTAGACATAAATGTGAAACATCTTGTTCAGCCCTTTTACTGGGAGGAATTTTGAAAAACTGGCCCTGTGACCAGCACCCCTCATGTGGAAAATGTGTGGGGGGAAAGGCCTAGCCTACTCTCTTAGACCCTTTTTGTCTGTGCGTTGAATGGTGTCAAGAAATTTCACAGTGCTCCTTAATTCTTATCTGTGTTCCTTTTTTCCCCATTTCATAGACCCCTACATTAGGGACGAATGAAAGTGTGTTGTAAAGAGAAATGATTCGCTGTACTGTATATTTAAAATATAAATTACAATGTACTACTATCCATGTCATGGGTAAAATCTTATGTAATTTCTCAAAATATAAATGGCTGAAATGTAGGCTTATAGTTTCTCCATGCGCCAATGTCATACTGTACTCATTGTTTTGCCGTTTTTCATTTACGCAGCATGAATTTCCAACAGTGACAGCGAGGGACCAGTGATAAGCTAGTAATAACAATAAGTGATCTCACCTGGTTCCAAGGCAGAGGATGCCCTCTGGCCCCCTAGAACCTCAGTCAGGTGTATCTCCCCTCTTCCCAAGGCAGAGGAAATCTGCCCTCAGAGCAGGTGAATCTCTCCATCCCCATGCTCAATGGCAAGGTGAAATGCAAATAGACCTGCTTTGCTTTGCCCTCACACATTGTAAACACATTTGTTGTTGAAATCAAATGACAGACCAGCTATCAGTCTATTCACTTGGCACCTGTCAAAGTGAATAGCTGCTTTCCCTGGTCCATGGAAATTAGTGATTCTTTTGCCTAACAACCTAATTATTAGAACTCCATAGTCAAATCACTTTAGATGTGGACTTTTAAGTGTCCAGTGCACCTGTCACTGTTTGACATTTGGCAGAGGCTGGACTACAGGTCAACAGTATCACCATCATCAACACCACTGAAGACGTTCATGTATAGTAAGCTGATTGTGAGTATATTTGGGCTGTCATCATTAAACCCTTTAATGCCATGTCAAGGTTATGTGTTTACCTGTGCATGTTATTAAGAAACCAAAGTTGAAATTGATTGCATTTGTTTCTAAATCCAGAACAATTCACAAGCCATGGCAGCCACTGCTTCCATTGACAATGCTACTACCACCATGAACACAACTGAAGTCTTAGACGTCTTCTGTGCGAAGCTGTTTGTGGGTCCTCTAATTTGGGCTGTCTTCAGTGTCCCCTGCGCATGTGTGGGTCTGTCTGCTAGCGTGTGGCTCCTGTGGGTTCTAATTCAGAGACACCTCAGTGGTTCATCCAACACCAACATCTACAGTTAGGGCCATAAATATTTGGACATCTGCACAATTTTCATCTTTTTGGTGCTGTACACCATCCCAATGGATTTGAAATGAAACAAATGAGATGTACATTAACAGCAGACTTTCAGCTTTAATATGGGGGTGTTTGCGTCCAAATCGAGTGAACTGTGAAGGAATTATGACATTTTCTATCAGTGCCACCCCATTTTTAAGGGACCAAAAGTAATTGGACAGTCTAGTATTTATACATCAAACTTTCAATTTTGAATTATATGGTTGCAAATACTTTCCAGTCAGTTACAGCCTGCAATTTGCAATCCATAGACATCAATGGACACTTGGTTTTATCTCTGGTGATGCTATGGTGAGCTCTCTATTGCAACAGTCTTCAGTTCCTGCTTATTTTTAGGGTATTTTCCCTTCGGTTTTGCCTCCAGCAAGTGAAATGCTTGCTCAGCCGTAGTCAGGTGAGGTGATTGACTGGGCCATTGAATAATATTCCACTTTTTTGGGGTAAAAATGGCTTAGTGGCTTTCAGATGAAGCTTTGGGTCATTGTCCATCTGCACTGTGAAGCATTGTCCAATGAGTTCAGAACCATTAGGTTTAATATGACATGATAATATAGCCTGAAAATCTTCAGAATTCATCCTGTGGCTTTTGTCTGTAGTCCTCATCATCAATAAATACAAGGGGAAAATAGTATTGACAGACATGCATGCCCAGACCATGACACTACCACCACCATGATTCACTGATTGGGTGGTATGCTTTGAATCAAGAGCAGTTCCTTGCCTTCTCTATACTCCTTCCTTCCCATTACCCTTGTACAAGATGATTTTTGTCTCCTCTGTCCATAGGATGTAGCTCAAGACCTATACAGTCTTTTTAAGACGTTGTTTGGCAAAGCCAAATCTGGTATTGCTATTTCTGATGCAATCAATAATTTACATATTTTAGTAAACCCTCTGTATTTCCTATGGTGAAGTGTTCCTCAATGTTCTTGATCTTTTTCTTGATTGTTGCCTTGGACATGTATCCACCGTTCACCTGGACACTGTTCTACATCTGGCCAACTGTTGGGAGATGGGTTTTTGTTCACCAAATACAGAATATTGTCTGTCATCCACAGCATTTGTCTTCCATGTCTGCCAGGTAATTTGGTGTTGCTCTGGTATTTTTTTTTCCAACATTCTGAACTCTTGAATTAGTCATATTCAATGTTTCCCCATCTCTCAAATGGGTTTGTTTTGATTTTTTTCAACCTTATGATGGCTTGCATCACTGATGGTGACAGGTGGACTTTGGATCTCATGGATATTCCGTAAAAATATATGGAAATGCAAATGGAACACTTCAAATTAACTCTAAGACCTTGTATTGACATCTTGGTGATGGTGTAGTAAGGGAATAACACACATCTGACTGGAAAATAGCTGAGAAGCCTACTGTCCAATTACTTTTGATCCCTTGAAAATTGGGCAACATACACAAAAAACGTCGCTATTTCTTTCCTGTTTATGCGATATGGATTTTAACACCCTCACATTAACGCTGAGAGTCTACAGTTAATGCATAGCTTGTTTGTTTTATTTCAAATCCATTGTGGTGGGGTATAGGGTGGAAAAGGATGATGATTGTGTTGCTGTCCAAATATTTCTGGCCCTAACTGTACATGCTCAACCTCACCATCATGGACCTGATGTACAACATTTTTAAACTTCCAGCCCTACTCAATTTCTTTGTCTGGCATGACATCGCATTTTTATTGACAAGCCATTCCTTCGAGACACTCAGCTTCAATGGACGGCCACTGTTCATGGCCTGTAGCTGTGTGGACTGCTACATGGCTGTGGTTCACCCTATAAGCTACATAAGGATAAGCCAGTCCAAATACAGGGCAGTTGTCAGTGTGTTAGTTTGGGTGTCTTCGTCAGTTTTTGCTTGCCTGAAGTATTTTCTTCTTGATGTAAACAAAGCTGTGTGGCAGATCCCATGTGTCTTGGCAATTTCCACCATCACCATTTGTGATATCATCTTATTCCGCACTCTGAGAAAGCCGGATCCTTCCGGAAGGACTGACATCCACCCGCAGAAGCAGAGGGCTCTACAGACCATCGTCAACAGCTTCGTGGTAACCCTGGTCTCCTATCTCCCCATGTTGCTGATAACAGTGCTTATTGAATGTATCACCAAAATTGAATTCCAAGAAGCGTACTGCCATATCATTATTCCATGTTTGGTTTTCTCCATGCTTGGAAGCACCATCCTGCCTTTGCTTTACTTGAGGAATCTGGTTAGCTGGAAAGACCTCGGGGTTTGTGGCTGTGTCTGAAGTTCATCTGGGCAAACAAAAAACAAAAACGACAATCTACTTGTTTATTTGCACCACATATTGACAATAATTGAGAGCCGGACTACTGATTGTCATCCATTATGGATGTTGCTTCTGGATATGGCAATAGCAACTCTCTTTGAGAATTTGGTTAATTCAGGTTGGAATCTGGTTAATTCAGGTTACTACCCCATTTCACAGAGGGAGATACAAAGAGCGTGTCTAATCTGAGCAACAATCAGTTGTTAGATCACCTGTTCCTTTGCTTACCTAATAATAGAACTAGTGATTGATCAGGAATGATAAAGGTCCACAACAACACTGTTCTTTGTTGCACTTGTGATGAAGGACTGAGCATCTATAACGACGTTCCACTAAAGTTTTTGGGTGCAGAACAGTATTGCAGACCTCTACATTCTCTGCCTTTTTCAAAGTTCATTGATGCCCTATCTCGGTAGAATTTGAAAGGGTCTAGGACAGTGGTCTCCGATTACTTTTCTCCAAGGGCCAAATTACTTAGAGCGAATGAGGCTGCATGCCAAACCAACGGCCCAACCCAATGAGAAACAAGTTAGATGTGTAGACAGAGGACAGGTTTTCGCTGTTCCGTTCTCCCTTCTTGTCAGTGTCTGTTAGGAGCTATTAGCACAAGATCTAACTCTCTGAATGCTTTGGATACATGACCCACTTAAGTTTTAATGATTGAAAATCATACACATTTATGTTTTCATTGATGACCGGGCCGAGTTTGTCCCACGGGCCTTTGTTTGGAGACTAAGGGTCTAGGGTTTCTTAACGGAGACTCTATAGCCCTTGGGTGGTATAGAGAAGGATACAGTTGAGAGATGGGGCACTCAGGTGCATTAGTCTATTTCTATTGTTTTTGTACGAGCCGGGGGGGGGGGGGGGGCGTGGTATGGGGTCTTATCGTCATAAATATTCGTAACGATTGTTTTTCCCCTGACGACAATACAACGATGACGAAAAAACAGCATGCGTTTGTACGAAAAATATAACGATATCGATTAATTTTTTCGTCAAAAAAATAAAAATGTGACTACAATACCACCCGAGACGAAAACCAATAGGAAGCATTTTTGTTAATATGTCACTGAAACATTGGAAAAGAATTGCCTGCTATTTCGCAAGGCGCGACCCTCATCTGCGTCTCCTCCCTCCTCCCCTCCCTCACACACACACACGCAGCAGGTACAGTGACAGGCAGTGGCCGTGACCCTTTTTTAACAGCAGTAGCCTACTTTTCAGTGCAATCCTGGCTGGAAAAAATATTGTTGCCCATTTATCCATGAGGAAGAAGTTTAAGCAGTCATGAAATAGGTGGTGGTGCTGTCGCACAGTAGCAAACATCTTTCTCTGCATTTTTGTGGAACTTCTCCACTCCCTGCGCTTTCATGAACCTGCTACCCGACGGACGATCTTTTTTCAATGTTCGCTGATGTTTGTAGGCTAATTTAAGGGTCTATGCGTAGGCAAAAGCCTTCTGATAAGAATCACTTTAGTGCCGATCGCAAAGGATTCGGAAGTGTGGAGTTTTGCGACTTGTTTCAGTCAAGGACACTGAAATAGGAAGTGAACGACCCTTCCACGCTTTCAAATGAGTTATTGCAATAACGTCCTGCGAATGCATGCAACCATGGACACACAACCATGTCAACGAGAGCGCGTGTCACGTGCCATCACAACTTTGCATCAAGCAAATAATATGCAACAGCTTGCAATACGCGCACGAGAGAGAGAGAGAGAGAGAGAGAGAGAGAGAGAGAGAGAGAGAGAGAGAGAGAGAGAGAGAGAGAGAGAGAGAGAGGGGTCTTCCAACAGGTGCCGTGCCATTGTAACGCCTGCATGCAGGGGCGCCTGCAGACTTGACCAGTAGGCCTAAGGTACGCACCAACAAAATTTGCGTAGCACACATAACCAGCTAACCAGCTGTCAGTGCTGCTGTCCGAAGCTAGTAGGCTACAAAGCGAAGTTCCGTACCTCTCATAAAACCGTCTCTATAGAAAGCCACAATACACACAACGGTAACCAAAATACTTTAGGAAATATGACACCAGAAGCAAAGTACCCTATAATATTTGCCGCGGCGGGCTCAGTGATGAATGAAACAGCTTAGCCTACCTGCTACCATCCAATGCCTTCTTCCTAGCCCACATGACAACTGGATTTTGGCTACGATTGAAACTTGTCACTTTCAAGACATTAACTTCGGTTATTTGACTGTTCTGCCATCAGCGACGCCACAACATAGTCTATGTGTTATTCCAAGTGGGAAATGGAGAGCTGTCTTTGCTAACTAGAACTACTGACTTAAATTTGTGGGCTATGTCTGACTGGAGGTAGCCGCTGAAGTTAGAATTCCGCTGATGGAACTAGAACTTGTTACTGTATCTTTTTTTCAGGAGCGCGCAAGTTTTACGCACAGAAGCAAAAAGCAGGCTATCTGCCTTTGTAAATTAATGGTGCCCAACAGTGTTGGGTGTAACGCGTTACAGTAGTGTAACTACTTTTTTCGTAAAATAGTAGTGTAACGCGTTACTACTGGGAAATTAGGTAACGTAACGCCGTTCTTTGTTAAATATGGCAAAACGTTACTTTTTTTTGGTCCGATCGCGCTGTCTGCTCTTATTTTGAAATCGCGCCACAGACGCAATGAAGAAGCGTGCCGTGCCCCGCCCCCTCAGGCAGTTTCTCCCTCATTGTGTCAGTCACTGCAGGCTCCGGACAGAAGCACCTACGACGCTGGCATTAGAGGTTATGAGGTAGACTACAAGGGAAGGACTGTATCAGAGCCTGTAAATACATTATTCACAAAGTTCTCTATGCATCGTTTTTGAAAGTAATCGTCCACATTTGATTGCAAACAGTGTGTTAGGACTTCGAATTGGTAGCTAGTTACTAACACAAATGAAGGCAAACTGTGTTTGAGCTCTGCTGGCAGCTAACTATTGGTAGCCTATTAAAAACGAATACTTAATAAACCTTTCACACTTTTAAACAGTCCCCAAATAGTTCGTTTGGAATGCTAAGACCCTCATAAGACTGCAAACAAAGTTATGAGCAACTTGACAATTTATTATTGGCTTTTGCATTTAATCAACATGGCATCAAAATGTGCCATTTTCTTGTTGACAAAACCTGGTGTTCTCCTATCTATGTGTCCTCTTTGTTGGGTCCATTATTGCCTCTGAATGTAACGCAAAAGTAACGAGTAACGCATTAAGTTACTTTCCACAAGGGGTAACTAAGTAAAGTAAGGCACTACTTTTTTGAATAGGTAACGAGTAACGAGCACACACTACTTTTAAAAAGTAACTTCCCCATCACTGGTGCCCAATGGAGTCTCTGCTCTTTGCTTCATGCTGCTTCTTCTCATATAATATGTTGCATTGTCACAACATTCATAGAAGACACAATAGGCGTAATATTTATTAAAAAAAAAAAAAAAAAAAAACTTCCTCCACTGGGGAAGGTACCCACAGTGCGTAGGCCTACGGCCGTACGGCTCCAGGCGTGCATGCACCTACTGTACCCCGCGACGCTCTTGATTACTGGTATACCCACAAGTAGGCTATTTTTTCATAACATGCAGTCCCGCTTTCCCCTGAAGTCGTTCTAAAATATCGACAGAGATTTATGAGTGTCGCGGCCATGATTTTTTACACATTGGAGCGCACTGGCTTATAAGACGCTCTGGCAGTTTTTTTTTTTACAATATTTTCTTATTAGCCTACAATATGTTATTTTAATCATTGATTTTCCCCAAATGGTAGGCCCTATTAGTTTGACAATTTTATAGAGAAGTGTAGACAAGAGGAAATAATGTAATAGCCTATTTTAGTCGACTAAAATTAATTTAGATTTCGTCGACTAAAATTGTATGAATTTTAGTCGACTAAAACTAGACTAAAACAAAAATGATTTAGATGACTAAATTGTGACTAAAACTAAAATTACATTTTCGTCAAGAGACTAAAACTAAAACTAAATTAAAAATTCCTGTCAAAATTAACACTGCTATCAGGTGAATCTCTCCTGGTCCCAGTGAGGACACTCTCTGGCCTCAGGGCGGAGAAGTCTGACCTTCCTCCAGAGGAAGCGAATCCCTTTTGGTCACAGGGCACAGATCACATTATGACCTCAGATCGGGTGAATACATGTCCCAGGGCAGAGGTCACATCATGTCCTCAGATCGGGTGAATACATGTCCCAGGGCAGAGGTAAAAGGGCAGAATCTCTTCTGCCCTCAGAGCAGGTGAATCTCTCCATCCCCATGCTCAATGGCAAGGTGAAATGCAAATAGGCTTGCTTTGCTTTGCCCTCACACATTGTAAACACATTTGTTGTCGAAATCAAATGACAGACCAGCTATCAGTCTATTCACTTGATACCTGTCAAAGTTGATAGCTGCTTTCCCTGTTCCATGGAAATGAGTGATTATTTTGCCTAACAACCTAGTTATTGGAGCTCCATAGTCAAATCAGTTTAGATACGGACTTGTAAGTATCCAGTGCATCTGTCACTGTTTGACATTTGGCAGAGGCTGGACTACAGGTCATCAGTACCACCATTATCAAACCCACTGAAGTGTATAAGCTGATTGTGAGTATATTTGGGCTGTCATCAGTAAACCATTTGATGCCATGTCAAAGTAATGTGTTATTAAGATAACAAAATTGAAATTGATTGCATTTTATTTCTAAATTCAGAACATTTCACAAGCGATGGAAACCACCGCATCCTTTGGCAATGTTACTACCAACATGAACACAACTGAAGTCTTAGACATCTTTTGTGTGAAGCTGTTTGTGGGTCCTCTAATTTGGGCTGTCTTCGGTGTCCCCTGCACGTGTGTGGGTATGCCTGCCAGCGTGTGGCTCCTGTGGATTCTAATTCAGAGACAGCGCAGTGGTTCATCCAACACCAACATCTACATGCTCAACCTCACCGTCATGGACCTGATGTACAACATCTTTAAACTTCCAGCCCTACTCAATTTCTTTGTCTGGCGTGACAGGACATTTTTATTGACAAGCCATTCCTTCGAGTCACTCAGCTTCAATGGACGACCACTGTTCATGGCCTGTAGCTGTGTGGACTGCTACATGGCTGTGGTTCACCCTGTTAGCTATATGAGGATAAGGCAGTCCAGATACAGGGAAGTTGTCAGTGTGTTAGTTTGGGTTTCTACGCCAGTTTTTGCTTGCCTGAAGTATTTTCTTCAGGCAAGCCACTCAGCTTTGTGGCTGATCCCATGTGTTTTCGCAATTTCCACCATCACTGTTTGTGATATCATCTTATTCCGCACTCTGAGAAAGCCGGATCCTTCCGGAAGGACTGAGGTCCACCCGCAGAAGCAGAGGGCTCTACAGACCATCGTCAACAGCTTTGTCATGACCCTGGTCTCCTACCTCCCCTTGTTGCTTTCCACGCTTATACAATTCCCACTCAATTTCCAAGAACTGTACTGTCATATCCTTATTCCGGGTTTCATTTTCTCCATGCTTGGAAGCACCATCCTGCCCTTACTTTACTTGAGGAATCTGGTTAGCTGGAATGACCTCACGATTTGTGGCTGTGTCTGAAGTTCATCCGGGCAAACAAAAAACAAAAATGACAATGAAATTGTTTATTGGCACCATATATTGACAATATACGAGAGCAGGACTACTAATTGACATTTATTATGGCTGTTGTTATTACTTCTGGATTTGGCTGTAGTAACTCTCTTTGAGAATTTGGTCTGGTTAATTGAGTTTGCTACCCCATTTACCAGAGGGAGATACAAAAAGCGTGTCTAATTTGAGTTCATGAAATGCCTCCATATGCTACTGGGGGGGATGGGGTCTTATGATGAGGTCAAGGGGGTGTTCCTTCAAAAAAGGTTAAGAAACACTAAGGTGCATTCGACTCAGACTTTGTCGTCAACGACTATCTATACAACTTAGGGCTGGGCAGTTTTGGAAAAAATGAGCATCACGGTTTTCTCTATGAAAATTGACATCACGGTTTTCTGCACAGTTCTTTGATAAGCGGCGATTTTCCCCCAAATCTTAATCTTTCGGACGAACAAAACTGAAATTAAATTTAAAAATGAGATACAATCATGAATTTAAATTAATCTCCATTTCTATTGTATCACTTTCTCATTTCAATAATATTTTTATAATTTATAATTTATATTTCCCTACCCAACACTTTAAGTTCCCTTCCAAGTAAAAAGGGTTAATAAATTATTATAAGCAGCTGTTTTTGGCTTTGTCCCCCAAGTCAGCCCAAAACTGCATACTTCTTGTTCTACACCTGGCAACACTAATTGCTTAGTTCTCGTTGTACACCTGGCAACACTGATCACTAGGACCGCATGTAGCGCTTGCGCAGCGCTTGACTAGCGAGTAAACACAGTGGGACAGAAACGGAACAAACTGAAGAGATACGAAAACAAACGGATTTACTTGACATTGTGTGAATATTTTCTAACGTAGAATGTATTTTGTCAGGTAGTTTGTGTCATATGGCGATGTATTTCGCTCCTATTTTGCTCCCAAATCATTTCAAACACCAATGTAGCAATGTACCTTGTCTGTCCAGGGACGGACTGGACAGTCTGGCATTTGGGCACATGCCAGAAGGGCCGCGGCCTTTTAGATAACCTTCGCGGCCCTTCCAATGCTCGTTGCGGCCCCATAATCATACGTCTGAGATCTATGAAGCAAATATCACGCTGCCTGCGTTCAAAGTTCTATTCAAACAGCATTCTCTTGTCATCGTTTCGCTATTTATACCACTGACACTGCCATACATTACACACGGACGGTGGCATATTGATGGGTGGGTCTCATTATGTTTCATGTTGTATTTTTCCTGAATATATATTCCAATGATGTAAAAGTGTTCAAAATAATACAAAAAAACTATAGCCTACCTATTTATATTTTGCTTTTGTTTGAGACAACTGTAGTAAAGCATTGCTTTGTGGGATTTTTTTTTTATTTACGTTCGGTTCCCGCCATAAGAAAAAGAACTTAGGCCTAAAGATTCATCAACATTCTGAAGCTTGTTGTAGAGAAAAACTGACGGTAGATGTCGCGACGCGAATGGACAATTATAGCTATTAAGAAAAATTAATGAAGGCCCAGGAAGAGGAGGAATTAAACGAAAGAAGGGGGAGCGGCAATGGAAATTGATAGCACATTTGACTTGACTTGTGGAGGTGTTTGGTGGTCACTACGCGGTGAGATGCTGCCATCTTGTGGTCTTTTCAGGTATTTTCTTAATCAGTTCAGTCCTCCGTTTCCCTAGTGACTGACGATAAACTTCCTGTGAGCATTGCGGTGTGTGGCGGACAAGAAGTGTCCCATAAATTCAAGGTTGTTGTCACTGAAAACACGGTGTTCTGTTCGAATCTATGTCTTAGTATCTATTATGCCAGCTTCTTGGCTTGCTTGGAAGAAGACCATGAAGAAGTGTGTTGTTTTGTCTCTGCAATCGCCAAGAAATCACAAGGCCATTCACACATGGAATAGCACGCAGAGCTCTCTCGCCCACACAAATATGGATATTAGAAGATGTGTTGCACCGCCCGACGCAACGAATAAGACCAGGTAGGGCTGAAGGATTTCCATTAATAAACATTGTTTGTGTCCGCCGTGACACTTTTTTTTATTTCACGTAAGGTCGCGTTTCTACTGTCATAAGCCAGTCCGTGGCAAGTCTCGCTACTAGCCAAGGTGATGTGATCTGTAAACCTTTTTAGCTTGTGGTAATCTGGGGGCTGTTATAGTTTTTCTTATTCGTACTGTAAGCTTATTCTTAACTTCATGACTTGGTAATGGGCTCTCGAATTGGTGGCTTGTCTTGCTGAAATACATTTTAGTAGCCATATCGATGTAGCCTACGGTAGGCCTATGTTGTTTTGCGTTCAGCTCTGGACTGGTTAGCATAGAAGTTGGACTGACTCCCACTCATAGTCTTGTCATCATATAGCTGGGCCACTGTCCAGCGTTAAGAAGGGGCTTTTGCGTAAAGAAGCGGTGCGAGAGCAAAGCGGACATCAAAAGTGGTTGGTTCATTGATTTTATAGTGTGTGTGTGTAGGCACGTTGATGCTTGCCTGGTGCCTGTTGTTTAAAGGTCGGTTTCTGAAACTTCAGTGTTTACTAGGCCTACTATTTTATTAATAGTCACAATTTCTCTCTGGGTGGGGCGGGCCAACGAGTGCAGAGTGCGCTTGTTATAACGCAGCGTTTTCGACGTGTAGGATGCACCATGCACCTAGGGGGGTGGCGCTACTGGGGGGTCTTGGGGCCGTGTTGTGGGTCAAAATGCCAGGGCCGTTTCTCTATCCCAGTCCGTCACTGTGTCTGTCCATTGCATTTTGTAAGCTAGGCTACTGTAGCCTATGGCAAAACTCATGAGCAGCCTTACCAGCAGTACTGGACACACAGTTGGGGTGGTAATTAAATACAGTTAAGAATCTGAGAACTGTTGTAGCCTATTAGAATAGACTTTTATTTAACTTTGAGATCAAATGTAAGCTAAGCTAATTGAAATGTTCATCATGATTCATCCATGCCATGTGGGTTCCTCCAGAGCCTGGGTTCTTCATTAGGCTATGCTTAACTCTCGCCAGCTTCTTTTGGGCAATAAACCAATTATTTGTATTGCCTCAATCAAAATCTTAAATTGTGTTGACATTTCCTAGTAGAAAAGCAACAGTGGACTTATATAGCAGAGTTGAAATGAAGTGTGACACGAAGTATGAAGTTCACATATGCACATAACCTAGTATGAACAACAACAACAACAACGACAACAAAAAAACCGTCTCTCATCAAAAAGAGAACCTTGTGTAGGTGAAACCGAGATCACAGTTTTTTAACGGTATACCGCCCAGTAGAGTTCTCAACGGGCCTGAAAATGTCAACCCGACCCTACCCGGCCCGTGGCTTTTAAAGCCCGAGCCCGATGTTACCCGACACATCACTAGAATTATCTAACCGAACCCGGCTCGAGGCCCGAAGTCGGGGGTCGAGTTTCCCCACGTTATCCTATGGAGAATGACGGGTTGTGGTGGGTCTTTAAGTGCACTTATGTGCAGTAAATTGCATAACCCACTTAAAAACCTAGTGAAAAGATATTTTCCACAATAGAAACATAATATGAAATGGGAAAACGTTCTTGCTATTTAAGCAGAATAATCCACAGCGCGATTTCAATAGCCTCTTCACGGCAACAACAATCTATCCACCTTTTGTTTTGACGTCTAAATGTAGGCTTACTACATTTCCACCCCGTGTATCTGATTAAATGTAGGCTACGTGAAGTTGCCCCTCTAGGGTGACCAGACGTCCCGGTTTGACCGGGACAGTCCCGGTTTGGAGTTGTGTGTCCCAGGTCCCGAGCAAACCCTCTCGGGACACAAATATGTCCCGGTTTTGGCCACCCACTACATTGTGCCATGTATATCAGGGTAAATATATGGAAAGTTGTATAGAAAGTCTGAAGGAGTCAGTTGCGATTTGTCATTCCTCCCTCTAAAATTTATTAGAATGCAGGAAATGGCATCTAAAAAATACAAATTTTCCTGGGGGAGGACCCCCAGACCCACCCGCCAAATATTGTCCTTCAGTCACGCACGAAGTGTCCCGGTTTCAGACTACAAAAATCTGGTCACCCTATGCCCCTCCCTCCTTGTTTGTTCATATGCGTGGATGAGATGGAAAGCCTGGCTGTGCCAAACATTGTTTAAAACTTTCATAAAATTTTGGTCGGCACACAAGTTTTTGGACATACTAATTTCTAGTGGCACCTGGGCTACGGTTGGTGCATTGATCAGCCATGTAGCAAATAAGACAGATAGCCTAGGTGAGAGGATGAGATCTTCCTCGGCTGGCGAGCGCTCCGCATGTGTGTGCGCGTGTTTCATGCCCTCCCAAGACCCGACAGTTGGTTACAAGTCAATTTGAGCATGAAAACAGCAAAGATAAGGTGATATTTCATTCACGCTCAAAATAAAACATTTACTGAGGGGATTTTCTACCAGACCGCAGCGCGAGCATACAGTCAGTGTGAAAAGCCAAGTCTACCGGCACCTTCGCTGCCGCTCGCTTACCTTCGGTGCACGAGCCATTTAAATAGTGAAGTGGCATATCGCAACAGCACATGCGGATTATCCAAATTATATGCAACAAAGTCGCCAACAAAGCGTGGATTTAACGTTTAATACGCATATGCCAACGTTGTGTGAATACGGGGAAAGGATAACCTAATTGGAAAGCCACTGTCCTTTCTAGTATAGCCTATGTAGAAGACCGCTTCGGTTTCGTTTCACCTCGTGAGGAAAACATAATTTCAATGCACTGCATTTGCTGAGACTACTAAGCATAAAGTTAGCGATCAAACTAAAAATAGACTATTGGTTGTTGTCATTACAGCATTTAATAGGCTACTATGGCTGTTGTTTAAAATAGCCATTGGATTGCCAACCGTCCCTTGTATTAAGAAACAAAAAAAGGATGGTTCCATGAGCTGACATGGGACTCAATATCGTTAAAATTGCATCTAAGAACTTTTTTCCCGTTTTTATTAGTTTGCGTAATTGTAGCCAATGTAGTTTTTCTGTGCGTTCCGGGACCTCTTTCCAACTCATCATCGCTGTGATGTGATGTTTGTTTTGCGTTCTGGTAGTGATTTACAAATTAAGCACTGCGTGCAAGGTTGCATGCAGCAGCCTGCCAGACCTTCGTTACGCAGGCCTACATATATTTAGATAGATAGGTCTAGCTTTACTGACCCATCAAGGGGAAATTCGCCATGATTCACGGTAAACAGCAGAACTGATTTTTTTTTTTCACTGGGCGGAAAAGATTGAGCCCGCGGACCGAACCGACCCGAGCCGAGCTTATATTTTCGACCCGAACCCGGCCCGAACCCAAAGGGCCCGTCGGGTTTGTCGGGCTGACCCGACCCGTTGAGAACTCTACCGCCCAGCTCTATACAACTATACCATACAACAAATCACACTGTCATAGCGGTCCTCCCATCAAGAACACCCAAGTCAAGTCGACCGCAAATCCTCATGAAGCCATGAGCTTGTACCAATTTAAACTAGCACGTAGCACAACTCATGGGAAGTGTATGGGGGCAGGGGGAGGAGTTGAAGTGGGGTGTATTGCAAATTGTGCCAACCAGTTCAAGGGTGCGCCACTACAGAGGCGGTATGCTGACCCTTGCAATGTGCATTAACAGGGATCAGCAACTGCAGGCATTACCATCCCCTCACACTAAATGTATTCGTACAGAGGGTCTGGAATCGACAAGGTGAAATGTAAATAGGCTTGCTTTGCTTTGCCCTCACACATTGTAAACACATTTGTTGTCGAAATCAAATGACAGACCAGCTATCAGTCTATTCACTTGACACCTGTCAAAGTTGATAGCTGCTTTCCCTGTTCCATGGAAATGAGTGATTATTTTGCCTAACAACCTAGTTATTGGAGCTCCATAGTCAAATCAGTTTAGATACGGACTTGTAAGTGTCCAGTGCACCTGTCACTGTTTGGCATTTGTCAGAGGCTGGACTACAGGTCAACAGTACCACCATTATCAAACCCACTGAAGTGTATAAGCTGATTGTGAGTATATTTGGGCTGTCATCAGTAAACCCTTTGATGCCATGTCAAAGTAATGTGTTATTGAGATAACAAAGTTGAAATTGATTGCATTTTTTTTTCTAAATTCAGAACATTTCACAAGCGATGGAAGCCACTGCTTCCTTTGGCAATGCTACTACCACCATGAACACAACTGAAGTCTTAGACGTCTTTTGTGTGAAGCTGTTTGTGGGTCCTCTAATTTGGGCTGTCTTCGGTGTCCCCTGCGCATGTGTGGGTCTGTCTGCTAGCGTGTGGCTCCTGTGGGTTCTAATTCAGAGACACCTCAGTGGTTCATCCAACACCAACATCTACATGCTCAACCTCACCATCATGGACCTGATGTACAACATCTTTAAACTTCCAGCCCTACTCAATTTCTTTGTCTGGCGTGACAGGACATTTTTATTGACAAGTCATTCCTTCGAGTCACTCAGCTTCAATGGACGACCACTGTTCATGGCCTGTAGCTGTGTGGACTGCTACATGGCTGTGGTTCACCCTATAAGCTACATAAGGATAAGCCAGTCCAGATACAGGGCAGTTGTCAGTGTGTTAGTTTGGGTGTCTTCGCCAGTTTTTGCTTGCCTGAAGTATTTTCTTCTTGATGTAAACGCAACTTTGTGGCAGATCCCATGTATTTTAGCTATTTCCACCATCACTGTTTGTGATATCATCTTATTCCGCACTCTGAGAAAGCCGGATCCATCCGGAAGGACTGACATCCACCCGCAGAAGCAGAGGGCTCTACAGACCATCGTCAACAGCTTCGTCATAACCCTGGTCTCCTATCTCCCCATGTTGCTGATAACAGTGCCTATCACCAAAATTGAATTCCAAGAAGCGTACTGCCATATCATTATTCCATGTCTGGTTTTCTCTATGCTTGGAAGCACCATCCTGCCTTTGCTTTACTTGAGGAATCTGGTTAGCTGGAAAGACCTCAGGGTTTGTGGCTGTGTCTGAAGTTCATCTGGGCAAACAAAAAACAAAAACGACAATCTACTTGTTTATTTGCACCACATATTGACAATAATTGAGAGCCGGACTACTAATTGTTATTCATTATGGATGTTGCTTCTGGATATGGCAATAGCAACTCTCTTTGAGAATTTGGTTAATTCAGGTTGGAATCTGGTTAATTCAGGTTGGAATCTGGTTAATTCAGGTTGCTACCCCATTTCTCAGAGGGAGATACAAAGAGCGTGTCTAATCTGAGTTCATGAAATGCCTCCATGTGCTATATTGGTTAAACTAAGCAACAATCAGTTGTTAGACCACCTGTTCCTTCGCTTACCTAATATTAGAACTAGTGATTGATCAGGAATGATAAAGGTCCACAACAACACTGTTCTTTGTTGCACTTGTGATGAAGGACTAAGCATCTAAAACGACGTTCCACTAAAGTTTTTGGGTGCAGAACAGTATTGTGGACCTCTACATTCTCTGCCTTTTTCAAAGTTCATTGATGCCCTATCTCAGTACAATTCTCAATGGGAGCGTACATATGTTCCCTGGGTCTTATGTTCACCTGTCTTTGTATGGGACTGGGGAACTTAGGACCCTTTTTCTAAAAAAAAAAGGGTTCTATGTTCCCCGCATTGTCTGTTTCCGAGTTTTCAAACTGTGCCCTTCCCAAATCCATCCCTAAACCGAACCTTTCAGTAATGCAATGTTTCTGAGTTGTACATTTGTGCCCAGACCAAAACTATCCCTAAACCTAACCTGTCACAGGTGCAACAACAACCTGCGCTTTGCCATGTGGCAGCAGTCTACTTGGAAGCAGCCGGGAACATAGAACCCTTTTTTGGGAAAAGGGTCCTAAGTTCCCTGGTTGCGGGGAACATATGACCTGAGGAACATAGGGATGACCCCTTCTCAACGGGGACTCTAGAGCCCTTGGATGGCGTCAGGAAGGAAACAGTTGAGAGGTGGGGCACTCAGTTGCACTTGAGGTGCATTAGTCTCTTTTAATTTCTTAGTACAGGTGGGTGTTGGGACTCTTATGATGAGGTCAAGAGGATGTTCCTTTACAAAAGGTTGAGAAACACTAGGTGCATTCGATTCAGACTTTGTCGACCAACGACTATCTATACAACGTCAGCGAAATCCCACTGTCATAGCGGTCCTCCCATCAAGAACACCCAAGTCAAGTCGAACACAAATCCTCATGAAGCGATGAGCTTGCACCAATTTAATCTAGTACGTAGCACAACTCATGGTAAGTGTATGGGGGCAGGGGGGAGGAGTTGAAGTGGGGTGTATTGCAAATTGTGGCAACCAGTTCAAGGGTGCGTCACTGCAGAGGTGGTATGTCGACCCTTGCAATGTGCATGGGACCAGGTATCGGCAACTGCAGCCATTACCATCCCCTCACACTAAATGTATTCGTACAGAGGGTCTGGAATCGACAAATTGAGAAACGTTCAGTGGAGGAAGGAGGGAACTGCATTTGAAATTTGAAATACGCATCATATTTTATACAATCTGTAACATTTCACTGAAAAGATCACTGTTGGGTGGAGTGGACTCGGTTGGTGTTGGAAATGTGTGCCCCCGTCCCTCGTCCCTGCCCAATTCGGTGACCAAACCCTTCCCAGAATTCCAATTCCTGATCATCTTTGTGAATGAAATGAATGTGGGGGATGATAAATTCCAGGCTATTATTAACTAGCCTTAATGTAGATT
This sequence comes from Engraulis encrasicolus, assembly GCF_034702125.1. Lineage (NCBI taxonomy): Eukaryota > Metazoa > Chordata > Actinopteri > Clupeiformes > Engraulidae > Engraulis > Engraulis encrasicolus. The sequence goes on along the minus strand of NC_085868.1, from coordinate 8,435,116 downwards.
TTTTTAACCCTTTCATACAGATCCTATGTTATAAAATTATTGTCACCAAAATCGTAATGACCATGTCTTAAACTGTTACTTAAGACTCACAATGTCATAGAATTGTTGTTATGATGTATATTTCTTTAAAGAAGATTTTTCAGCAAATAGTGAACAGGATCGCCAGTGTTTTGCCAATCGGCTAAATGGAATAGAAATGAATAAGGACTGGCTTTCTGGATAGTTGTGTTTTGTATGTTTCTTTTACTGGTCTTCTCTTACAAATCTTTGTTTTCATTTGGTTTTGATTTGTCTGTTTCTAACCGTGTGAACATTTTGTTGTGTGATTAGCTAAAGGTGTGTTGGGCAGGGTTGGGGGTGGTGGAGGTGAATGTTGTTGGGAATATGGTTTTGAGTTGTTTAATCCTCCTTCTTACATTGAACAACAAAAAAATAACCAAAATAAATAATATTTTTGGTGGATTTCAGCATCCCACTTGTCAGTTTTCTTTCATGCCTCCAACATCAGGCTGTCATCATGTTTTAGCGTATGTATGCATTCGGCGTGTTGGTGCAACGCCTTTTGGAGTTAACGAGTGCTCCTCAGACGCAACGGTGAAGTGCTTTCATGCACTTTTGACACGTGACGAGGTTTGCACAGTTTTCCCGCCATGTCAGCGATTTTCTTTTGCACAGCGTATTTCTGTCGCTAAACGCAAATATGCTTTGCTGTGCCCTAACCAAACCCATCCCTAAACCTAACCTGTCAGCAAAGCCATGTTTCTGCTGTTTTACGTCAGGGACGCAGGAACTCATTTTGACCAGGGGGTGCTGTGGTCGGCGAAGGGTCTGGGAGTCCTCTCCCAGAAAAAAATGTGTTTTTCAGATGCAATTGCCTGCATTCTAATCAATTTTAGGATGAAGAATGGCGAATCCCATCTGACTAACTTCATGTTTTATGTAGCCTAACCAAGGATGACTAGATTTTACCTTTTTTTGTTTAACATTTCACTTCAAAATTATTAAGTTCTTCTTGCGGAAGGTAAATGCGCACCTAATGTGGAGGTGAGGGCGTGTTCAAGAGCAAATCGCGCTGCCGTGACAGTTTCTCTCTTCTCCATGGGCAGTCTACAATGCGTGAATATTAGTAGAAATGCATGACTAGGCTATGCGATGCACTTGTGAGAGATGACCGGGCTTTCAAACAATTTAGATTTTCTTGCAATTGCGACTGTGTATCTCAAGATGCATACGATCAGGACCCCTGCCCTGTCTCCCCGCCCGCGCACAAAAGCACGCACGCACACACAGACAGGCATACTGCTTCCCGAATGTGATTACACTCTGACGGCCAGAGTTTGTGCTGTGATCGGCGAGAGAAGTAGGCTAAGCGCCAAAGCAGCTCGTGCCATTGCTGGCTATTGATACAGGGAGAGTGTGAAAGCCACCTTTAGTTTGCATTTGACGTAGGCCAAAGACGCACTAAAAGGTGCCGCTAAACGGTGGTCAAATCAGCAGCAAGAGGCAAAAGGAACAAATCGCCACCACTGTAAAAGTCCAAAACGTCTGACAACAGCACAGCCCTTTCACACCGCGGCAATTCAACTTTGGCAACAGTTATGATAGACAAGCCACGCACACCATCGGCTGTGCTACAGATTCACCCCATAGCCAACTCCGAGGCTAAGATAGACTTCACCAGCAATAGGCAAGACCTAGCCTACCAATGTGCTACTACGAATCCAATCTCCACCGCAAGAAACAAAAGTCACTTCTTACCTGACACGATGCACAATTTTGGTGACATTCCCTTCTCCCGTCGCACTTTAAATTCACCTAATTCCTTGCTTAGTTGGTCCGTTTTTGATCACCAAAGTGATGAGACTTCTCTTCACAACAAGTTAGCTCCTCCAATGGGCTTAAGACCGTGTAGGCCTAAGTTGATGCATGCCCAAGCCAACATATCGCTGTTAATACCACTTTTATTACTACCTTGACACCACAAGCTAAACAAAACAAACGTCTCTCCCGCGTCACTGGCTGCACCGTTCTACACCACTGTTCCGGTCTGGTTGTGGTCTAAAAGTTTATCACTCATTTCAAACCAAAATTGCATTCATATTTCAAGCTACTTATAAGTGTTAAAAAAGTAGAAAATATTCACATTTTGTGTTTTTATTTTAGAATAATAATGAGAAAAAAACTATGTCTGAATTTAGGGTAATACACAAGTGATGCAGTTGCGTCTGTTGTCCAGTAGGGGGGGTGCTGCAGCACCCGGAGCACCCCACTTCCTGCGTCCCTGTTTTACGTTTGCCCAGAACAGTGACATTAAGCGAATTTCTAGCTAAATTGTGCCTAAACCAAAACCATCCCTAAACCTAACCTGTCACAGGGCGTTGTGGAGCACGCCTTAACTTGCAAAGGTGTATTGGACACACGCAATAGTCGGTTAAAATCAGCGTGTCATCTATACGCAATGCATGATGACATGTTGCCAACACATACTTAGTTTGGTTATTGTCCTCCAACTACCTTTATTTCCTAGCCTATTTCCCTGTCCTCTTTTCTCTGTTCTCTCTTCCCCTCTCTCCACCTCTGTTCCACTATTCCTCCCTCTCCTGCCAGCTCTATCTCTGGCTCCCACAATTACATCAAGCCTGCCAAGCTTGATTGCTCGTCTCCAAGGAAAGTGCTTCTCTGAGTTGATTATTCAGCAGAAGCCAGCCTTGCATTCTCCCACATAGTATTCCTCTCTTCTGCTCTGCTCATCCACTGCTCTTCTCATTCTCTCTTCTTTTCTCATTCTCCCTACTCCTCTGCTCTCATCCTCTCTCCTCTCTGCTCCCCTCATCTGCCCGTCCTCTCCTCTCCTCTCCTCTCTATTGATGATGTTTTAATACCACTCTGCTCTATCACTTCCTGCACTCTATCTCTGCTCCTCTTCTCCACTACTCTGTCCATCCTCGCCTCTCCTCTCATCTCCCCTGCTTCTCTGGTCCTCCTTTCCTCGATCTCCTCCATATTACTGTGGTGGTCTGCCTCTGCCGCCATGCTCTCTAACTCATTCAGTCAGTCACACCCTCTCCTTTGGTCCCCTCTTTCTCTCCTGTGCCCCCCTCTTCTCTTCCTTTGTATTCTCCTCTCCTCTGCTCCTCTTCTCCTCTCCTCTCATCTCCTCTCCTCGCATCTCTTCTCCTCTCTACTCCTCACCTGTCCTGTCCTGTCCTTCCCTTTCTCTACTCCTCTCCTCTTCCCTCTTTTCCTCCTCTCCTCTTCAGCTAAGTCATGACCGCTTCCTCTGGACAACTTCATCTCATAGATGGACATTAATTCTATCAGACCCAGAGCCTGAATCACACCCTCGCACGCACACATGCACACACACAGAGGGAAGCCAACTGATGGATACCACATTAGTGTGCTGAAGTGATGTGGAGGCAGACAAGTGCTCTTGCATGTTCAGGCATCTGCATGTACAGTACAGAGTGACAGATACTAGGAAAGACAATGGTACAGTAGATGCTTATCATACACAGTGTGTGTGTGTGTGTTTGTGTGTGTGTGTGTGTGTGTGTGTGTGTGTGTGTGTGTGTGTGTGTGTGTGTGTGAGAGAGAGAGAGAGAGAGAGAGAGAGAGAGAGAGAGAGAGAGAGAGAGAGAGAGAGAGAGAGAGAGAGAGAGAGAATGTGTGTAATTGGCAGCTCAGTGAAGATAATTCTGGATGTCCCTGCATTTTAGTTATGCATCACCAGGGCAAATCGCCATTTAACTGAAACCAAGTGGATGATTAAAACTAGTCCATTGTGAATCTGTGAAACTTAAAGTGCTCCTGTCACACATGCTATCGCAGCGATCGCTTTCCCTCTCTCCACAATCCTCTCTTCGTACTTTTAATGTGGTGATTGGATGAGTTTCCATGGCGATGAATGGTTTTCTGACGTCCATGTTGAAATGTGCTGGCTTTTTTCGCCAGCCGAGAGTGTACGTGCGTGCGGAACAAAAATAGGCATTGACTTCAGAGTAGAAAACTCCCACTGCACTTGGGCTAATTGTCCCCTGATGAACCTCATCTCATTGACTTTTTGTTTCTAATTTCAATGACGACACCTTTGTTGAACAAAGTTTCTACGCATAAATAACCAGGTCATTATTTAGGCCTAAGTAGGCTACACCACACATATCTCCATCTCCAGCATCATCAGTGAATAGACAGAATGGAAAGACAGGTGGATCACACTCAGACTTCTTTTTTAAAATTGTATTTATTTTCACATGTCTTTCAGCTGCTGAAAAAAGAACATCTGAAAATAAATAGGGCCTACAACTAAAAGAAGCCTGAGTGCGATCCACCTCTCCTTTCCTCTTTTGGGCAATCAGCGGTTAGGGCGTCAGACTTGTAGCCCAAAGGTTACCAGTTCGACTCCCGACCTGTCAGGTTGGTGGGGGGAATGTGCAACTAGTGCTCTCCTCCATCCTCCTCAATGACTGAGGTACCCTGTGCATAGTACTGTACCTCTACACTGTTCCCTTGGGGTGCCGTTTTGGGCTGCCCCTTACATGGATGAGGCATACATGCAATTTTGCTGTGTGTAATGAGCACTGTGTGCTGTGGAGTGCTGTGTCACAATGACAATGAGAATGAGTTTCACAGGTTGGGTTTCACTTTCATTTCAAATAAATAACCACAAAGGTTGTTTCCTGCAGTGGCTTAAATGAATGTATGTAATAGTAATGGACATTTTATTTGTAATATGGTTATCTGTCTGTGATTTCAGTATTCCATCTGCAGTGACCTCACCCCCCTTTAACCTTTTTTACTGACTGATTTGTTACAGTCTCTGGCAGTACCACAGTGGTCTAACGAACGTTTGAAGTTAAAGATGAGCTATGTTGAATAAGGGTGGATTTTGTATTTCTCTTTGTACGGATTTAGTCAGTGCTTGTATTTCACTTTCACTTATTACACAAAATGTAGACTGTTGCTGAGTCATTCTCTGTTATGCTCGAAGGTCAGTGCCTGAGGGAGTTGTCTACTCTGTTGTGCTGGCCCTACAGCAAATGTCAGCCATATCAGATACTTTATGAGTAAAAATGAAATTGTAAAAAAAATGTCAGTCCCTGCAATGTTAAAATAAAAAAGAAAAACAACAAGAAAGAAGAAAAATTGAGTGCGATCCATTTCCTACTACTGGATTACTTCAGAGACGCACCAACAAGACGGAAGAGCGCAGATAAAAATGAAATTCGAAACTGGAGCCAACACACATACAGACACATAAAGACATACAGACTTGGGGACAGACAGACAGGTGGGCAGGGACAACATTTAAGGAGTCATGGCTCCTGTTTTATTTTATTTTTTAACAGAAAGGCAATGATGAAGTCATACTGTATTACTAAAATCTCTGAAATCTGGGAGTAGTGCACAGTAGTACTAGTAAAATCTTTTCATTCCACTGGCAGAATGGTATGCATTATATGGTTACCACAACAGTGAATTACAGTCATGGTCAAAGGAGTGCAGAGGAAGTTTTAGAAGAGAAAAACACATTTGTTCAGTGACTTGTGAAGTTACAATAGCAACACCAAAAACAAAAGGAAAGAAAACAACCCTCCGAAAAAGCTACATTAAACATGGACCAAAGTACATCTGGTGAGAGCAAAGAGGGAATGTCTGGTTTCTCCACAAGGAACCCCTGTGGGTAACTTCTGCATCATTAACCTTCATCAGTCAACACAGGTGTGCTGAGTTAACTGCTGTGCCATCATCACCTGCTGAGAAAGTTCTGGAAAGTGGATCACAACAGACTCGTGATTGACAATATATGCAAAAATGCGGGCTGCATATTCAAATGGACAAAGATGACTAGACCAGGGCCTTTATGTGGATTTAATCATCAACCAACATTGATTCCATGTTAGGGTTTTCCCCAGGCTTCCAGTTGACTTAGTCCTGGGGGCAGGCCAAAGCTGTCAGTTGTCCTGATCATGACCAACACATCTTTGTGGCCTTTCCATACGGCGGAAAGCATGGAGTGAAGTGGTGCCAACTCTACCGCAGCAGTGAAAGTCGATAGAGCTTGCTCCAAACATCACATTACATGACATCATACTGTATACTAATTTGCATTGGTAGTTTGCCTGCTGTTTTTTTATGGTGTTGCTGCATTTGAAATTCTGCCTCATGCGATCAACACTGACCTGACTTGACTTTTCTAGAATTGCCTTAGACATGTACAGAGAGACCAGAGAAAGTATTGTTTGGGCTTTTTATATCTTTATTTAACAGTTTGGGTGAGGAGATGACAGGCAACGGCTGGGAGAGATAGACAGGGGGAGGATCGGAACATGACCTCGAACCAGGGGCCAAGGAGGTGCTCTATGGTTAACGTAACTTGGAACAAGGTTCTGACACTATCCAACGCACTCTTGTTCCTCAGCTTACCTGTATGCCTGTAACTTCATGCTGGGCGTAGTCAAGGTGTCCAGCTCATGCGGGGAGGTAATGTGCGCACCATCGGGTCTCCAGTCCATGCTTGCGCCAGTACCCCAAAACAAACATTGTGGACATGTGGCCTTTTCTATTCAGCCCTTTAACGATTTTGAAAAAAAAAAAAATATATATATATATAGATTTTTTTTTTTTTACATTTTTCCAAAAGCAAATGCAGTAAAGCACTGAATACGAACCACCAAGAAGGCAAGTTAATCTGAATACAAGTTCTTGTTTGCTTATTTATTGTTTAATGCCACTTATATCCTACTGCACAGCAATAAAAGCAGGGTGCACAGCGATATGTTATGCGGGGTGGAGACATAATACTCATAACATAACATAATAATATTCATCAGTTGAAACATTTTGAAATGTTTTGTTTAGCTTACATGTAAGGAATGTCCATTAAAATGTGAAAAAATCCACTGTAACTAGTGTTTAAAAATCGGTATGGTGCTCTTAAAATAATTGTTCAAGAAGACGCTTTTGCACACCTCTGAAGGTGGGCAGGTGCGTAGGATATTATCCCAGTGGGGTTGTCATTCAAGTGTAAAGAAATCCTGCACACTGTCCATTCCACCAAAAAACTTACATGAAGAAGGTCGGATGACCGAAACAATGTATTAAAGTTTGTTGGTGGAATGGACAGTGTGCAGGATTTCTTAAAATAATGAATTCATAGACAAAACCTTAGCAGGGGCGCTGAAAAAAATTTGGCGTGCGCATTTTCTTCCTCTAGGCCTAAGCCCCCCTGTCCCTCAAACCTAGTGACGGGCCCAGAATTAAAAGAAGACTGTCATAAACTAAACTACATCAAAAAAGATAGGCTATATAAAAGATTCAGAGTCTGCATACATTATATTAATCAAAGAAAGAAAATCATCAATCATATTTTGGAGGATGGGAGAGGAAATTGAATACTTCTTTATTTGACGGTTAAAATTGGGAATTACGTGCATTTGATGTAGATTTAGTGGTTTTAAACTTTGGGTGTTCTGATATGTCATGTACAACGTCCAAAGTCCCAGAACCAAGGCTTTATGTACAGTATGTCGACAGGAAAACTTACAAATGGCAACTTAAATGAAGTGACCTAATTAGCCTACCTATACAGGGTGCAGTGGTGTACAACTTTGCCCTCTACCCCCTCTGGGCTCCCCTGCCTTGGCCTTGATCCTCAAAGCTTTGAACAATTTTAAAGCCAGAGGAGTACATAATTAGATAGCAGCAATGTATGGCCAATACAGTACAGTTTGCATATGCATGAGTGCATATCTCTGGCAGGGGACAGCGGAGATTTATCCGTGCCAAGTCCTGTAGAGTTATGGGTTTGGCTTGAGGTGAAAAGTGGTTGCTGGCAACGTGGCATGATGAGAGTTTGTGTTAAAAAAAAAAAGCCAATTTGATCCGTCTTTGCTTGTTGACGCAATTTTATTTATTTTTTGGAAGGGTCGGGGCGCGGGGGGGGGTCATTTTATACCATGTGACAGTTAAGGGTTTGGGGGGGTTTTGGTCTGGTATATGCAACGGTTCGAATTGAGGTGCACAAAATCGTCCTATTGTGAGCTGGCTTATGCTTCTGAAATGTCTTTTTTTTCTTTCTTTGTAATCGAATCGATTTATCTCATTCTTGCCCACTTTCACCATTCACATTTTCTTTCTTTTCCTTCTTTGTATTGGCTGTGCCAACTCTTAAACAAAAGATAACTACGCAACCGTATCGGCTATAAACAACAAACCCTGAAACAAATCAGTCTTGAGTTGTTTCTGTGTCCTCATTAGATCATTAGATCATCTATCAAAGTCCATTAGGCCACCCACACTCCAGTGAGGGTATTCAACTCAGGACAGTTTGCAACATAATTTGTGACCAGCCACAAGAAAACAGGCCACATGTCTCTCAGAGAGAAAATGATAAAATCGCAAATAAATAGTAAAGGTCTTGAATCAGTTCATTCAGAAAACAGTGGGCCTATTAGATTGTCTAAAAGCCCACATTTCTTTTTTTTACAGGATAGCTTTATGTGTTTACTATTAGAAAGAGGGACTTTTGTAGCTATATTCTCTTTTTTCTACTTTATGAAGTGAATGCATTCAAAAGACTACAAATTTGTGGCCTGTTTTGTCAAGGCTAGTCACATGTTTTGTCCTTTGCTTAGCTGCTCTGGGAGAGATATTACGAGCACTGTCTTCCATTAAGAGGGTCCCGAAGGCAGGTAGGAAATGAGTTGTGCATACCTGGTCTCAGGAACATTAGCTCAGCCCTGTTTAAATGATGCTTGTTATTCTTTGGTTATTTCCGTAGCTATGGTGACCAGAGAGTGTGCAGCTCTGCGGTGTGTATCACCGTGAATGAACTGTGTGTGTGTGTGTGTGTCTGTGTGTGTGTGTGTGTGTGTGTGTGTGTGTGTGTGTGTGTGTGTGTGTGTGTGTGTGTGCGTGCGTGTGCATGCTGATACTTAGTTGGGAGTTTGTGATAGTGCTTCATGATACCAATTGGAAAATATGCACATGGCTATACAGCATGTGTGACTGATCAGCACCAAGGCTCATAAGAAACTGAAAGTGCTGCAGGCAGTAAGTGTGTGATGGTGAGATTTTGGGGAAACATCCCCCATTAGGCTACTGATGGAACCATGCTGTTTAATGTAAGGCTAATGACGTGCCTAATTTTGAGAAAAGCATATGGACCACAACACAAATTCCTCTAATAATAGAGTAAGAAATAGTGTATAAATCATGATATAATATAATGAATAATAATGTGTAGTAGTGTATATAAACTGCTGCATCTGATCATACGGTATGGTGGTGTGGTGGGCTGCTTTCCGTCCACTTGTCAAAGTGTTCAGCAGTCCAGCTTTGAGATCCGTTTGAGGACCATTTAGAGAAAATCACCACATAGAGGATACAATCTGTTCCAGTTTACCTAGTGAAGTAGCCTGTAATCACTCAGGGATTCTTGGAGCTACTGCTGCAGTAATCATAGAAAGATTCTGAGTGCTTTCTAAACGAGTTATGTTCTGTGTTCTGTATGTGATTGTTCATAGCACATCTTTCTCTGCCCTCTGTACGTGTGTGTGTGTGTGTGTGTGTGTGTGTGCGCGCGCATGTGTTTGTGTATGTTCATGTTTGTGTGTGAGAGAAAGAGAGTGTGTGTGTGTGTGTGTGTGTCTCTCTCTCTCTCTCTCTCTCTCTCTCATTCTAAACACACAGCATGCATTATACGTGAACACACTCACACACACAACTGGAACTACGCAGGAAAGTGTACATGCCTGCAAATGCATGCAGTGACATAAACACACACACACACACACACACACACACACACACACACACACACACACACACACACACACACACACACACACACACACACACACACACACACACACACACACACACAGAGAGAGAGAGAGACATTCATTAACACCAGTACGTACAGTAAATACACAACTGGAATTCACAAAATCACAAACGTGCTTTCATGAACTGCTTTCATAGGCTATTTGGGGAAAGGCAGCTCCCAACACAGTCAGACAATGTGCAATCATTATCATCGCAATTAGCACTAATTGTTCATGTAGCGCCATTTCCCAAATTATGTGTGTGTGTGTGTGTGTGTGTGTGTGTGTGTGTGTGTGTGTGTGTGTGTGTGTGTGTGTGTGTGTGTGTGTGTGTGTGTGTGTGTGTGTGTGTGTGTGTGTGTGTGTGTGTGTTTGCGTGTGTGTGTGTGTGTGTGTGTGTGCGTGCGTGTGTTTGCGTGTGTGTGCGTGCGTGTGTGTTTGAGTGTGTGTGTGTGTGTGCCTGTCTGTGTGTGACTCTGTGCGTACACACAAATTTGAATTCTTGCGTCAATGCCGACTCCTATGTCATTCTCACTCACGCACAGGCATAGTGACGTGCAAAGCACAGTTGCGTTCATGCACATTTTTGTCGCTATGCGATAGTATGTGCAGTAATGGTCAGAAAGCCTCCCTTTCTACCTTTCTCCACAGTGAAAGTGAAAAGTGAAAGTTTTACAAAGAGAAGGTGAAAGAAGCTATGTGAGACCTTGAAATAGCACAAAACACATCTGCGTCAATGCGCTCTTTTATTCTATCACTCACACTTTTCCTCTCTCTTTCGCACTTTCACATAGTTACTAGGGAGGGAGGGAGAGAGAGGGAGGAAGACAGAGAGAGAGAGGGAAGGAAAGAGGAGAGAGGAAGAGAGAGAGAAATGAGAGAGGAAGAGAAAGAGACAGGGAGGGAGAGAGAGAGACACACATACATACACACACACGCACACACACGCACACACACACGCACACACACAAACACACACACACGCACATACCAAGGTATAGGCTCACAGTAGGTAGGCCTATCAATAATGCAACATTACAGTGAGCGTGCGTGTGTGTGTGTGTGTGTGTGTGTGTGTGTGTGTGTGTGCGTGTGTGTGTGTGTGTGTGTGTGTGTGTGTGTGTGTGTGTGTGTGTGTGTGTGTGTGTGTGTGTGTGTGGTTCTTGCACATGTATGTGAGAGGGAGAGGGCAGAAGCATGTATTTGTGTGTGTGCGTGTGTGTGTGTGTGTGTGTATGTATTTGTGCATGAGTGCAAAGGGATGTGTGTGGGTGCGTGGGTGGTTCTTGCACATGTGTGTGAGAGGGAGAGGGACAGGTATAGGGTATGACACATCCCTCTCTCTGTCTCTGTCTCTGTGTCTGTCTCTGTCTCTGTCTCTCTCTCTCTCTCTCTCTCTCTCTCTCTCTCTCTCTCTCTCTCTCTCTCTCTCTCTCTCTCTCTCTCTCTCTCTCTCTCTCTCTCTCTCTCTCTCTCTCTCTCCCTCCCTCCCTCTCTCTCCTGGTCCAACCTGAGGATGCCACACTGTCATCCCCTGTCCCCAACGAGGCCACAGTGCTCTAGTGACATCAGGAGGCATCATCCTCATCAGTGTGGCGTCAGTGGGCCTGGATGAGCACTCAATGATGTCATGACTGATGAACCCTGACGCACAAGTGCTGATGACTGTTTCTCAGGAGAGGAAAGCAGGAGAATAGGAGCCAAGGACAGCGAATAAGATTTTAGTGCTACATGACTCTTCTGAAGAACACTGGGAGAAGATGAACATGGGGATTGCGGCAATGTTACTTAGTCAGCCAAGTAAACCTCTGTTTTAGGAGTCTTATGAGAAGGACAACATAATAGTTTAGTTTGGGTTATTGTAAAGGCAGGGTAATACAGTACTCAAGGGAAAACACATGATTAAACTAGTTGATGTCATTAAGAATGACAGATGAAGAGAGAGGCAAAGACACATTTGCTTTCAGGGCCAAACCCACTCACTAAAAATGAAATACACCATTTTTTATTTTTATTTATTTGTTTGACCTTCATTTAAACAGGAAGGTTCTGCTGAGATGTAAAAAGGTTTTCTCTCTAGGGGTCCTGGCACAGATAGCATACAACGCAAACATGCAGAATGAAAGAGTTTAGAAAGAGTGTACCTACCTATGCATATTCAATACATTCACAGCAAGGCTCTTCAGTAAAGCCTGATTTAGTGTCCTAATACTATATGGATACGTTTTCATTTGATGGATTTGTATAGAGAAGAATGGTTGCGTATCCAAAGTCTAAATCAGGCGTTAAGCTGTGTGCCTCCCAGCAGAGGTACAGGTTGTTGTTTTTTTTTGTTTTTTTTTTACTTTGATGCAGAGACAAAAAAAAAACATGTATTTTTTCACTATATCTTAGACAATAAAATGTTATATTGTTTTGAACCAAAAGTGAGCAAATGGGCAACTCTGAAATAAAAACAGAGAAATAAAATAAAGCAAAAAGATGTCCATGTTCTGAGGCTCAGTTAGGATACGGATTAATCAATGCACATCCCAATCTGGCACTTTCAGACCTGGACTGGTAATCTTGCATGTAGGTTTTTTTTCGGTCTAGACATTATAGGCACAATGGAATAACTGCTGTATCCTAATTTCATGTGCCAAGGTTGTAATTGCACCATAAATTTCTACTTTCACTTTGGCCACTGTTCTATGAAGGAAAGGAACAGTGAGCCCTGCAGCGCAGTATCACAGTAAAATGCAGTGTTCACTCAACACTCACAGTCAATTTAATGTCTGCTAGAGTGTATTTTGTCCCAGAGTATTTGTGTTGAATTTACACTGCAGTTTTTACTGTGTAGTCAGGGCCAGTTCTAGGCAATTTGGTGCCCTAGGAGAGCATCGATTTTTCCTTTTTGTGGAATTTGACATTGGCATCTGTAAACATGGTGTCATACATCTGATTGAGCACAGCTGATCTAGTACCATGTATATATACGGAGTACCCATTAAATGTTAAGTTCAATGCTTTACTTAGCTTAATATTTTAATTCTGTGGGCCTTGGTGCCACCCAGGACCATTTAGCGCCCTAGGCAACCGCCTAGTCAGCCTATGCCTAGTGCCGGCCCTGTGTGTAACTATACTCCTCTCCACGGTCAATCCACAGTCAATCATGTCGTTGCCCAGCAACATTGCCCACAAAGTTGCCCTCTGTGTTATCACCTTTAGTATTTGAAAATCTGCTGTGTAGTTGGGAGCTACCCTCCCTTTATATCAAGTCTGGCACTTGCCTGCAGCTGCATTTGAGGAATCGTTTCCATTATGTGGTCCTCAAAAAATAATACGCTTGATTCTTCAGAGAGATCCCATTGAAGAGCCTTTTACGCTGCTATTTAGGAAATGGTTCTCTAAAATGATACCGGTCACTCTGACTCAGTAAAACACAAAAAGGAGCCTATCCTGCAACTGGAGAGTTGCAGGTTTTCAGCCTGACCCCGTGTTTATATCCTTAGGCAAGACACTGATCCCCTTCTCTCCATGAACAGGTTGACCTCCATGACCAGGTTGTGAGGCATACACTGTAAAGTAATATTGTAAGTAATATTGATCACGCAGAAACGCCAGTTACAAATTTTACCAAAAAAGTAGCCACCTCCCCATCAGAAAAGTGTTCCTTATTGCCACGGGAGATAATAAGTGCATGTTGATGCACGGTCCTTAGAGACAGGCAGTGGGTCGGTGACAGGGGACGGAGGGTCAATACATGGTCAGTGATTTATGCCACTGTCTCCTTCATCTGACCTTAAAAACCATAAAGGTTGTCAGGGTGTGAATGAAAGCAAGGAGGTCAAAACACTAACACGTCCACTGACAGACACACGATGTATCCCCTCAATCATGCTCTGTATATTTTCCTCTATAGCATAGAGTCTATGTGATTACAGTATGTGACTATGCTCCTTACATTTGGTTTTTATGTCCATGTACAGCGTCCTCACATAACCCCTTGTGGTACACTACTAACACACTGATACACTCTAACTAATACTAACACACACTCTCCAATATATACCACAGTGCATGACAAATTTCCCTTTTTCCCTCATGTTACAAAGTAACAATCAATACGAAACTAATTGAATGTAGGTACAATGAGTTATTAATCAACCTCATGCGTCACTGTCGGGTGGCTGGTGTTCTAATCTAAACAACAAAGAAGCGTGCAGGTGGTTAATAGCATCCACGAGCACAGGGGTTAAAAAGGTCAGATTTTTTTGGCGCAAGTAAACACAATGTCGAATTCAGCCGTGGCGATTCTTCACTTAAATTACTGGTCTCAGTTTCAGCAGAACTGCAATGCGGTGAATAATTTAAGGCTGTGGTTTGGATTTATGATACAATAAAGCCGCACACCCCCCACACACACATGCTCACAGACACACACACGTATGTGCACACGTGCACGTGCACACACACAGAACGTTTAATTAAGTCATTAAATTGAATTACTTCTCTGTGGAAAAATCTTCACAATCATACAGTTAATATTAGCCTACATATAATAAGGTATTACATGTCCGACCTTCTCTCTTACTGGGCCCATGTGACTATAGCACTGCATACCTCGCCTGGCCATGTGTGTTTGTGCAGTGAGAATACAGAAACACCAGTGAGTGACAGGCCTGGGTATTCAATATGACATCTATGATGGTGTGCGTGGAATTATGTCTGTAGATATTGTGTCTCACGTCATTATTTTCTGCCAACAGTACACTATAGTACATGTCTTTAGTACATATCTTCAGTCTCACGTTAATACAAAGGTACACTGGAGGGAACGTCACACTTAACAGAAGCGAAAAAATCCACCACAAATTATAATGCCTTACAGAAAAATAAAAAAGTAAAAATATGTCATACCGTATATATACTACATACAAAATAATAATACCAATACAATAGCAATGACATAAGCCATGGGCAAAAGGCAGGGCAGCTGGCAGCTTTGGGTTGAAAGCCCATGATCCCCCCCATCTGAAAGGCCCACCTGTTCAATATACTGTACAATGTAATAAGGACCCAATTGCTCTCCCCACTCCCCCTCCCTGGGCCCAGGACAACTGACCCCTTTGTCCCTTGCTGTCGGCTTCCCTGGCAATAGGCATTGCAATAATACTGTCAACACTGTCAACAACACTGTCAACACTGTCTTCCTGTTGGCTCAGCTGAGTGATGATATGACCAATAGAGAGTGATGGCCAGAGAATGTGTTGATGTGCTTTCCTGTCTGTGTTCATGTCATATGTGTGTGTGTATGTGTGTGTGTGTGTGTGTGTGTGTGTGTGTGTATGTGTGTGTGTGTGTGTTTGTGTGTGTGTGCGTGCGTGCGTGCGTGCGTGCGTGCGTGCGTGCGTGCATGCGTGCGTGCGTAATTGACACAGTTTCTTGTTTGCATCATGTGGTGGTCTGGGATGGAAAGGCAGTAGTACCGGTAAATGAAATGTGCCTGTATACTGTATGTGTGCAATCAAAAGGCACAAACGAGACTACACATTGTTGTAAAAAAAAGGAGGGAAGACACCACTGTCAGTTTACGTAGGCTCTAACGGTAGGGCACTGGGCTGCTACACCGGCGACCCGGGTTCAATTCCAGCCCGGGTCCTTGCCGAACCTTCCCCATCTCTCTCTTCCCACTCATTTCCTGTCAAGTCTCTCACTGTCCTATCATAAATTTAAAAAAACGACTAAAAAAAGACAAAAAAAGGTTACTGGTATACTAATTTTGATGAAGCAGCCCATCTCAACAGAACACCTGCCTACTGTGTGTGTGTGTGTGTGTGTGTGTGTGTGTGTGTGTGTGTGTGTGTGTGTGTGTGTGTGTGTGTGTGTGTGTGAGTGTGAGTGTGTGTGTGTGTGTGTGTGTGTGTGTGTGTGTGTGTGTGTGTGTGTGTGTGTGTGTGTGTGTGTGTGTATGTGTAGATAGTAGATTTCACTGTGCGTCTGTATTTCATATTGTTATCGTGTGTATTGTGTTATGTTAAAATAGCTTTCATTTTAATCACAGTCCTCGCATTTGTCCTCAAAGGAGAAAAAACATCCGTTAATCTTGTTGTTGGGCTTATGACAACTATCCCCAAAGGCGTCTTTACAGTGTTGTGTAAACCTTGTGAAGGAGGAAACTCCCACAGCAAACAGTCTTAGCATCCCACGTGTTGTAGTCTAGTTCAAATAAACAAACAAGGACCTTAATCTTCTCTCAACTTGTTACCAAAGCTTCGAAGTGGCTATGTGTTCACAAATATAATTGCTAAAACAGAGAGAACAGCGAGTTTTTTTTTAAGTCAAGTAGAAAAAAAGTCTAATGTAGTTTATTTTATATTGCCTTCAGATATCTGGTTTCTCATCTATTCCTGAGACTTCAGACTTCAGATGCAAACTGATTGCACCTGGCAGGTGTGTGTGTGTGTGTGTGTGTGTGTGTGTGTGTGTGTGTGTGTGTGTGTGTGTGTGTGTGTGTGTGTGTGTGTGTGTGTGTGTGTGTGTGTGTGTGTGTGTGTGTGTGCGTGTGTGTGTGTGTGTGTGTGTGAATTCGTCTAGATTTCATTGTGTGTCTGTATCTCATCTTATCGTTTGCAAGAGTTATGTTGTGTAAATATGTAAATAAGTGTGTATGGTGCCTTCCCTTCAAACACAAACTGATTGCACCAGGCATATACATTAACCGCTCACATATACAAGAACCAATGCAGGGAGTTCTGTGTTGTGAAGAAAAAAAATCCCGTTTATAAAGTGCTATTATAGCTGCTGCTGGCCACTCATAATCTCATAATTACATCAGCCTTTTATGTAAATCAAAAAACCCAGATGAAAGCGTGCACTCCTATGTATCATCGCCAACTCTGCAGTGTTCGGAGACACAAAGAAAATGAGATCGTTCGGATTAGCATGTCACTAATCCACTGAAAATCGATATGTGCGGCTGGTGTGACACATCTTGTCATATCTAAGATCAGTGAATCTGTATAACTTTGGGTATTAAAAAACAATGCTTTTAACCATAGCATACTAAATGTGTGAAATGTGCCTGTCATTGTCACATTATACCATCAATAACTAATGACAATGATACTGAACATTTTTTTTATTTGATGCCATTTCTCATTAAGGTCACTGAGTTACAGAATTCCAAACAGTTAGCAGAGATGAATGTGATCAAATAAACTGAGCCTAATTATGCAAAGCCGCACAAATCAAATATTGACATTTTAGTGCTTATGCGTATCATTCTTATGCTATGCCTGCCTTGGTAAATTTCAAGTAAGGAATGTAGGAATAACATGGAGATTTTATTTGATCCTTGTTCTATTTGTGTTCATTGGAAGTGTGCATTCTTCAATGTCTTTTACGTAAAGGTTAAATGCTTATGCATGAAAATATTAATTCCTTGGTAACGTGTATGTCAAAAAGGCCAACTGAAATGATGAAAAGCGCCAAAACACGTAATCAGGATAAACCCTGATGACACCTCAAAATTGGTTCTGCTGCACGCTCAGCCCCCCACATATGGGCTTGCATGCCCATGAGGACCTGGGTTGGACCCGGGTTGCTTATCGCTAACCTGACTTACAAAGTATGTTGTATAAGGGAAGGGCGTTCCAGTTTCCTCACTCAACCATCTGTGTCTCGTTACTTAATTCACCTTAATTAAGTCTTCATGGACCATGCCACACTGCAGTATGCACCACAGGCTGTGAGGAAGAACAGGGCCCATGTGAGAAAGATGAGCAGGTAGTTCAACACAGCACTGTGATCATGAAAGTGATTACTTTTTCCTTATTCTAGAATCTAGACTCTGCTATCCTTAACCCCCCAATCAGGTGTCATAAGTGGCATCATCTAAACACACACACACACACACACACACACACACACACACACACACACACACACACACACACACACACACACACACACACACACACAATCAGTAGATAAGAGGAATACACACAAAATAACACTTCTTCATTTGCAAGTTCTTTTGCATTCACAATGTTATCTCCAAGACATCAGACTCTGATGGAGCCAGCCTCAGTTTATGGTTGTATTATGGTCTGTTGTGTAAACATGGAACTAATCTATAAAGAGTGTGTGCTTGTGCATGTATATGTGTGTGAGTGCAGGGAAGCCAACGGTGGGGGATAAAGGGGTCAGTTGTTTGGGGCCCAGGAAGATGGCCCAGATTGTGGTCCTTATTACACACTTAGTACAGTGCCTGCATAGGAAGGCCCCCTCCATCGATAGATTCCAGTCAAGGTCCACCTGATATGGGCCGTGTGTAGCGGATGGCAACTAGCAGAGTTCATTCGTAAACCACCCTCCCAAAAGCCTCATACAGTATCGGAAGCGCTAAGCCCTGGCAGAGACACTCACTTGGGCTGAAGTTTCGGATAGAGCAACACAAAGACTTTTGCTAAATCCCACACCCCTACACCCCTTCGCCCTACGCCTTTCCCCTTCCCCCCGTTTTGCGCGTGGTGTCTTGATTTACGTTCAGACAGAGGGGTAGGGGTATGGTGAAGGGCTTTCCACCCTTCTGCACGGAGATTTTACGACACTACACTCCATGGACGGAGGGCTACAACAGATTTCCCTGAATGCATTGCGAATGCATTTAAAAATTGGTGGCAAGCTGCGGCATCCACAACAGCACACAAATTCCAGATTTTTTTTGGCCGCAATCGTCGGTTTTAATAATAATAATAATTCTAATAATAATGATTCCATTGTACTAAGTTTAACATTGCCCTAATGTGTGATGGCCCTTTTCTCCATGAAATGCACATGAAAAAAAATGCTGTTAAAGGGGTATGCCACTATTTTGGGGCTTAATACAGTTAAAATCGTTGGCTGGGGTTTATAAAGGTGGTAAAGTGTCTTATTTTTCATGTTAAGCGTTGTCTTGCTTTAAGATAAGTTAAAAGAGGGAATATGTCGCTAAGCTAGTGAAAGTCAATGTATCTGTGTAGCATGCTACAATGCTACACGGATACATTGACTTTCACTAGCTTAGCGACATATTCCCTCTTTTAACTTGTCTTAAAGCAAGACAATGGCTTACATGAAAAATAAGACACTTTACCACCTTTATAAACCCCAGCCAACGATTTTAACTGTATTAAGCCCCAAAATAGTGGCATACCCCTTTAACGTCAACCTAATGCATGGAATTAGTGACAGCTGTTAGTGTCATTCCATGATTGTTGAAGGGGTATCTCAATTCGTAGGGGTTGCGTTTCAAGCCCTATGCCTTACAGCTTCGTTTGAAAGCACGAGGGGCATGGGGAAGGCGTAGGGGTAGAGATTAGTAATGGGAAAGGCCCTTACAGGGCAGACCTCATCGCAACACACCTGCAGCTAATGGTCACAGACTTGTTAAGGTGAGGGGTGTTCGATTTGATAGGTGAGGACCGGGGTAATTCTGTTTAGAAAATTGTTTTATATCGTAGGAATATACATCAGGCATATGTATACAGTAATGTTGTTTTATGCCCAGGAGCTCTTCTTCATACTAATCAACATGTGCTTGACCATGGCATAATCCCATTTACTGTAGTGTTCTATTCAGCATCCACTGGCCATGTTTACATTGAGTCACGTATTCATTTGCAAGTTGGTTTACATTTGATGTCCTTACGATGCCTTCCCCACGTCAGACAACAGACAGCACTGTGTGATTTGTGTATATAGAGAGTAATTAGGTAAATGATGAGGGGCTGAATTCTGTGACGCAAACAGAAATGCAAAATATTATTTTGGGCAGCCTGGAAAAGACACTCATTTGGGCTGAAGTATTTGATGGAGCAACACCCACACATACGAGCGAGATCTCATCCCTAAACAATTGCAGATACTGGCCTTTTAAAGGGGTATGCCACTATTTTGGGGCTTAATGCAGTTAAAATCGTTGGCTGGGGTTTATAAAGGTGGTAAAGTGTCTTATTTTTCATGTAAGCCGTTGTCTTGCTTTAAGACAAGTTAAAAGAGGGAATATGTCGCTAAGCTAGTGAAAGTCAATGTATCCGTGTAGCATTGTAGCATGCTACACGGATACATTGACTTTCACTAGCTTAGCGACATATTCCCTCTTTTAACCTGTCTTATAGCAAGACAACGCTTAACATGAAAAATAAGAGACTTTACCACCTTTATAAACCCTGCCCAACAATTTTAACTGTATTAAGCCCCAAAATAGTGGCATACCCCTTTAAGGTGAGGAGTGATTTCTAATCTGTATGTGTGCTTTTATGCTTAGATAGTAAACTTTGTATGTCAATATTTTGACTGTGAGGACTACATGTATTTATTTATTGTATTTGTTTGTTTTAGCATTGGAATATTTCTGTTTTTAAGCACAGTATTTCTTCCTCATATTCCTCATATATTTGACCTTTGTGTGACCTCTTCCAGGTGTTTCTCTCAGCATCCACAGAGATGGGGAGTCTTCTGTGGCTGATGCTACTGTTCCCAGGTCAGTGCAGTTCATTTTACGGGATCTGTATAAGACATGTTGATCATGTGATCTTCGGTTAAAAAAAGGAGTTTAGTTGTGAGAAACTGCACTTTTGCATACAACTAAACTGTCTAGACTAAATTCACCTTGATGAAAGAGAATCTTCATAGACTTCATTCTCTTCGGGCAGTGGGGGCCCAGGTGTTATAGAAGTGCATGTTCAGAAACTGGAGGGTTGCAGGTTTGAGTCCCACTCTGCCTGACCACATTGGAGTATCCTTGAGAAGAGTCCTTGTTTCTTTAAGTAAAATTCAGCTTTCCAATGTTGACAGTATTCATGCAACCCCAAACCATGCTTTATTTGATTTTACAGACTAAACACTTTGTACAAGTCCGTTTTTAACTTATCTTTATCTATTTACTTTATCTTTTAGAGCAAAAATGTTCATCTTGGTCTCATCAGAGACAAATAGTGTTGTCTGTTTTAAACGATGTCAAGCATGTGTGGTGGTAAAACCAGATTTGTATTTCCGATCTGTAAAATGAAGTGGGTCGTGGTATTCAATTTTGTGAGGAACATTTTGAGACATTAATGGCTGTATTTAAAATTTTGTTGACAATAAATTGAAGCAGCTATATTAGTTGTATAATGACTACTGTATTGTGTCAAAGTGACATTTCTTTAATGTTGTCCCATGAAAAGATAGCACATTTCCAGAAATGTGAAGGATGTACTCACTTCTGTGACATGCTAAACAGGCTACTGTACATTTATGGCGTAAGTACTGTACAATACTTGTGCATCATAGTACATACGTAGCTGTTACACCACTTATTCTACTGAACCAAATGAGGCAGATCTGTGTTGTTAAGGAGAAAAATAAAATAACAAGTACGCCACAAATTTGATACACCCAGCGCAGATTCAGTTGATTGAGTACAGTAACAGCAGATCAGTTACAGTTAAGAGTGATTCTACGATTCGACTGCGCTTTTAAGTCCATGGATTTTATTTGCCAATTCCACTAACTATTAACTGCATCCAATGATGTTTTGGACATTAGCACACATTTATCTTTCATATAATACAGAAAGTGTAGACATGGCATTATTTCCCTCAGCAAGAATGAATATTTTATACTGGTTTTGGGCGTTTTCATGCCGTCCTGTTTTCCAAATGTCAGATTCAGTCTTCTTATTAGCATGTAAAGAAACTTGGGTAACGCTTTATTTTACGGTACAGTATTTACTATGTACTTTCTGGGTAACAACTGGGTAACAGAGAGAAATTACATGGTACCTAGAATGTAAAAAGGGGGTAAATACGATGTAAATACTGTGTAATTACAGAGGAAAAAACTCAAAAGTTACCGTGAAACTACACTGTGTATTTTCTGGGTAACAATTGGGTAACAGAGAGAAATTACCCAATTGTTATCCAGAAAATACACAGTGTAGTTTCTTGGTAAGTTTTGTGTTTTCCCCTGTAATTACATAGTATTTACATCGTAATTACCCCCTTTTTTTCCATTCTAGGTACCATGTAACTTCTCTCTACGGTACAGTATTTACTATGTACTTTCTGGGTAACAACTGGGTAACAGAGAGAAGTTACATGGTACCTAGAATGTAAAAAGGGGGGTAATTACGATGTAAATACTATGTAATTAGAGGGAAAAACCTCAAAACTTACCATGACACTACACTGTGTATTTTCTGGGTAATTATTGTTTGATGGCAATTTAAAAAAGGATGAAAGTACTACCTATTTACCTGTTTGTTTTACAGCAATACCACATTTAATTACTAGGTTAATGTGCTGCTCTGGATGGTCATTACACAACTCCAAAGTCAGAACTTACAAGGAACAGTATTTCATTGTAGTTACTGTGTTTATCACCATACATACCCATTTATTGCATGGGTAAATGTGGTACTTACCTGACAAAACAATTGCTGATGTCACACATTGCCATGGGCTTTATCTTCATTCTTGTAGCCGTTGAGTCAAAAGTGTTTGGTAAGTACATGGTAGGTTTCTGCACTGTTACCAAGTAACATATATTTATTTACCAGGTAAAAAAGGGGAAACTGTACTGTAAAGTAAAGTGAATGCTCTTACCAAAGTATTACCAATTTCTTACCAAGTAATTAAACTTGTTTCATAAATCATGTAAGTACATGGTAAGTTTCTGCACTGTTACCGAGTTACAGATATTCAGTTACTAGGTAAAGAAGGGGAAACTGTACTGTAAAGTAAAGCGAACGCTCTTACCAAAGTATTACCAATTTCTTACCAAGAAAATAAACTTGCTATGGTAAGTATCTGCACTGTTACCAAGTAACAGATATTCAGTTACCAGGTAAAGAAGGGGAAACTGTACTGTAAAGTAAAGCGAACGCTCTTACCAAAGTATTACCAATTTTTTACCAAGCAATTATACTTATTTCATGTATCATGTAAGTACATGGTAAGTTTCTGCACTGTTACCGAGTTACAGATATTCAGTTACCAGGTAAAGAAGGGGAAACTGTACTGTAAAGTAAAGTGAATGCTCTTACCAAAGTATTACCAATTTCTTACCAAGTAATTAAACTTGTTTCATAAATCATGTAAGTACATGGTAAGTTTCTGCACTGTTACCGAGTTACAGATATTCAGTTACTAGGTAAAGAAGGGGAAACTGTACTGTAAAGTAAAGCGAACGCTCTTACCAAAGTATTACCAATTTCTTACCAAGAAAATAAACTTGCTATGGTAAGTATCTGCACTGTTACCAAGTAACAGATATTCAGTTACCAGGTAAAGAAGGGGAAACTGTACTGTAAAGTAAAGCGAACGCTCTTACCAAAGTATTACCAATTTCTTACCAAGCAATTATACTTATTCCATGTATCATGTAAGTACATGGTAAGTTTCTGCACTGTTACCGAGTTACAGATATTCAGTTACCAGGTAAAGAAGGGGAAACTGTACTGTAAAGTAAAGCGAACGCTCTTACCAAAGTATTACCAATTTCTTACCAAGCAATTATACTTATTTCATGTAGGCCTATCATGTAAGTACATGGTAAGTTTCTGCACTGTTACCGAGTTACAGATATTCAGCTACTAGGTAAAGAAGGGGAAACTGTACTGTAAAGTAAAGTGAACGCTCTTACCAAAGTATTACCAATTTCTTACCAAGAAAGTAAACGTGTTTCATATATCATGTAAGTACATGGTAGGTTTCTGGACTGTTACCGAGTTACAGATATTCATTTACCAGGTAAAGAAGGGAAAAAATACATCAAAAGCAAATCAAAGCATTATTGTGGAAATCATTTTTTTTTTATTGTATATTGTGGCAAACGACAGTATTGCAACTATGCTGCTCATTGGAACTGTGCTGCTTATTGCCAAATTTTATTATGTTTAGGTGATAAACTAATATATACTAGTATGAATGTAACCCACTACTAGGTATGTACATGTCGATGATAGGCCAGGTTCAATAGCTAGAGAATAAAGACACTATCTCTGGGAGAGTGCAAAAAGATAAGTGCAATTAAAAGACACCACACAAGGATATACTTTTTTTCTTTCTTTAGTTATGAATTGCAAGGTAGAAAATATGTACATATTCCCAAAATAAAAGAAAAAAAATTGACCCTTTAAAATAAAATAAAATGAATTGTCCTTCAAAAGTGAGTAATTGTCTATTTTCCAAAAGTTGGGAACAGTCCTTTAAATCAGTCCTTTAAATCCTCAAAGAGAAAAGAGTTCCTTTCAGTTGTTCAAGAAAAAGAAAAGAAAAAGTAGTTCCTTTATAGTAGTTCCGTTCAGTTCAAGGCCTTAGTTCAGTTTGTAAACCGTTAAAGTAACAACTCAAGTCAGTCAGTCAGTGTTGTTGTGACACAGGCAGGTCACAACCCTACCACATATGCGCCACGTACAATGACACAGGACAGGATCCGACTCAATGGGGTGGGTGGCTCGCCATCAAACGCAGTCATCAATCCACAGCGGAATCCAGGTCCAAAAAACTTCACCTGTGTAACCATACCCTTAGTTAAGCTACACATGTACACAGGACAATGTTCACATTTCTTATCAAATATAAGTTCAAACAGTTTAAACTTAAAGTAGTTGTAGGCCTACACAGGGGTGGAAAGTAACTAATTACATTTACTCAAGTATTGTACTTGAGTAGCATTTATGAGTACTTTGAACTTTTTAAGTAGTTTTTAAAATTAATACTTTAACTAGTACTTGAGTACATTTTGACCCAAGTTGTTAACTCAATTACACTGGAACCTGGCCTGAGTACTGAGTAAAAAAAATAGACAAAATGCCACGCAAAATAATGCCACAATCTGCCGGAAATGAAAGATGATGCAGGATGGCACACAGCATTTTCACTATTGTACTATCTTGGATCAATGTATTGGATGATGGCTGGTGCCAAGCAAGAGATAGAGGTTATGGAGGACGATATTCAAGAAAAAGAAACATTACATTGTCTAGAAAAGCTAATTAAATGTAACTAAGTACTTTTACTCAAATTGCATTTTTAAGTGAAGTACTTTTTACTTTTACTTGAGTAGATTTTTAGATAGGTAGGCCTACTTTTACTTTTACTCGAGCAGGATTTAGGCAAAGTAGCCTAAAGATAGCCTACTTTTACTTGAGTAGGCCTACAATTTTCGGTACTCTTTCCACCTCTGGTTGTACAACATTAATATCAATCTTCTCAAAGGAAAATATATGCAAACCGCATACACTTCACTTATACTGAAAAGCATTGCATACCATTCAGTTACATAACCATTATCAAATAACAGGATGAATACTATGAAAAACATCACTCGGTACTGAAACCGCGGGAATTACACACAGATATTGCCGAGCACAGTAATGATCAGGAGGACTTGTTCAGACCTCTCCCCTCGCACTTGCTGGGTGCGTGATCACAAGCATGTGAATTACAGGCCGCTCATTCCAAGCTTTAAACTTATACTCAATTCAACCAAAATATACCCTTTTCACACTAAACACAACAAGTATTAACAAAACAAAATACAATTCTGAGGTTTCACCGAAGTATTTCACAGTGATAAGCAATAACACTCAAGTTACATCCGTAGGGAAAATACAGGTGGTTGCCTTACCGAGACGATTCAACAGAAACAATACACGACGAAGCGCAGCTTCTTGCTCTTCAAAACACAAAAGATTTACAGAGCAGGTCGCTCGGTGGTCCAAAATGAAACTTAGAAGTAGGTATCTTTAACTTAGAATTAATTTTCTATCAATATCTAGCTCCAAGGTGGAGCCGAAGAAACGAAGTCCTTCCTTCAGCTTTCGAGCTCTCCTCAGCTCAACTGACTGGAACGGCTCCACGGAAAGCTGAATGCGTGGAAACGCATGTCAAAATAAAAGTCCCATAACGTAACTGTCACAGTAAAAGTCCTGCTATGATAATCGTGTTTTTAACGATACCAAACCTTCATTCATGAATTGCCTTATCAGTATTATCACTATTTATTATCCCATTTTACTATTTATGCTATTTAATCAACTAATACGTTTTTAATATGCATTTGTCAACTGGGTTACATGAACATAGTAAGTTTTGCAGCTAAAAATGACTGTTTCTAAATTAAAAATTGAGGATCATGGAGAAAATCCCCCTTTTCATTTTTTCATTGATGAAAATTGCAATGTGTGCTGTCATAATACCTAGAAATTGGAAAGTGATATTCATGAAAATGGAAATGAAGAACGGGCAGCAGGAATTCTGGAATGAAATAATAATAATAATAATAAAATATATGCACCTGTGTGTGTGTGGAACAAGGCAGCCATCCGAGTTGGCAGCAGAAACAGTCCAGGCAATACTTTCTCTAGTCTTGTATTGTAAAAAATGTAGGCCTGGTCTGATGAGTCTTTATATCTGCTGCCAACTCGGATGTTAAAGTGATACTGTCCCATGTTTGGAAATGAGCTCATATTACATTTCCCCTTGAGTTAAGTTATTGGGTTATACCTTTCTCCTGTACTTCCTGCCGTTCTCTGACTACATCAGTGCAAATGTTACCTCCATGCTAGCAATTAACACAGAGTCCTATGAGAACAGTTTCCCCTTCTTTACCTGGTAACTGAATATCTGTAATTTGGTAGTGCTGATACTTACCATGTATAGGCCTATATGATATGAAACAAGTTTAATTGTGTGGTAAGAAATTGGTAATACTTTGGTAAGAGCGTTCGCTTTACTTTACAGTAGAGTTTCCCCTTCTTTACCTGGTAACTGAATATCTGTAACTTGGTAACAGTGCAGAAACGTACCATGTAGGCCTACTTACATGATACATGAAATAAGTTTAATTGCTTGGTAAGAAATTGGTAAGAGTGTTCGCTTTACTTTACAGTACAGTTTCCCCTTCTTTACCTGGTAACTGAATATCTGTTACTTGGTAACAGTGCAGATACTTACCATGTACTTACATGATATATAACAAGTTTATTTTCTTGGTAAGAAATTGGTAATACTTTGGTAAGAGCGTTCGCTTTACTTTACAGTACAGTTTCCCCTTTTTTACCTAGTAACTGAATATCTGTTACTTGGTAACAGTGCAGATACTTACCATAGCAAGTTTATTTTCTTGGTAAGAAATTGGTAATACTTTGGTAAGAGCATTCGCTTTACTTTACAGTACAGTTTCCCCTTCTTTACCTGGTAGCTGAATATTTGTAACTCGGTTACAGTGCAGAAACTTACCATGCACTTACATGATTTATGAAACAAGTTTAATTACTTGGTAAGAAATTGGTAATACTTTGGTAAGAGCGTTCACTTTACTTTACAGTACAGTTTCCCCTTTTTTACCTGGTAAATAAATATATGTTACTTGGTAACAGTGCAGAAACCTACCATGTACTTACCAAACACTTTTGACTCAACGGCTACAAGAATGAAGATAAAGCCCATGGCAATGTGTGACATCAGCAATTGTTTTGTCAGGTAAGTACCACATTTACCCATGCAATAAATGGGTATGTATGGTGATAAACACAGTAACTACAATGAAATACTGTTCCTTGTAAGTTCTGACTTTGGAGTTGTGTAATGACCATCCAGAGCAGCACATTAACCTAGTAATTAAATGTGGTATTGCTGTAAAACAAACAGGTAAATAGGTAGTACTTTCATCCTTTTTTAAATTGCCATCAAACAATAATTACCCAGAAAATACACCGTACTTTCATAGTAATTCATGAGATATTTTCTTCTTAATTACATAGCATTTACTTTGTAGTAACCCCCCTTTTAAATTTTATACACCATCTAATTCCTCTCTGTTACCCAATTGTTACCCAGAAAATACACAGTGTAGTTTCATGGTAAGTTTTGAGGTTTCCCCTGTAATTACATAGTATTTACATTGTAATTACCCCCCTTTTTACATTCTAGGTACCATGTAACTTCTCTCTGTTACCCAGTTGTTACCCAGAAAGTACAGTAAATACTGTACCATATAGAAGTTAAATGGTTCCTAGAATGTAAAAAGGGGGATAATTACGATGTAAATACTATGTAATTACAGGGGAAAACCTCAAAACTTACCATGAAACTACACTGTGTATTTTCTGGATAACAATTGGGTAATTTCTCTCTGTTACCCAATTGTTACCCAGAAAATGCACAGTGTAGTTTCATGGTAAGTTTTGAGCTATTCCCCTGTAATTACATAGTATTTACATCATAATTACCACCTTTTTACATTCTAGGTACCATGTAATTTCTCTCTGTTACCCAGTTGTTACCCAGAAAGTACATAGTAAATACTGTACCGTAAAATAAAGCGTTACCGAAACTTGTTTTGCCCAAGACGATTGCAAATGTTGATTCACAGTAATCATCACAATATGACAAAACTGTCAGAAAGACCACTGTGCTTTCCATTATAGATGAAATTTGCCATTTTGTGTGTATCCACGAAAACTGTGTTAACCGTGTCACTGTCTGAAACACCCTCCATAAATCAGTAATGGTTTGGTCTTAGGCCATACGAATAACATCACTTTTTGGTAAGTTTTGAGCTCCATCCTTCCATAATTTAATCCATTCTTTTTCATGTTCTCATAGCGGGAAAATTGCCTGTCAACTGTGTTATCAACATATTCATAAGAATCTGAATTAGAATTCACATGTAGAAGAACACAGATAAAGCATACAAATACATTAGTTGATTAAGGTGTTGTGGTGGAACTTCTGAGGTCCTCAGTTAGCACAACACCATAAAAATGGCTGAAATATCAAGCCGTGTTACCGTCAATGGTGTTACGCATCAGCTATGACAGTTGAGGAGGAGTATGCTTTTGCCAATTTATCTCCATATTGACAGACAAACAAACAAAATAATTTGTGTTCTAGGGAGATGGGTTTGTCTGCTCTGTTTTTTTCTCCTAAAAAAGTGCCGACTTGTTCCCCTGCACTGTTGACCGTAACACGGTTGACTGTTTTGAAAGTGTTTTTGTGCTATTGATCCCTTATGTGTTGGAAAAATCCTATGAACAAACACTAGGGATTATCTCTGGAGAAGGAAGTCTTGTGTAAGGAGGGTGACTAAATTCAAATCAGACGTTACAGGGATTTATAATGAAAAATGTGTCAGTCTGTATCACAGTGAATCATAAAATCCTACTTATGAAGCTCAACAATCACATTTTCTATATCAGTTGCACAGATTAATGACAACATTATTGTTAAGGGACATAAGCACTTTCAAACGCATGTTGTTTCAACTCTGTAGTATTTTTATATATGTTTGAAATGACATAGTATTTGCCCATAACACTGTTGACAAAATAATCAAGCAAATGTTCGCTTTCATTAGAGTATTTATCAAATTATTTAAGATTAAGCTTGGCAATTTGTTTGTTTGGAAACTTAAATATATTCACTATGTAAACATCTAGGTCATTTAATTGAAAAAAAATACTGATTATTGACATTTTTCTTTTGCCAAAAGCGCTGTCGAATCGTAGAATCACTCTTAAATTAACTGTGAAACTTGGCCTGTTTGTTCATTTACCTCCACTTTTACCTTTGACATCTCTGGGACGAATACCTGTGTGATTGATCAGGTTAATCATACTGAGCACAGGATGGAGGATATAGAGTATAGGTTGAGCCATAACAATGGGACATGTGTGATAGATTTAAATGACTGTGCTCCAAAAACATTCATTGCACCGCTAATTTGAGTTCACATTTACTGTATGTATCTGTGGTAATGTTTGACCGGACACAAAGACATCACACAAAACATTGCACATATATCCACCATACATATATTCACAGATCAGATCTTTCTACCCCACCCCCCCTCACACACACACACACACACACACACACACACACACACACACACACACACACACACACACACACACACACACACACACACACACACACACACACACACACACACACACAAACACACACGATAAAAAAATAGAAAAGGTGCCAAAGTCACTGAACTACTGTAGTAGATTTAAATTGTCAGTGTTTCAGTGTTTTCTCTCCATCTGTGGATCCTGGGATGTCATGAAAAAGCAAAAAGTATAGTGATGTTGCTGTGAAGTAATAATAATACATAGTGTGAATAGCCTACCTCAATTTTCCTTATATACAGTCAATGACAATTCAATTCAATTTATTGGTCTTGGGGGGATAGCCCCTTG
Source organism: Engraulis encrasicolus (assembly GCF_034702125.1). Lineage (NCBI taxonomy): Eukaryota > Metazoa > Chordata > Actinopteri > Clupeiformes > Engraulidae > Engraulis > Engraulis encrasicolus. The sequence continues at coordinate 8,405,068 of NC_085868.1, read as the reverse complement.
GGACATAATGGGTGTGTTCGGAACGGAAGGCAGTGACTCGATGACTCCCCGCCTACATAAACAAGTCTCTGATCAGATAGGTGAAGTTGGCTGATGAGGCGACCGTTACGAACGACACTAACGAATGCGCTGTCATGCGCATTTGATGTTATGGCGATTCTATGGCGGGAGTTATGTTCATCACGTTAGCGCTTACGCATGCTATTTGAGCGGTGAATGACTGCCAGACGGCGGAATCGTAAAATAGGCTATAAATAGATCTAGCGACCGCACATTTAGATGCTACAATGTTGATTTATCAATTCGATTCTCAATATCCACGTACATAAGTGTCAGAATAAAGACTATTATAAGGTAGTATATAAGGTAGGTAGTATGGGGCAGCCTTGGCCTAGTGGTTAGTTGGTCTTTCAATGGTTTCAGGTTCGAATCCCCCTGACCTCTCCCTACATCTCCATCCATGGCTGAAGTGCCCTTGAGCAAGGCACCTAACCCCACTTTGCTCCAGGGACTGTAAGCAATACCCTGAAAAATAATAACTGTAAGTCGCTTTGAATAAATGAAAGCGTCAGCTAAGTGCAATGTGGTGATGTAATGTAGTAGCTTGGGTGGTAGCCATGTTTGTTTTCAGGTACCCTGTTGAGAGGGAGGTGGCGCACAGCATTTTGGCTATAAGGCAGCACCAAGTTTTGGCTATAAGGCAGCACCATGATGTAGCCCTCAAATATCCCTGTTACGCCCACAATTGCAGTGAACTGCCAAGGGAGGAAATAAAGCAATTTTTCGTTTCGAATTACATTTGATGACTCGATGTCCAGTTAGCTCACTGGAAAGACAGCTGCCTTTCCCGGCGACTAACAAAAACACACCATCAGAGAAAGGTTAAACACATTTTTTGCTAACTAATCTTGGCACACCATAGTGGCCATATTCAACCTTTTGGCATTTGGAAGGTGTCTCACGTACTAAGAAAAAAATAATACTAACAAACACACAGAGTACTCTGGACTGAGTTTTGCGTTGTGTTGTGTCTCTGCTCTCAGGTGTGTGTGTGCTGTCCTCCTCTATGCCACGCCAGTTCCATGTGGTGAAAGAGGAGAAGACCTGGGAACAAGGTCAGCAGTACTGTAGGGAGAAGTACACTGACCTCGCCACCATAGACGACATGACAGAGATGAAGACGTTAAATAGAACAATCCAGAAAGAAGGTGCTACACATGCTTGGATTGGACTGAGGTACGGTAGCAGTCCTAAGTTGCAGTGGTCTCTGGCTGACAAGGATTTCTACAGGGAGAATGAGGCTGGGTTCAGGAGGTGGCATTTGGAAACTCAGCCAGATGGAAGACCTGGTGAAGACTGTGTGATGATTGTAAAAGAGGGTTCATGGTTTGACTACTACTGTAACTCAACACATCCATTCATCTGCTATGGTGTTAAATAACATTCTCCATTCATGGTAAATCTTACACACACATTAGTTTATTATGAGGTTGTGTGCATTTAACAGTAGTTTACTAGTCTGGGCGAATAGCCGACTGTTGACTCCGTCAATCAGTCTGGCAAAAGCCATGAGGAATCCGTCTCCGTGGACGATGGGAGATGGTCTGATCTTACTCTATCATTTAAATTAATTGAAGTTCCAAACTCAAATTAAAACCCATATTGTGCTTTATTAGCATGCCTGTTATAGCTTTGCAAAAGCATACAAATAACAAAGCGAAAGTGTGAATATAGTTACCTTAACCAATCAGTAACGGAGCTCACGGGTGAGTTCTACGTCACCACTCTCAACTGTTTGCTGATTGGCGAAACACTGAGAGAACCGAGCTCGAGGCTTTTGCCAGACGATGTGCGGAGCCAAAATCTTTGGGTGGAGTACAGAGGATGGCTTCGCGAGGCTAGTAGTTTACACCCAGGGCTCTAAATTAACACCAGCCAACCGGCCAAATAACAGTGAAATATCAGTTTCTCTGGAAGAAAAGACCAACTAACTAGCCACTTTGTAAGATTAATATCTACTTGCCATTTTGGCCGGTGGTGAAAAAAAGTTAATTTAGCGTTACACCGCATTGTCAAGAGTTGAAGGACCAGTTCAGTCAATTTCTAAATGCTGTTGTATTGCTCACGCTACCCTTGACTTGTCAGTACCCGGTGATGCCACTTTTTTTTCTCGGCTCAGCCCTTTCCGAGATATGAGCTGTTCTAATGGAGGCAGCATTTGTTTACATTTTTTTAAACATTAACATAGGCCTACTCCAAATATTTTTCCAAAAGGTACCGCTGTTTGCTAGTTGTCTGCTGATGTTGTATAACCTTTTGGATATTTTTGGGAATAAATAAAAATGTTTTTTTTTGAATGTAAACAAAGCGCTGCCCCCATTACAATGACCAGGATCTCGGAAAATGCTGAAGAAGGGGAAAAAAATCTCAGGTACTGACAAGTCCAGTGTGAGCATTACAACTGCATGTTGAAATTGACTGAACTGGTCCTTTAAGTTGTGACCAGTTTCCCTGCTAACCATGACACATGCATTGGTACAGAGAGAAACTCCACACACCCCAATGTGCTCATTGAAGAAGAGATGACCTGGGCAGATGCTCAGAGATACTGCAGAAAACATTACACAGACCTGGCCAGTGTGAGGAACCAGAAGAATAGGAGGAAGAGATGCCTGGATCGGCCTGTTCAACGACACCTTTGAGTGGTCAGATGGTAGCAACTCCTCCTTTCGCCACTGGGGCCCTGGAGAACCCAGTGACCATCAAGCTGAGTTATGTGTTGAAGTGTTGTCCTCTAGTCTGTGGAATGACAAACCCTGTGACACACATCTACATTTTATCTGCTATGAAGGTGAATAGTATGTGATTTTTCAGATATTCAGATATTTCAGAGCTGTATAGAATCATGATTGTGAATGTTCTTCTGACTTTTGCGCCAAAAGTACAATATTGACTCCTAATTGCCCCAATGTAATGTTTAACCTCTGTCAATGGCATTATATCATGATATGTTATCATGTTTTCTATGACATCGGTCTGTGTTGTTGGAGTGGTCAGTGATATCAGGATCTGAACTGATTGTTTTTACATGTTGTGTTTGTTTTGACTCTCTCAGACCTCCCTGTGTCTACATTGGAGGTGTTGTCTCCTCCAGGGCCTCATTTCTCTGGAGATGTTGTTACTCTGAAGTGCAATGTGACACCATTTACAGACTGGCATCAGTATGTCTGGCTGAAGGACAACAGCACTGTTACTGGTAAGACCAGTCAGACCATCAACATCACATTGCCTCAAGGGTCAGGTCTGTACCAGTGCTATGGACAGAGACAAGGCCGTCCCGATGCATCCTCACCAAGTAGCTCAGTTGACATTATGAATGAAGGTGAGTCTATTATGATGTTTATTTTTTATTATAATACAGTACTATTATCAGCCAGACGACTTGAAGAAAACTAGGTGCCAATGACTTTATTTCTCTCAGACAACCTGATCCTGGTCAATGAGAATAAAACCTGGATGGAGGCTCTGCAGCACTGCAGACGGCACCATGTGGACCTGGTGTCTGTGTTCTCTGCGGAGATCCAGAGCTGGGTGGAGGGGTGGGCCAAAGGAGCCTCATCTCCTCACGTGTGGCTGGGCCTGCGCTACGAGTGCAGCTTTGGCTTCTGGTTCTGGGTTAGTGGACACTCAGTCTGCTATGGCAACTGGGCCCCAGATGAAGAGTTTGGGCATTGCTGTGACACAAGGGTGGGAGCAGTGGAAAGACATGGGGGCAAGTGGTTCAGTCTGGAGGAGCATGAACATCTCAACTTCATCTGCACCACAAAAGGTCTGGTTATGTTCATCGCAGCTGTATCTGTGTGTGTGTGTGTGTGTGTGTGTGTGTGTGTGTGTGTGTGTGTGTGTGTGTGTGTGTGTGTGTGTGTGTGTGTGTGTGTGTGTGTGTGTGTGTGTGTGTCTGTGTGTGTGTGTTTGTGTCTCTGTCTGTCTGTCTGTCTGTCTGTCTGTCTGTCTGTCTGTGTGTGTGAGAGAGAGAGAGAGAGAGAGAGAGAGAGAGAGAGAGAGAGAGAGAGAGAGAGAGAGAGAGAGAGGGAGAGAGAGAGAGAGAGAGATTAAAATTCTGTATTTATTGTATCTGTATTGTGTTCAACTCTCAGTAACTATTTCTCCTCTGTATGTTTTCATGTCTCCCCAACAGAATAGTGTGAGGCCCAGAAGCTCCTCAGTCCTCAGAGGCCGTGGACAAACTTTCTCGGTTATATATTTTAGTCCTTCTAGCATTGCTTTTGTTGAAGTTGATTGTGTGAATTATTAGTGATTTGGCTCACTGACTTTGATATTTTGCAATAAACATCATTATAGAGTACATGTTATCAGTTGTATACATATAACTTCAAAAGTTATCACAATACTTAGCTTTATACTTTCCCTTGACACCTTCCCAATCTTCATCAGGTCGTCCATTAAAGCTTCATAACAAACTCTGTCGCTAAAGGCAGTCTTTCATTATGGCATTACAGTATAATGGTTTGCAGTGCAATTGTGCGTGTATATCATGATCCGTCTTTATGACTGCTTTACATTTTTTTACTTTTAATATTTTTTCAGAAATTTTGACAGATATTTTAAAAAAACGACTTAAAAGGTTTTCTAAATGATTTTGCAGTACTTATTCATACATTTTTATAATTACTTTTCTTTTGATCAAGTCGTCATCACCATTGTAAGAAGTGTTGCTTGATAACAATCTTTGTTGCTTAAGGTGCAGAGTCTGATATCATTTATAATGGTTTGCAGTGCAATTATAATTTTACTCACGTCTTCATGTTCAGTCTTTAGGAATGTATTACAACTCTTAATTATGAATGGGGTTTGGAACCTTTGAGGATTAGACATAAAAAAAGACTTTCAAGATACTTAAAGATGCACTATGCAGGAAATGGTCAAAAAAGGTACTGCAACTATGCTGCTCATTGAAACTGCTCATTGAACCAAATTTGATATTTTCATGAAAGTTTACTAAGTAATAAACTAATATTTTCTAGTATGGCCCAAGTACAGTCATTTTTGCTGATAAAAATGGCTACTTCTGGACATTCAAAATGGTGAACCATGGAGAAGATCCGCCTTTTCATGTATGAAAAGTGCAATTTTCCCAGTCATAATGAATACTTAGAATTTGATGGTGGTGGTAATTCATGAAAAAGGTAACATTAGTGAATGGGTAGCATGAATACTGGAAATAAACAACTAAAAATCTTACAGTGCACCTTTAAATATATTTCACAGTACTTAACTCTATTTTCCAGAACATTTACAACAAGTTTTATTTTGATCATGTCGTCATCCCTGTAATAGGTGTACATTTGCGTAATTCATTTTTAAAAGAATTAAGTTACTATAATTGGGTGGTTGATTGTTGTGTCATTCATTTCTGCCGTCTGGAAACAGGCCTGTCCGTGTCTCAGGGGCCATTTGCATAAGGCCTAAAGCAGAACCAGACAGTACAGCTATGCTGGGCAGCAACACACAAACACACACACACACACCCTAGCAGATAAGGAGAAAATGTAACTCCAACAAATAAACTGTTTGTGAAAGTCTTCATTTCCACATCTTCATTTCCAATTTCTTTTGCATTTATGATATTCTCTCCAAGACATCAGACGCCATTCACTCCCTTCTGTATTAAGGAGATTGTTGTGCGTAACCATGGAGCGAATACATAAGTTTTCCATTTACAAACATTCAGGCTGTGAGGAGGGGCAAAATGCCAAGCAGCCAACCACGTGAGCACATTTTTTGAGAGACGGCAGTGTCCAACAATCAGAGGTTGATGAGTGCGCAGCCAGGGGCGTGTTTGCATGGCATGGCATGGGAATGTTTACATTGAGCCACTTCTTCATTTGCAAGTTGAGTTACATTTAATGCCTTTACGATGCCAAGTTGAGAGACTATTCCAACGGGTGGAGGCAGCAACACAGAAAGCTCTGTCATCAACAGTATGAATTCTGGGATGTGGGATGACAAGTTGGTCCTTTCCAGAGGCTCTCGGTGACCTAGAGTTTAGAGAAGTATGAGGAGCAAGAGAGTTAAGTGGAGTGATTTGTAAGCCAGGACAATAATTTTGTATTGAATAGTTCGAATTCTGATGTGGCGCAGAGGACTTTTTCAGGTCGTTTTTGCCTCTGAGAATTATCGCCTCCTCTTCATAAAAACTTCAGATTATAATGTAGAATAGAATGATGAGTCACCTGCCAAGTTAAAAGACATAACCACCCACATGGCTGTGCACACACACACACACGCACAAACACACACACATACACACACACACAAACACATTTGGCTTCAACAGTATCAAAGTTCTTCCAAGAAAGTTCTACTAGCCTAATATAAAACCTTACCTTCGCCCAGTCTTACTTGTACTTGATTCCATGGTAACGACATACAGTATGGTGTAGGAAGAAGCTAGATAATTCTATATTAAGATCAGCATCCATACAATACAAATTAAAACATTTTTTATCTAACATGCTAGAAAATTGGTATATGGTTGAAGTGTGTGTGTGTGTGTGTGTGTGTGTGTGTGTGTGTGTGTGTGTGTGTGTGTGTGTGTGTGTGTGTGTGCGTGCGTGTGTGTGTGTGTGTGTGCGTGTGTGTGTGTGTGTTGGGGGGATGTTGGTTGTATTCAGGTGCCCACCTCCTATACCACAGTTCTTTAGTCTTGCTGATGGAACAACATCTATAGCCTACATCTTTCCATGAACAACAATCGTCAAGTCTTGACCTTCATGAGATCAGAAATAAATAGTCTAGTCAGGGGGGACTGGCACTATGTGTGGTGTGTTGTGTCAGCTTGTTAGCTAATCTGCATCCCCCTGGGCTGCGCCGATGTAGAGGTCAGCGTGGGTGTTATATCAAGATGGGCTGTTCCGTCGAGATGAGCTCCCGGTCGTTTCAAAGTGCTTAGGGGCCCTATAGGCAAAGAGAGATTTGGGGCTACATTTTTCTCCAAACTATTGGGGAGGGGGCCCTCAAGAGAGAATTAAGTAGCAGAGTCCTTGCACTTTGCGGTCAATGAATTTAGCAAGGTTTTGCCTCTTAACAAAGTTGCCATTGTTCTCATTTCAATGCAAGTACTTATTCATCAAGATGAGCCATCAATAGTTAATATATGTAGCCCTTCTTAAACTCTTCCTCTATATCCAGGAGCACCTTTCCTGTCTGACCGTGCTGTTTTGAATAAAATTGTAACAGTCACTGTGCAGGACTTTTATGTTTTTTCTGATGGGCCATCTCCAACGCACCAGCCTGCTATATTATGAGAAAAAAAGTCACAACTTTAATTACAAAACAAAAAAACACACGTAGCCCAAACACTAACCCTAGGGGTGCTGCTGTGGTGCAGTGAAACGGCTTGGTAGCTCAACTCGACAGCAAAATCATAACAACACAACACCGCTGATGTTCCAATAGGGGCCATAACAAGATTGGCAGAAGCACTTAGCTTGTTGTAGGAGCACACGGCAGTGTAGGTCATAGCTCTCTCCACTTAGCTTGCCGTATTAGCACACTGTACTGTAGGGCATAGCATAGCCTTCTTCATTATCCCTAAAGTGAATCAATACTACAGATAGAGAAGGGCAGGAGTGGACATCAAGAAAGTGATTGGGGAGGAAATGAGAGAGAGAGAGAGAGAGAGAGAGAGAGAGAGAGAGAGAGAGAGAGAGAGAGAGAGAGAGAGAGAGAGAGAGAGAGAGAGAGAGAGAGAGAGAGAGAGAGAGAGAGAGAGAGAGAGAGAGCAAGGGCATGATGGGGGGGATTTATAGATTGAGATAGTACAATTGGTTTTGACTTGACTTAAATTCAATAGCAATTTAGCCAGATGCAGGCAGGCTTGAACTGCGGAGAACTGAAAATTGGAGAAGTGAAATTTCACACACACACACACACACACACACACACACACACACACACACACACACACACACACACACACACACACACACACACACACACACACACACACACACAGAGAGAGAGAGAGAGACACACACACAGAGAGAGAGACACACAAACAAGGGTCAATATTACTCGTAAAGTAGAAAACTGACCAACAACCCTGTCTTTTTGACATGGGTTTTCATTTTTGATGAGGTTGTTCTTGTCGTCATGACTAGGATAACCAATGAGGTCAGCTGTCAATCCTAAGCACCACTCTTCAAGCAGGGCTATTTCCTTTTTTAATTTGTGCTGTGGAAGATTTTTACGTAAAGGCTTGCGTATAATTGTTGCTGTATGATATTTTTCATTTCAGCTGGAAGAAATAAACCCAGCGTGACAGATGTGTGGAAACATTTTGTTTAGTCAGAAACCGGTTTGCATTTTGAATTGTTTGCGCATGACATAGGCTACACAGTAGTTCTATTGACATTGACCTTTTACCTTTCATTTGAACAGATGTTTAATTCATTAAAAAAAGAATGAAAAGCAAATGTCATACTAACCTGCAGGCTGCAACTGACTTGCAAAGGACGACGAAGGATTTTCAGCCTCATCTGACACACGTGCTGCTCCTATGACTCATTTCTGCATCTCTCGTCATTATTCATTCAACACATTGATATTCTGTCTGAATGCATTGTATGGCAGTGAGTGAAGCTGCTGCCTGGGCTGGTCTGGGATTACAAAACAACTCGGCATGTTTGGCATAGGCCAGCCCCTTGCTCTTCCACAATGTTATGAATAGCTCTGTCCACTGTCTAGCATGTATTAAAACTAGACCAATGGGCTGCCCCATGTAAATTGAGGGCTGGTCTTAAAGGGACACTGTGTGAGATTTTTTGTTGTTTATTTCCAGAATTCATGCTGCCCATTCACTAATGTTACCTTTGTCATGAATACTTACCACCACCATCAAATTCTAAGTATTCATTATGACTGGAAAAATTGCACTTTTCATACATGAAAAGGGGGATCTTCTCCATGGTCCGCCATTTTGAATTTCCAAAAATAGCCATTTTTAGCTGCAAAAATGACTCTATTTGGACCATACTAGAAAATATTTGTTTATTACTCAGTAAACTTTCGTGTAAAGATCAAATTTTGCAATAGGCAGCCCAGTTTCAATGAGCAGCATAGTTGCAGTACCTTTTTTGACCATTCCCTGCACAGTGTACCTTTAAACTCCTTCCCCCATAATGACAAGTTTTGCTGACCCCCTCCGTATCCTTAATGACAAGATTTGACGACCAATGGCTTCAGGATTTTTGTCTCCTCTCCCTGGTCCTGGGACAACTGACCCGTTTGTCCCTCCTCCCTGTCAACTTCCCTGGCTGTATACCAGATTACCAGACCAGCTCTGACTGCTGCCTTTTTTTGTGCAGCAGTTCCTTAAAGAAGAATCCTCTTAGGTAATAACACAGTAACACTGACATCTCCCACAGCGACCCACCATGCCTGCACTATAAAAAATTCAGTGGCACGTCTTGAGAAAACTGTCACAGTTGCCAAGCATGCAGTGCAGTAGGTGCCACTGCCAAACAGTAAAGAGTGTCTAAGAGTGTGTTGTAGGGTCATTCTTGACACTGTGGGACCATTTGGACAGACAGCATCACATGAGGAGGTGGAGGTATGGCTGTGCTACTCTGTATGTTGCATTCACAACACTCAAATAGGATTAGGAAGTCCTCAAATTGTGATTATTTTATTGGAGAAATAACCCATGATGTGTAATATCTTTTCAATGGTTTGTAAGATTTGGTGAGAATTACACGTACTGCACATGAATGAGTGCATTGTCAAGTATCAAGTTGTTCTGTCAAAACAACAGGGCATGTTTCATGCCAAGAGGAACATTGGATCTTCATAATCTATGAACTGATTTATTCACAGTGCATCATACCTGAAGTACCAGTTCACCAAAGCATATGAGCAGACACACATTCTGATGTTGACGTTAACATACAGGTAGCCCATTACAAGAAGAAAAAAAGTGTTTTTCTTGACAAGACATTGACTCAGTAGCACAAAGTGTTGAAAGTTATATTTCAAAATGTAATACCATCTATTTTCACATATCATCTGCCATGCAGCACATATCAAAGGGCAGATAGGGCTTTCAAGTCTTTAACATAGATGTTCCTGTCCTCTATGACTGGCACTACTGTGAAGCTTACTGTCAGTGAACTGATTGCCCTCTTACTGAACCTGCAGTGGAGGATTAAAAAAAACAAAACAATATAATGTATCAGTGCTCTGGCAGGCATGGACATTCAAACGGATTACACCACACACTAAAAGGCGCAAGGCAGAAAAATGAACAACAAAATGTCTCACGTTAATGACCAAAAGCTTTTCAATTAAAAAACAAAAACAAAAAGTATATAAGTGTGCAGACATTTTTGTTTCAATAAAATGAACATTCAGAAATTCCAGCCAAAGTATAGCACATGTACAGTACAGTGTTGTCCTTACGAATCTCAGACATGAAAGAGATGTCACAAGTGCACATGTATATGAAATGCCTTCATTGGCTTGTAGTGTCACTGAACTATTACAAGTATGTATTTCTCTCTCTCTCTCTCTCTCTCTCTCTCTCTCTCTCTCTCTCTCTCTCTCTCTCTCTCTCTCTGCCAGTCACAGGTGATTGAACTGTCACTGCCGACACAGAAGTTTCCACAAATGGAAAATACTGGGCACATTGAGACAAACACCAGTGCATCACTGCTCTCTCTCTCTGTCTCTCTCTCTCTCTCTCTCTCTCTCTCTCTCTCTCTGTGTATGTATGAAATGTCAACTGACAGATCATTTTGAATTGTCTGGTATTTATGGGTTATTGTTTGTCTGACAATGATGAGTTCTGGTGAGTGTCTTTGTGGAGCTAAGGGCAGAGACGATTGATAAGGAAGCCACGGTTAGTAAGGAGTTTCTTCCGGAGTCAATATGACAGAAGGCCATATGGCTGCCATGCCCCTTTAGAACACTAGCGGGGGTTCATGATGATTGGAATTCAATGGGGAAGTCACACCTGTTTAGGAAACCGGAATTGATTCCACTTAGTTGCTTTAGTGACGCATAGTATGCTTTATGTTGTTTGTATCTTTGTGAAGGTGTTGAAAAGGTGAAGCAGAGGTGTTTCCACCTCATGCTGAGCAAATGCACCTGTTGACTCGATTGTGACATGTCATGAGTAAATGAAATAAGCGGATACTCAATGACTGTAAATTAGGAAGGGGCATAGGGGTTAGGCGTCTTTCCTGGTCACTGCATTGACCCGCCTGTAGTCTACACAGAACCTCCACCATCCGTTCTTCTTTGGGACCAAGAGGACAGGAGAGGGCCACGGGCTGTCTGACGTCCTGCACAATGTCTGCTTGCATTTACAACTGCTCCCGATCACCTGCCTTCCGGTGAGCCAGCGAGAGGCGACGCAGATGTTGCTTGACGGGTGGGTTACAACGTACTCTCATGGATGATAACGTGTGAAATTTCTCGCGTCCTCTCGCTTGGTCTCTCTACCTCTCTCTCTCTTCTTCTGCTGTCTTTTTGTTTCTTAATCTTCATCTCTCTCTCTCTGTCCCTCCCTCCCTTCCTCCCTTCCTCTCGTGCTCTCTCCCTCTCTCTTTCTCTCTTTCTCTCACTGTCGCTCTCTCTCTCGATAACAAACAGCAGCAAGTAGTCTCAACTTATTCTGCTGTGTCTCTGGGTGTTTGTGAGATGCACTCAGGTGTTAGCATTTAAAGTGAGGAGGTTGGTTCAAGTGTGTGTGTGTGTGTGCATGATTAAACTTTAATCATCACTAGTTGATGTTTTCTCACCGCTGAAATTGAGTTCAAGTCCTCCCTAATGTCTGTGTCATTAAAGTTTCATTGCGGTGTGGAGGTGAGGTGTGTGTTTGTGTATGAGTTATTCATCTTATCATAGTGCATATGCATGTCTTTTTGCGTGGGTGTGTGTGTGCGCACGCTTGTGAGTGACTGTGTGTGTCTGCATTTGTGTGTGTGTGTGTAAGTTTGCATAGGCCTATTTGAATATAAGTGAATGCTAATGTGTGTGGGTAGAACTGTGCATACACTTATGTGTGAAAGTGCATCACGCACATGTGTGTGTGTGTGTGTGTTCTGTGTGTGTGTGGATGGATCATATGGTCAGCCCTACAGAGACCCTACTGCCAGCACTCATGTGCTCTCGCACACACACACACACAGACAAAGACACAAACACACACACACACACACACGCACACACACACACACACAGCTCTACAGAGATCCTCGAGCAATGACTCACTCGCTCTTGTCCGCAACACTCCAATCAATCCAGTGTCACCTTCCTGACCGCTCCTTATAGTGCAGACACAGATGGCTTCAGGTCAGAGGGTGGCAGGTTTGAATCCCACCCTTCCACTCCCTATCTCACTCCATGGCTGAGGTGCCCTTGAGCAAGGCACCTAGCCCCACACAGGTCTAGAGACTGTGATGATCAATTCCCTTAACCCATTGATGCCTAAAGCACCTGCAAAAAGCGTCTGCTGAAGGCCTAAGCCCTTGTAGGGAAAGTTGCTCTCAGCCTATAAAAGCCTAAATATCTTAGCCGCTGATGCACATAAAAACATGAACTAAGTTGGATTTAAACCCAAAGACCCTCATCTTGCATTAGAATGTGCTAATACAGCTGTAACATACTCACATTTTTATTTTAAAAAGCTAAAATCTCAAGAGCCTGAATGCAGCATATGTGTCTCCAGGCACCAAAGGTCAAACAACACATACGAGTCATCAGGTAAAAAAAATAAGTCCCTTTGGATAAAAGCGTCAGCTAATTGTAATATAACATACAGTAAACACACCGTATTGGGGTTGTTTGGAGATGCTGATTTTGGATGGGGGTGTGTAGTGGAGTAATACCAAAGGAGGAATAGGGAGAAATACAGTAGGAGAGGAGAAAGGAGGGAGCATTTTAAGAAGAAATTAAAGGGGAAGTGGAGCATGAATAGAAGGAGTGGAGAAAAGAAATGAGGAATGAGAGAAATTAAAGAGGGAAGAAGAAGATGGACAGAGGAAGAGGGAGATAATGAGGAGAAAGATGAAGTGGAGGAAGGAAAGAGGAAAAATTAGAATCAATGGAAGTAGAGGAGGATTGATTGATTGATTGATTGATTGATTGATTGATTGATTGATTGATTGATTGATTGATTGATTCATTCATTCATTCATTCATTCATTTGACTTTCTCCAGAGTCCAGATAAAGGTACAGTAGAAATGACACAGCTTCATATATCATATATATATATATTAAAAAAAAAAAAACAGTTACAGTAGGAGGATAACACAAGATTGGGATTATTCCCATTTCGGTCTCTTGATGGAGTTGGATGGCAAAGAGTAGGCAGGAAGAGGATGAGGAGTTGTGATTGTGTGGGAGCGGCACTCCTATGGAGCGTGATGGGAGAGCCAACAGTCTAATCACTGCACACACGCCCACGCCCACGAACACACATGCGCGCACACACACACAGACAGACACACACACTCACATACACACACACACGCACAAACACACACACACACACACACACACACACACACACAGACACACACACACACACACACACACACACACACACACACACACACACACACACACACACACACACACACACACACACACACACACACACACACACACACACACACACACACACACAATGTGTTTACCTAGGAGTTGCCAGATTAATTCCCCCTCTGGGTGTGCAGCGAGACACAGCCATTGGCACTGAGCTCTCTCTCTCTCTCTCTCTCTCTCACACACACACACACACACACGCGCACACACACACACACACACACGCGCACACACACACACATACACACACACACACACACACACACGCGCACACAGCAGTCATCCCTATGAGCTCCTCAGCATACACTTACTGTTGCACACACATACACAAAGAGACTCAGAAGTAAACATGCTATTGTGTTCACATCAAACATCTGAGAGTTTGTGAAGTGCAATAAAGCTGTCAGGCAGCAAGTAAAGTTGTGAGTAAAAAAAACGTACATTACATTACATTTAGCTGACACTTTTATCCAAAGCGACTTACAGTCTCTACAGCAGGAGTGAGGAACCTTTTTCATTTGAAGGGCCAATTCACATGTTATAAAATCCTTCAAGGGTTGTACTTTGAACACAAACCAGGGATTCCCCCTGCACTTTAGGCCTATATTGAAACAAACCCCACGTTGACAATGTAACTCAATTGTACTGCTAATGTAATTTCTGAGATTGCTTTACAAAACATGTCATATTTTATGTGACTTCCCCACCCATGTGTTACAGGGTATTGGCTACAGTCCAGTCGTGTAGGGTTAGGTGCCTTGCTCAAGGGCACTTCAGCCAGGGAGGAAGGGATTGGAAAGGATAGGGTTTGAATCTGCAACCCTGTGATCTACAGTGCAACTCTCCCCACACAACACACACAACACAACAGTTTTTTTGTGATATTTGATTGTGATTGTGATATTGTGATTTCCTGGTGAACCAGTAGCCTGTAAGTAACAGGCTACTGGCACACTGCCCTTTCACGCCTCTCCGCAGGCGGGGTTTAGTCAAAAGATGCTTGCACGCGGTTGGAGCAACCTCATATGAATGACATGACACTTCGACCACTCACGTTGAAGCTTTGTGACGTAGGACGTGTCGTCACGTAAGCGCTGCCAGGTCGGGAACCAAAACAGAACAACATCCTTTAGAAAATCAACTTGAGGTATTTTGGATAACACCGCTGAAATTACTGCTTCCATCCCGACGCATGATAACTCCTCGCACGCCGCCATTACTGTTGTGATTCAGGGAGGGGGCGGGCACAGCCGAACTACCCTGGGGGAGGGAGTTGCGTTCGATAAACGTCATACCCACTGAAATCCCTCCCTACGATCCTGATTCGTTGTGCTGCCCCGTTTATTTCGTAAACGGAGGAGGAGAACGAATCACAGGTGTAACAGAAGGTTTGTGTAGCCCAGCCCCCTGGGCGTCAACACATAGCTTCTGGTTCACCAGGAAAATATTGTGATATTTGTGATGACAAAAGAACGCATGTTTTGCTTGCTTACTGCAATGACCGATTTATGTACACAGGTTATTCATGGACAAGTGCCCCTCTGCACACTGTTCTGTATACAGAAATGTCCGGCCGACCCTCCCCAGTAAATGAGGTTGCCGTTTTGAAAGTCTGTGTGCGTGTGTGCACGTGTGTGTGTTTGTGGAATGATGGAATGAGGTTTTAGCAGTGAGCTGTGTGTGTGTGTGTGTGTGTGTGTGTGTGTGTGTGTGTGTGTGTGTGTGTGTGTGTGTGTGTGTGTGTGTGTGTGTGTGTGTGTGTGTGTGTGTGTGTGTGTGCGTGCGTGCGTGCGTGTGTGTGTGTGTGTGTGTGTGTGTGTGTGTGTGCGTGTGATTATGTGTGAGTGTGTGTGTGTGTGATGAGATTATAACAGTGTAGTATGGATGGCTTGTGCCAGAGTGGTTGGCAGTGGGACAGTACCCCCATGGCATAGGGTACAAAGACTGATTTCATGCTATTCTTGCCAACATACACATATACTGTATGTGAACAGTGTTGCTTTTATGTTTGTATTACTTTGCATCACCCTCTGCTTCCATGCCCTTCATGCCAACACCATATACAATACACATGCGTGCGTGTGTACGTGCATATGAGAGAGACACACACACACACACACACACACACACACACACACACACACACACACACACACACACACACACACACACACACACACACACACACACACACACACACACACACACACACACACACTCCCTTGAACTTCAAAGTTATTGCATAGTTGGCTGTGCTCTTCCAATCGTTAAAAAAGTCTACAGTCTAAAACATGATTAATTAAAACAGACAACCAATTGCGATCTTGGCTTCTGCAATCACAACCAACAGCAGTTGCATTTCCAATGTCCAGGCCAGAAATCAAGTCAAGTTAAGTCAAGTTACTTTATTGGTACTCATGTAAACTGTTTTTTGTGGTTAAAGAGAGAGATAGATGTCCCTACATGTAAACTATAAACACATAATATGAACAGAAATAAAATAGTACAGACAACACTGACTAGACACAGATGATTTACATAGCAGAAGGTTGTATGTTTTCGGTCGTGTTGGTTTGTCTGTTTGTTTGTCTGTCTGTCTGTCTGTCTGTCTGTCTGTTTGTCAGCAGGTGTTTCAATTCTGGTGGTGATAGGCATCACTTGTATTTTTTTAAAGATTCTTCACCATTGCAGGATAGGAATTTTGACATTCCGGTTTCTAACTCAAAACAAGGCAGACTTGGAAAAAAAATAGGGTGTAAATGTTGAAATGTAGTTTCTGTAAGTTATTGTACAAATGCAGAAGATATGGCATTGCATATCCTAAGATGCTTGGTGCAGTTGGTGTGCAAAAAAGTGGCAACAGTACATGACCTAAAGTGCGTTGTGCCATTTCTGTGTAGGGGTAGCTATAGTAATATCCCACAGTATGGGGTCCGGATGCTTGTGCATTTGGTTTGTTGTCAGAAAACACAAACACACACACACACAAAAACACATGAACACACACACACTTGCTACATGCACACACACACTTGCTACATGCACACACACTCCCATGCACGCTCACATGCACGCACGCACACATGCAAGAGGAACAGAAGAGCAGCACAACAATACACACACACACACACACACACACACACACACACACACACACACACACACACACACACACACACACACACACACACACACACACACACACACACACACACACACACACACACACACACAATCTTGTATGATAAAATATGCCCGTAGAAAATAATACAGTCAAGCAAGAAATGCAATTAGGACTCTGTTGTTATGGATACAGCGGCTCCCCTGAAACCCACACAAGGCACTAACCAACTACAACACACACACACACACACACACACACACACACACACACACACACACACACACACACACACACACACACACACCACAGAGGCTCCACATAAGGCACTAACTGAATTGTCACACACACACACACACACACACACACACACACACACACACACACACACACACACACACACACACACACACACACACACACACACACACACACACACACGATGCTACACAGGTTCCCCTGAAATTCATAGAAGGCACTAACTGCATGTGTGTGTGTGTGTGTGTGTGTGTGTGTGTGTGTGTGTGTGTGTGTGTGTGTGTGTGTGTGTGTGTGTGTGTGTGTGTGTGTGTGTGTGTGTGTGTGAGTGTGCGCGCCTGCACTAATTCCCCACATCCAGAGGCACAGAGAAATCCCCTTTGTCTCCATGCCACACCAAGCAACAGGCTAATATAAAACAAAGGAGATACGCACTCCGCGCTTCTAAATTAACAATCCACTGCAACCAGAACAGGACTAAATTATAAGTAGAAAGGAAAAAGAATCTGGTGCCACGCGGATGTCTATCGTCTGTAATTTATTTTTTCAGTGCAGTAAAACGTTTCGACAAGCGTCTTCATCAGAGTCCTCCAGGAAGACGCATGTCGAAACGTTAGTCTTACAGCACTGAAAAAATAAATTACGGAAAATAGACATCCGTGTGGCACCAGATTCTTTTTCCTTTCAACATGCTAATGACTTGCAACCCTCGCTATCGCACCATTAGTGTGTGTGTGTGTGTGTGTGTGTGCACGCGTGTGTGTGTGTGACACACAAAGAGAGAGAGAGAGAGATGGAGAAAGGAGTGAGATGGAGAAACAGAAAGCGTGCATACACTGGCGCACACACACACACACACTGCAGATATCTAGATAGACCGAGACAGTGAGAGTGAAACGGGCAGACAGAATAGACTTTGGCAACCCCTGTCCTCAGTAACCTTCCACTGCAGTGAAGTGTAATTGGCTCAACGTAACAGGCCTTTTAGTAAAGGACAGTACTCCAAGTAAGTGGCCTGTTCCAAACTTTGCTACAGCAGTGATATGTACTCGAAAAGAAGCCATTTAAAACATTCCCACAGCAGTGCAATCTACTCAAAGTGGCCAGTTTCAAACTTTTCTACTGCAGGGAGTGAAGTGCAATACCCTGTAGGTGGCCAGTTCCAAACTCTGCCACAGTAGTATAATCAAAGAAGCAGACATCATGGCATCATGCAAAGGTGTTTTTATTCCATGCCAGTGGATTCTGCATTGAGGTGCGACGCCTTTGTAACATGCCTTTCAACTTTGAGCTTCAAAAAATCAGGATAATTCCCAGATTTTACGCCAAAAAGTGCTTCAATCGCCCAAGTCCTGACAGGTGTGAGAGTGACCAGTCAGACGGTGCATTCTACTCTACTTTTCACACTGACAGTCTGCATGCGAGGCCAGTCCTGTCCTATATCCCACCACTTCGCATGTTTTAAAGGGGCTCCAGGTAGGATTTTGCCTGGAAACTCCCACACTGCCTTTAGTTTTACAAAATCGTTTCGATCTGAAAGACAGTCTGGGGAGGATGACTCATAACGTCCAAGATCATGGGCACTGTGTCATAATGGCCAAGCATTCCGACCTTAACAGTTTCTCTGCCCAATCAGAGAGCAGGGCAGTGTGTCATAATAGCCAAGTATTTTCTCCCCTACGGAATTTACAAAAGGCAACTCCCCAGACCTAATCTCACTTGTGATTAGGTCTGGTGTTAACCAGGCAAGGTAGGATTAAACATTTAATGAATCACTGTCCCAAGTCAGTTGATGGTTATGTGAATCATAACTAAGTGAAAGATGACTCTCGCGGCCACTTCCACGGTCCGCTGTCAGAAAACCCCAAATGCAACTTTTTGACAGAGCTGTTCCAACAGGTGTCGTGGGAAACACTTTTCATACAAAAAATTGCTTTGCATACCGTATTCAGATTTGTACCAACTGCTGGCATTCCGTAATGAAAAACATTCTCACAGTGAGTTTATTTGAACAGCATTTTTTCATTACAGTGTAGATTTTGAGACAGGCATAGGCCTACCACGGGCACCACGCAAACAACGTCATCCTACCTAGTGCCCCTTTAAATGGAGCATGTATAGCATAAAAATGAATGAAATATGAGTTTCTCCTTGTTGTGTTATCGCTCAAATGATCTGTACTAGGGCTGATGCAAAACTTTGTGCTGGCGCATATTGTGATGAGGTAAATTTGCACCATTCGCTGATCAGAGGCTTGAACAGCGATGAACAGCGTTGTTTGTATGAACTGACTATTTCTGCATAGCAAATAAAGAGTGGGGACATGCCTGTGCTTTAAGGAAAATTAATTCGTAGTGGGATCTGACACAACATTTACTGGCAGGTAGCCTAGTAAGTCAGACCATCTCTGGTGGAAGTACAAGGGGTGTGGATTGTCAGGTTAACTGGCAGGGCTGTGGGGATTTTTTTTTTTAATAATGTGAAAAAAAACGGATATTTGCGGGAAAATGCCGAATCGGGAAGACAGCAGGAAATAGAATAGGTATGCTTTGCAAGTAAATTCGTGGTCCTCAACGACACAGGAAAGCACTTTAGTCACATAACCAGGTTCACATCTTGTCATTTCTGGTTCATTTCTGTTGCCGCTGCAAATTTCTGTTGCTAAATGTGAAAATGCTCTGCTGTGCCCTGACCAAAACCATGCCTAAGCCTAGCCTGCTGTTTTGCTTTTGCCAAGAACAGCGAAACAAGCAAATGATTGCGAAATTGTGCCCTGACCAAAACCATACCTAAACCTAATCTGTCACAGGACATTGTGGACCACGAGTCGTCTTGCAAAGTCGTGATCCACAAACACGACAGACAGTTGACGTGGGCGTGTTATCTTAACACTCTGGTATAATGCCATGTTGAAAGAAGGCACATTCAGCCTTGGCTGCAGCAAAGTGCCTAGTTCCAAACTTTGCAACAATAAAAAGTGAAATAATATACTCAAAGTTGGCGGCCTGTTCCAAACTTCGCAGCAATAAAATGTAGTCCCCCTTTACATCTGAACTCTTGTGATTGAAGGCCAGCTCTGATTGTGGATCTCTTGTCTCGCCTGGCTCTGGGCTTCAAAATGTCAAAAAGACGGTCAGCAGCCAGCCATGCAAGCACACCACTAAACAGGCATATTGAGAGAGACAGAGAGAATGAGATAGACACAGACGTAGAATTTGGCAAGCTCAGTACGTTTCCACAGCAATGAAATCCAATGTGGCTAAAAGTACCTGCCCACTTACTCAAAGTAAAGGGGTGGCCAGTTTAAAAATTTGCAGCAACAGTGAAATATATTGAAAGTGAGCAGTACTGCTTTAGCACCAACATGAATAGGCCACACCATAGTAGGTGACCAGCTTCAAACTTTGCAACAATAAAAAGTAGAGACTGCAGTACAGCCCCTCCACTCCTGAACTCTCGTGTTTGAAGACAGACTCTGTACCCTCGCCTGGCTCTGGGCTTCAAATGACAAAGAGGCGGACAGCAGCCAGCCATGCAGACACACTACCAAACAGATATTGAGAGAGAGGCATAGAGAGAGGGGGGGTGAGGAGAGGAGAGGAGAGGAGAGGAGAGGAGAGGAGAGGAGAGGAGAGGAGAGGAGGCAAGGAGGAAGAGAGGGGAGGCAAGGTGAGACGAGGCAGGGAGAGAAGGGGAAAGGGGAGGAGAGGGGAGGGGAGATGAGAGGATGAGGGGAGGGTAGCAGAGGAGAAAGAGAGGCTAGGGGAGGAGAGGCAGGGGAGGAAAGCCAAGGAGAGGAGAGGAGGAGGAGGAGAAGTGAGGGCTGTCTGTCCGTTAGAGCATAGGCCCTCTGGTGATTGAAGTGTGAATAATTCAGTAGATGCTTTAAAGCAATGCCACTATGGACTCCACAGTGTTTAAGAAATGCCACACTTTCTTTCTTCTTTCTTCTGCATAACAGTGGCCAACAACTATTCCACCTCCACCACACATACAACTACACACACAGACATGCACACACACACACGCACAGATCACACACACACACACACACACACACACACACACACACACACACACACACACACACACACACACACACACACACACACACACACAGTCTCTCTCTCTCTCCCTCTCTCCCCCCCCCTCTCTCTCTCTCTCTCTCTCTCTCTCTCTCTCTCTCTCTCTCTCTCTCTCTCTTGTTTGGATTAAATAAAGTGTTGGCCAACTCCGCAAGAAGCCAATTTAAAAAGCTGAGATTACAAACTCCACTGCCTGTCAATTCCCCAGTGAGGATGCTCTGTGTGCTCTTCACTCCACTGCCATCCTGCATCCTGAATCCTCAACCAGCAGCAGAGCCAAAACAGAAACATGCAGATTGGCCTGTGCCAGGGCTGGAGGGCTGGACTGGTGATCTGGCATAAAGGGCATTTTCACAGTGGGCTGACAATCTTCCGCACCCTGATGCGGTTGATTTTTGTTTGTTTGGTTGGTTGGTTTCTCGGAGAACGGCCCTCAGTTTAGAATGGGTGGCCCATTAGTCTATCTTTAATATAGCATGGACAATGAGGTAATCATAATATTACAGAAAACCAGGGGGCTGTATGAGCGGGCTGGCTCATCTATGCCAAATATGCCCGGGCTGTCTTACGATCCAGCTCAGCCCTGGATTGCACTGTGCACTACTGCCAGCACAAGACGAGACAGCAACCCACATAGCTGCCATTAGGACAACAACAACTGATCAACAACAACAAGGAGATAAAAAGGAGAACAAGCCATCCTTTAAAGGTGCCAATTGAGTCATTTTCAAGAATTAAAAAATGTCTAAATTACTTTCTTAATTATTATTTTCTAAATTCCTTCTTTATATCAATAATTCTTTCCAGGAAAGTGCTTATCCCATTAGCATGTTTTTAGTTATTCATTTATTGTTGTGCCAATGTAGGTTATGTAACTGTAGCACTACAGTATACTTGCACTGTACCTTAGGTTTAGGGTTACATACAGTATTGATCCACATAGATATATTACAAAAAGGAAACCGTGAGAGAAAGTATTACTCAAAATTCCTATCATAGTATGTGTGAGCCGGGGACAACCATTTCTTTATCTAGGTAGGAAATCGCAGCGTTTCATTTTCTGCAACAACTTTTGGGTCGCTTTATTACTCGTGCAGGGATGTTTAAATCTGGAACACGTTTAACCCTGTGAAACCTGAACCATGAAAGCAATGAGAGAAAATTCTATTTTTTTGGAATTTGCTTCAATATTGGTCCCTTATAAGAAATGTAAAAAAAAATCAAAATTTTGTTAAGGTCACTGAGATATTTAATGCATCATATATGATGCATCAGGCTTTTAATGAATGAAAATTCCAATTTCATGACCATTGAAAAATGACTTTTAATGCATTTACAACTTTTTTTTAATTTAAAAAAGTTGTCAGACAATTTAATTTGAGGATTATCTTTAAATATTTAGTGAGATCCTGCCATTTTTTTAAGCCTATCCTTGTTTTAGCAGGACCATATTTTACATTTCCCACAGCCTGGTTGGGTATTTTTTTTTAATCTATGTAAAAACATAGCTGATTGAATGCTTAACAACCTATTTATGAGTGTAATATAGATCATTATTCATTTTTGATGTGTAATTTGAATATATGGGTCCATTACTACAATTGGGCCATTTCTCCATTCACTTCAATGCATTTTTTACGAGATCATAATTTCAACATTTTGCATTACATTTTCAAAATTGCAAGTAAAACCTGTTTCTTAAGGCAATATCTTTGTCTTGAAGTAAAACAACTTGTGTGTTTTGTTAAACGATCGTCGTGGTATGCTTTGTAAGTTTCCCTATGGAGCAAATGCATTGATGGCTGACTTCCTGCCACCGCCGGATGGTGCTTATATGTTTCATCAGTTTTAGCACGATCTCTCTGCAACACGGTGTAAAAATATAAACTCTTCCTTGATTAATTGCACAAAGCAAGTGTTCAAATTAAAGGATGTAGAGTTATATTTCGGAAATTTGTACACAAACCTTTTGCAATTTGACGATATCTCAGCGTCGGTCAGGGAAACCGCTTCTACTCCATTTTTGCATTTTTCGCCGAGCTGTGATCAACTTGTTGTTGACCGCTGCTCTCTTGTGGCGGTTGGAAATGACACGCAGGATGTTTTGAGATGGATTTTTTTTGTGTGTCAGCGTGGAGAGGGCTTTGAATTTGATGCATCATTTATGATGCATCCGGCGCGATAGGCTTAACAATTTGGTCACTTCTAACTTAAGGCACCCCATGCTGCCTGTCTGCAAAGCTCAATACTAACGAGTTTGGGCCGCCCGCGTTGCTGACTGCGGGCGTGTCCGAAGACGAGACAGGTCGAGAGGAGCTCATCTCACTTTGAAACACGGTGTGGACTGTTCCTTTAACACTATAATTTTTCAAATGATTATGGCCTCCATCTTTGACGGCTGGTGCCCTGAATGAAATCTCTTATGTTCACCTTCTTATGCTGCATTCTTTGAAACTCGCTTGTCTGAAACCCAGACCTCCGCCTCTGGGAAGTGCAAAAGAACGGGTGCTCAACTCGGGGTTCCGAAACTCAAACTCTGAGCACTTCGGTTTACTCCAAGTTCACATTAGTGTTTTCAGACATTTGTATTGTCCCCAGCTGTTGCAATAGAACGCATTTACAACGGTTGTCGGGAGAACAACCTCGGGTCTACTGACAGCTGAGCTTCAAAAGAATGAGCCATTATGGGGTTGCCTTACAGTTTATTGAGAAAACGATCCACTCTATCCTTCTCTCACTAGGTAAATGAATGACACACTTTACTTGTGCATTGGTCCCAATCCACTGACTATTGCTGTAAAGCTCTCTGAAAAGCGAAAGCATCTCTGGAGACCTATACAGCATGCAACTTCACCATCTGTAGAAAATGGAAAATGAGACTCAGAAATTGTGAAAAGCTATTGAGATAGCCAGGAGAGAATGTGTCACCTTCGGAGGGGCTGAACGTGAACTTGACAAACTCAAAAACTAGTGGTTACAAAAACTATTTGGTTACTACATCTTGATATTTATTGTATTCACATTTTACATTTCTGTGGACAGTTGTAGGTATTTGGTCGTCTGTCCTCAGAAAACCACAACTAAATGGGGACTTTCCCCGAAAGAAATATCCTCAGCTCCTGAATGGAAAAAAAAAAACATTACCCTGCAGATTTCTAATGACATGTGCAAGCAGGAATGGCCTGGGACCAAAACTGCACCCGGCATTATTTTGGCTAAAATTTTAAAAAGCCGTTTTTCTGCTTGACTCAGTCCACTGTCTATATTGACAATGGATCAATGGGCCGCCTCCAAACTGTGGGACAGTCCCTAAGAAGACCTTAGACCTGTCTAAGTCTGAGTGTGTACACTGAGTCGGTCTCCCAGAGATTGGTATACGCGCTCAGAATGTAATATGTGGGTCAGTGACAAAAGGCAACGAAAAAGTAGGCTACAATTACAGTTTTTCTCGATTGGTTTGACTAATTTCTCGAAACTGAGATGACATTCCCAAAACAATACGGACAAATCTCCAAACTAACTTTCAATTTCCCACAACAGAATGGCATTTCTCATTGCTTTCATCAAATCTCAAATGCTTTGTACATGTCTCAGATGTTTAGCACATCTCTGCAGATGGCTATGTACAACACTATAAAAAATGATATCAGTGATAAGTCATGATAACTTATAGAATTAAGTTATTCTCCTATACCCTGCAATGGCAACAACGTGGTTTAACTTGAATTTTTAAGTTTACCAGCTGCCTCAGAATTCGAAATTAATTTAAATCTTTATTGTAAGTTCAATTGCATTTCAAAGCCTTGCACAACTTACAATAGGGATTTAAATTAACTTGGAATTCTGAGGCAGCTGGTATTGTTTTACAGTGAAGTACCCTATGTTGACACATTGAGCATACATTTAGCACATTTTCCAAATTAAATGACCTTTCTTATCTGAACTATTCTCAGTCTAATGGTTGCCCTCTTCAAAACATGTCAGCATGATTTCATTGTGTAAGTCATCATATGCAAAGTAGTTTACACAATTGTCAAACCAGTCAAGGACATAATATTTTACAGTATTTCTCAATTGGTTTTGTACATTTCTCACAACAGAATAATCATTCTCAAAACGTTTTGTTCAATTTAGACGATGGGCCCACCGCCCGTTACTGCTTTCTTTCTTGAAAGTAATCAAAATTGGCGAGGGATAACCTGAAAATTTCCAGAGCGCTCTTTCATTTTTTATTTAACACAATAAAATTTGTTGCCACTCTTAGAGCTTACACATTTTTTTAATATCATACTTTTAATCGAGTAAAGCGACACAGGCGAAAGCAGCAGCCAACTATATCTGCCCAGCCAATAGAATTCTCCGCTGGAAACCTAACAACAATACAACCCAACCAGATTGCGGTATTGAAACAGCTGAGCGGAAAAAACAGCTCGAGAGAGGGTGTCCTCGGGCAATCGTCTTTTAAAGGTAAGAATCGTGATAACAACTGTATTAAGATATAATAAACAGGTGATTCATACAACATTGAAAGCAAACATGTTATTGAGATTCTCTGTTCATAAGTAAGGCAATGGTCTTTTGAAGATAGACCCAAGAACGTATTTTATATTTAACGATGTTTCAACATGCACACGAGGCGTAGATCTACACATGTGTGATTTAGGCAGTCTGCGTGTAATGTAAGATTTAATTTGTCAAGGGGTATTTCTTAATACAACATTGAAATGAAACATATTATGGCGATGCTTCGCTCGTATGTAAGACATTGGTCTTTTGAAGATAGACCCAAGAACGTTTTATTTAACGAGAAGATGTTTCAACTTGCACGTGAGGCTTGATCTGATACAGGTATAGACAGTACCGTGGACAAGTTTACTAGACTGATACTTAAATGTTTAAAGACGCTGGTGAAAGTGGATTAGTCTGCGTGTAATATACAAAGACATTGGTCTTTTTGATAACCTATTTTATATCACGAGATGTTAAATACGGCATGCACATGGAGCGTGTTAGGACGCTGAAGGGTGCCTAATTAAATTAAGAGCATGTGGTTGTTGTGTACTCAATTAACGAACATTGTGAGTAAGGAATCTACAATGTGGACAAGTTTATTAGCCATGACCTCCTGATTAATCCAGAGTAAATTGTCTGAAATGATATTAAGCGGGGTGAACTAGGTAATTCTAACATTTTCTTGGCTCTTGAAAATGTAATATGCATAATGCATGCAATAGTGTATGCAGTATTTTTCATGTGGTGCAGTTGTATTCTTTCCGTCCACAATTACACAAGAACGTAGGCCTTTTGTTAACCTTCATAATAATTATTTAATGAATGGTATTGTATTTCATCTTGAAAGGAAATTAACATTGAATAACTATGTACAGAATTCCCCCCCCCCCCCCCTTTCCCCCCCCCCCCCCCATTTAGGTCATGCAGCCTACAGGTACATCTAGCCATTTGCATAGTGTTTTCTTGCAGGAACAGTGAACGAGTTCCAGGATTGCGTCTGGGGCTGGGGGCAGTGTCATCCACTCCACCTCATAGGCCTGACCATCCAGTTTCCATCCATGGCTAAGAGGAGATGGCACTTTAGGATTGGCCTCCAGGCTCCTCCGGTACACCGCTGCCTGGTAATTTCCCTGCTGTATGTGTTTGTTTAAGCTGTCTAGGTTTGGCGGCAAGTCCCGCTCTGAGCATTTCCCCTTCTTGAAAAGATTTGCCCTCGCAATGTTTATGTCTTTACATTGTGATTGATCGTACAGTGTACAGGTAAAGGCCTCCAGAGCCTCATGAAGAGCCGAAGATGCTGTAAAGCACTCTCCCAGTGTTTCACAAATGAGGAAAACTGGCAGCATTCCAAATCTTGTCACAAGAGTAGAGAATGACTGATGGAAGGATTGTGTTGTGATATTCATTTTTAAAATCACAGGGCTGGACAAGATCTGTTTGTAATCTTGACTAATAGGTGGCACCTGTGCGGCAGTCTTCAATAGGCCTATTTACTTAATTTGTCTAGGATCACTTCTATCGTCAAGTTCTCTGAACATTACAGGTGCTAATCATATAATTAGAATCACATGTAAAAGTTGTTTTATTTCCACAATTTCATCAAGAATGTCAAACGTTCATTAATTCTAGATGCATGAGCCACATATTCAACTATTCCCACAATTCATTATTTCATTTGTGCACATGTTGGTCTTCCAGCCCAAAACTCACATTTTGCTATCTCAGAAAATTAGAATATTTTAAGGGTATTTTGAGGAAATCCCAATATTCTTCAGAAAAAAGGAAAATATTCGGATCCCATTCACTCAGTTGAAATATTGTACTTTCTAAACTACATTTCAATGTTAAAGTTTGGGTTAGGAATGTCTTTGCCTTAATTACTGACATGATGCATTTGCATTGAAGTCAATGGCAGTAGAGGTCTGGGGGATCTTCTCCATGGTCCGCCATTTTGAATTTCCAGAAATAGTCATTTTTAACTGCAAAAATGACTGTACTTGGGCAATACTAGAAAATATTAGTTATTACTTAGTAAACTTTCATGAAGATGTCAAATATGCCTTAGGCAACCCAGTTTAAATGAGCAGCATAATTGCAGTACCTTTTTTGACCATTTCCTGCACAGTGTCCCTTTATACTACCTCATTTGTCTTGTGTCAAAAAACTGTGGTCCAATATCGTCCTGTTTTAGAGACAAATCATGTTGAAAGTGCAAAAATTATGTTACGTCGTACAAAACAAAAACGCAGTAAGTCGGTGAGTTGCTGCACTTTCCAATGGGAATGGTTTGGGAGTAGACAGTAATACTAGCCAAGAACGCAGTAACTCCTGCAGTAACTCCATTTTGTGGCAGTAATACCAGCCAAGAACGCAGTAACTCCGATTTTTTTGGCAAAAACTCATAAATGTTTTTTCTGGGTTTTTTGTGTGCATTTAATTTCTGTCCTAAAAAAGTATTACAAGGAAGTGTCACCAACACTTAACCGACAACACAGTTGTCGGGCCATATAGGAAACTTTGAAGCCTTTTTTCTCAGTTTGCCCAAATCTGAGTTACTGCGTTCTTGTTTTGTAGGGCAGTATTTATGTGGGAGAAGGTTTAGTGCTGATGCAAGAATGAACTGTTTTGGGAGGTATATATGACATTTTGCTAGTTATCTGAACTGTTGTGCAGAAGTGTAAGAATCTTTGGCCAAATGACCCAAAATGTATAGAAATGTCATCTCGGTTTCAAGAAATTAGCCAAACCAATCAAGAAAAACTGTAAGACATCAGATGGAGAGTATTTGCTCTATTCACACCTGCATGCATTTTTAGAGAATTGTGTTGATTTTATCACGTTAAGTACTGCGCTCCCAATGCCATCCTTTCAATCCCAGGAGCAACAGCCCAAGGGTTGAGGTAGTGGTGTTCATGGTGAAATAAGAAAGACACCACACACTGCCACTCATAACATCAGTTTCACTTTATTTTACTCTCCCTGTTACATTCATTAGGTAGTGTAGAGAGATGGATGGATGGATGGATGGATGGATGGATGGATAGATGGATGGATGGATGGATGGATGGATGGATAGATGGATAGATGGATAGATAGATAGATGGATAGATGGATAGATGGATGAACTGATGCACTCTGAACTGATGTATTTGCACTCTACCAGTGGATTAGGGTTAGGGATAGGTATACAGCATAATACACAAGATTACATATTGATGGGCAACCTGAGTTCAGAAGCTACCATTTAGTGCCATGTATAGTATCTGTGAAGGAGTGACCATCACTAGGGTTGTGGCCGTGTTCTGACTGTCACACCAACGAGCCTGGCTCTTGGTTTACTACCCCAGAAGGTCTGGGTTCGAGTCCCGGCTGGGCAACTCTACTCCCCTATAAATGGTGTCAGAGGTGGGATGGCTACCGTGAGGCCATCAGAGGCGTACCCATTGTGTGTGTGCCGTAATTCCATGTGAGGGACCCCAGTGATGGGTGAAGCATTGATGATGGGGCACACTGGATAGGAGAAGCATGATGGGCAGTTGCGCGAGGGACACCATGAGTGTGTGAAGCGCAAGGGTGCCCTTCCCGAAGGGGAAGGCAGTGTGATGGAGTGACCATCACTAGGGTTATGGGCGTGTTCTGACTGTCATGCCAATGAGCCTGGCTCTTTGGTGTAGCGGTCAGAGCCCGGGTTTACTACCCCAGAAGGTCTGGGTTCGAGTCCCGGCTGGGCAACTCTACTCCCCTTCGCTACAGTATCCAAAAGACCTGGTTTTACCTGTCCATTAGTGCAATTACCTGGTTGATTTGACCAGGTGAAATAGGTAATTTGGAATACGCGGCACTGTATTGTAGCTTCTGAATCACTGCTGCCCCATCACTGCTTGTTGGTAAATGTAAATACACTTAAGAGTGATTCTACGATTCCCCTACGCTTTTGGCAAAAGCAAAATGTCAATTATCAGTATTTTTTTTCAACTAAATGACCTAGATGTTTACATAGTGTATATATTTAAGTTTCCAAACAAACAAATTGCCAAGCTTAATCTTAAATCATTTGATAAATACTCTAATGAAAGCGAACATTTGCTTAATTATTTTGTCAACAGTGTTATGGACAAATACTATGTCATTTCAAACATATATAAAAATACTACAGAGTTGAAACAATATATGTTTGAAAGTGCTTATGTCCCTTAGCAGTAATGTTGTCTTTAATCTGTGCAACTGATATAGAAAATGTGATTGTTGAGCTTCATAAGTAGGATTTTATGAGTCACTGTGATACAGACTGACACATTTTTCATCATAAATCCCTGTAACGTCTGATTTGAATATAGTCACCCTTCTTACACAAGACTTCCTTCTCCAGAGATAATCCCTAGTGTATGTTCATAGGATTTTTCCAACACATAAGGGATCAATAGCGCAAAAACACTTTCAAAACAGTCAACGGTGTTACTCAACGGTGTTACGGTCAACAGTGCAGGGGAACAAGTCGGCCCTTTTTTAGGAGAAAAAACAGAGCAGACAAACCCATCTCCCTAGAACACAAATTATTTAGTTTGTTTGTCTGTCAATATGGATATAAATTGGCAAAAACATACTCCTCCTCAACTGTCATCAGTGTTGCCAGATTGGGCTGGTTCCCGCCCAATTGGGCTGCTTAGGATGGCCGGGTGCGGGTAAAAATGGCATCTATCAGAAAAACCTTCCCACTGCCATATAAATCAATAGAATTGGGCGGGTTTTTAGGGCGGATTTTAATCATTTTTTGGGCTGGAAATCATCAGCCTCATCTGGCAACCCTGACTGTCATACTTAATTGTAACACCATTGACGGTAACACCGTTGACATTTCAGCCATTTTTATGGTGTTGTGCTAAATGAGGACCTCAGAAGTTCCACCACAACACCTTAATCAATTCATGTATCTGTATGCTTTATCTGTGTTTTTCTACATGTGATTTCTAATTCAGATTCTTATGAATATGTTGATAACACCGTTGACAGGCAATTTTCCCACTATGAGAACATGAAAAAGAATGGATTAAATTATGGAAGGATGGAGCTCAATATTTACCAAAAAGTCTTCCCGTATCCTGCCAAAGAGGTTATGACATCACGTGATGTTATTCGTATGGCCTAAGACCAAACCATTACTGATTTATGGAGGAGGTTTCAGACCGTGACACCGTTAACACAGTTTTCGTGGACAAACACAAAATGGCACATTTCATGTATAATGGAAAGGACAGTGGTCTTTCTGACAGTTTTGTCATATTGTGATGATTACTGTGAATCAACATTTGCAATCGTCTTGGGCAAAACAAGTTTCTTTACATGCTAATATGAAGACTGAATCTGACATTTGGAAAACAGGACGGCATGAAAACGCCCAAAACCAGTATTAAATATTCATTCTTGCTGAGGGAAATAATGCTATGTCTACACTTTCTGTATTATATGAAAGATAAATGTTTTCTAATGTCCAAAACATCATTGGATGCAGTTAATAGTTAGTGGAATTGCCAAATAAAATCCACGGACTTAAAAGTGTAGGCGAATTAGAGAATCACTCTTAAACAACACAAAAGGACACTTGATGAAATTAACTTTCAACTATTCATTTACTTCAAGTCAATCACGATTTAATTCATTTAATTCTAATGTACCTTTATACACTGCTGATCATTTTGACAGACTATATAATGATAAAGGAAGGGTCTTGATTCATTAGTATCAAATGTGCTTACACATTTTGTGCTTGCTTTTCACTTCCATTCTTTCACGTTCTTCTCTTTCTCTTCTCCAAGTTGCTTCCAAGTCACTTTAAAGTTCTGCTCAGGATGTGTTTCAGATAATTTGTGATAAATCTAAAAGACAAAGCAATAACCATAACCGCATCTCCATACAGGTCATTGTTGTTTTATTGTACATGGTCCCTCATCTATTGAAATTGAAATTGATTTTTGAAGTATAATTTCAAAAAGATTTAAATTCTTTCTTATTTGTAGAAAAGACAAACCTGATGCAGAATAGCTTCTTGTAGAGTAGGATTCGTTGCGAGGTTCTGGTCGCTTTTAATCCTGATTCTGACAGACAGTGCTTTAGTCACATCTGTTGGAAAAATGGAGCTGTCAAAGCCTAGTTCTGATTAGTTCTTTTTTTTGTTGAGAAAAACAGGATAAGAGAAAAGATTTTTACTGAAGAGCTAGTTGGTTATCCTATACCATGTATTTGTTTTTAGCAGAGGGCATTGTTTCTGTTTTGTTGACATAGAATTAACCGGGTCACTGATATGGGTCAGTCCCAGGATAGTCATTCTCTACATGGCAAGGCAAGACCCACTGTACAAATTCAATATGGCCATCTGCTACTCAGGTACGTGAAGCGTTTGGTCATCCACACTCACCTCTGTGGCAGTAGAAAGGTCTTGAATTCGAGCAGTCGTCATACACAAGACCCTCACTAAGCACTACACATCTCATGTCTTCAGTAGAGGAGAGTGCCGAGATCGTCTGGTCATGCAAGAACACATGTCCGTCTCCCCAGCGATACCGGTTGTGGAGTCCGATCCATGCTTCCTGGTCACCTGTTAGATCAGCCAAGGCGCTCTTGTCTGCCTCATCCCTGATGTTTGCCAGGTCTGTGTAGTTCGCCCTGCAGTATTCAAGCGCGCTGGTCCAATTCATAATTTTCTCAATTAAGTAGTACTTGAATTCTATCAAAAGACAGAGTTAGTTGAGAGTTTGGGATACAGTAAACGTATGTAATGAGGGCCACTGACAGCTTTGGCTGGGCCCAGGACAAAGTCATCTGAAAACCCCCCCACCCAACATAATACAGTTTAATGAATACCCAAATCTCGGTGCCACATCTTCCTGGGTCCCAGGACAACTGACCCGTATGAATATGTTCTGTATTTATGGCTCCATCACAAAAAAATATATGTTCTTAGTTTGTCATTAACTTACCTGCGTTTTGGCAAACAAAGTATAGTTGGTTGTCGCATGACTCTCTTTTTATCCCGCCTTCTATAAATCGAGCACACTGCTTGGCTGTACCACTGGGAGCACTTGTCCACACCAGAAACATGCCGTGTTCGTAGTTGTAAAGAGGGTTGTCTTCCAATGTCCATGACCAATTAAATTTAACATGGTTGAGCCCTATCCAGCCCATCCTAGTGGGGGATCCAGCGACGTGGTACAGGTGCCCAAGGTCTTCGTCGTTGTGTGCCAAGGCCAAGTCTGAGTACTCTGACTGGCAGTGAGCTTTTGCGTCCTGCCAAGTCAGTGGAAGATCCACATAGTGGTACTCACGGTACTCACTTAAACTACAGTCGAGCACCCAGAAACCTGTGAGGAACGGGAAGACTTAGTAAAAAGAATCAGTTGCAATTCATTTTTTGGCCGTGGTGTAATGGATAAGAGAGTTGGACTGTAGATCATGGGGTTGCAGCCTCATTTTCCACCCTTACTAATCCCTTCCTCACTCCATGGCTGAAGAACCCTTGAGCAAGTCACCTAACCCGCGGCAGCACCATAGCCAGCATTGAGGGTACTGAGATCATGACTTCTGTTTTTTCTAGGTCTGTATGAAAATGTAGGCCTATCTATTATCCACAATGGCAAATTCAGTCTGCATAGGCTATGCCACCCCTATTCCCATTTATTGCTTCAAACACCACACATATTTTTTAAACCATGAGTTGAAATATCTCCAGTAAACTAAGACAAACCCTAGTGGCAGAAAAGCCTAATTAGGTAAACAATGTGGAATTAGATGGAGTCTTGTAACAATGTGATATCATTTAGTCGTGTTGTAGATATATTTTTGGCCTGCCCGTATGTGTTACTGACATTATTGAAGACATGATGACAATGACATGGTGTTCTGCAAGTTTTACGACTGATACACGTTAACATTGACTACATAATCAAGTGTCACAAAAAAGTAATACAATAATAATAATGTATTTCTATTACTAATAGACTTCCTCTCAAAATTAAATAACATTTTTACTTCAGTTTACTTTTGAAGAATATCAGTAAGGTAGAATACCTGTCAGAAGAATCAGATGACGGACATCCATATCTAGCACATGACAAGAGTCTTCTCACCTCGAGCACCAAAAATAAAAACCGCAGCTCCAAGACTAAGACCAAGAGTGCCACATCTCCTTGTGAAGGGATATTAGTGCCAACCTGTGTGCCAGCTTTGCATTCTTGAGAAGCATTTTGCATTTTTACTCATCTGTAATCAAATATTTCAATTGTTTATTGTTTCAAGCAAATGGCTCCTGTGGCACATGAGCAAACAGAGGGAAATGTAAGGCAAGTAAGGTTAAGGGTGGGTGTGGAGGGCAGGGGAGCAAGCGATGCCCACACCTCTATACTATACAGCCATGACTAGAGTAGGAGAGTAGAAATAAAGAGCAGATATAAAGACTTAGACAGTGGTTCCCAAACTGGGGGCTGAGTGAGACCCCTACGACAGAAGAGGTCATCCCTATGCTCCCCGGGTCCTATGTTCCCTGCAAAAAAGGGTTCTATGTTCCCCGCTACTTCCAAGTAGACTGCTGCCACATGGCAAAGCGCAGGTTGTTGTTGCACCTGTGACAGGTTAGGTTTGGGGATGGTTTTGGTCAGGGCACACTTTGAAAATATTGACATATTGTCTTTGTGTGTGGTTCCCAGGCTGCACTGTGGCACAGATGAAAGAGCTCCAGGGGGTCATAAAGGCAGCAGAGAACATCATTGGCTGCCCTCTTCCATCTCTGGTGGGCATTTACAGCACCCGCAGCCTAAAAAAGGCCAAGTGCATTCTGGGAGACAATTCACTCCCAAGTCACAATCTGAACTGCTATCTGGCAAGAGATGAAAACCAGGACAAACAGACAGTTTCTACCCAGCCGCCATTACAGAACTTAATTATGCTTCCAAAGAATAGTTTTTATACATATACTATTATTTATATATATATATATTTAATTTTTATTATTGCTTCGACAAGGAATTCTCCATTTCGTTGTGCTCATCACAATGACAAATAAAATATATTGCATTGTAGTGTATTGTATTGTAAAAGGGGAGAACTGTGCCACTGATAACTGCGCCTCAGTTTAATGTACTGACTTTGCATGACCTTTAAACCTTTTAATTTTACTTGAGCATTATTACCACATCATCCTTTTAGTCCCATAATGCACGTCATTTCACCAGTCAAATACGGTGATAGTCAATGAAATGACTTAACACAACATTTTCCTCTTCGAGAAACATTCTGCTTGCCCTGGAGGAGGCCCCTTAAGGTTCACTGTGGAATGTCAGTTATTCCCAGAATTTATAGGTTCCTCCGAGGACTTATGTGTAACCCCACAGTGGCAGCTGGAGGTTCTTGGATGACCTTTGACCTTTTTACAGCGTACGGTGAGTTGAAGGCATCCATCCTTGCTTTCCCTCAAATATTGAGTTCTCATTGTGAAGTGTCCTGACCTTGCTATCACATCATTTCTCAGAGAATTTCACGTCATCGTGACTCGTCAAGCATGCTTCAGTCAAGTGCCATGCTCTTAATTTGTAGACTTTCCAAGGCTGCACTTGCTGCATTTTGTGGGAAAGCCATGCATGTTTAAGCAAAATATGGTTGGTACCATATGTCGTTTCCAAGATAAGTAGCCATTGCCTATGTTCATTATGTTTGTCTTGCTTTTCAGAGTTTCTGACTATGAACAAATTGTGTGCTCTTATGAATTGATATGAGCATTAATGTGATGTCGTTGTACTTTCCAACTTACACCACAACAGAATTACAACCAAACAGTCGTGTTTACAGTTTAAAATCAGTTGGAAATAAGTGTGTAGGTGGTGGTTATAGTAGGGTGGTAGAAATTAGATCCCACACACTGAACACTATTCACTTACGCTTTATTGTACTCTCCCTGTTACATTCACAGTGTAACAAAGTGGATAGATAGATAGATAGATAGATAGATAGATAGATAGATAGATAGATAGATAGATAGATAGATAGATAGATAGATAGATAGATAGATAGATAGATAGATAATGACTTGTAGCGTTATCACCTGCATACAGTATATGCACTGCATTATTGGGTTAGGTATACTATACAGCATAGCACACAATATTACATGCTGACTGTGATGGGCAATCTGAATTCGGAAGCTACAATTTAGTGCCACGTACAGTATTCCAAAATACCTGGTTTTACCTGTCGATTAGTGCAATCACCTGGTTGATTTGACCAGGTGAAACCAGGGAATATGTGACACTGGATTATAGCTTCTGAATCCAGGTTGCCTCATCACTGCTTATTGATACATGTAAATACACTTAAACAACACAAAAAGAAACTTCATAAAATTAAGATTCAACTATTCATTTACTTGTAGTCAATCAGGATTTAATTCATTTAATTCTAATGTACCTTTGTACACTGCAGATCATTTTGAGAGACTATAACTAACATAGACTAATGAGAAGGGTGTTGATAAACTAATATCAAGTGTGTATACACATTGTGTGCTTGCTTTTCACTTCAATTCTTTCACTTTCTTCTCTTTCTCTTCTCCAAGTTGCTTCCAAGACACTTTGAAGTTCTGCTCAGGATCCATTTCGGATAATTTATGATGAATCTAAAACACAGAGTAACCACATCTCCATACTGGTCATTTATGCTTTATTGTAGTGCATCATAAATTGAAATTGAATTTAAAAAGTATCATTTCATGAAGATTTCAATTCTTTTTTATTTGTAGAAAAGACAAACCTGATGCAGAATAGCTTCTTGAAGAGTAGGGTTCGTTGCGAGGTTCTGGCTGATTTTAATCCTGATTCTGACCGACAGTGCTTTAGTCACATCTGTTAAAATAAATTGAGATGTCAAAGCCTAGTTCTGAAGAGTTCATTTTTATGAAAAATATGATTAGAGAAAGATTACTGAAGAGCCAGTTGGTTATCCTATACCATGTATTTGTTTTCAACAGAGGGTATCGTCTCTGTTTCGTTGACATAGCTTTGAAAGGTAGAATGAACAGGGCCACTGACAGTTTTGGTCAGTTCCAGAAGAAAATCATCTAAACGGACCCAATGCTGGGCTCTTTCTCTCCCTGGATCCTTGACAAGTGACCCCTTTGATGGGCTGCCAATTAGCAGGTTTATCGCTTTCATTATAGGTTAACTTAGTTTTACCTGTAAACCTTATTTTCGGAATGCACTGAAGGCTTATTAGCATAAGCTAAATGTACTTGTTGATTTACCATTTCAGCATCATTCCCACCCACTTGATGGCCATATGCTATATGGTATTTGGAGGGTTTAGTTATCCATCTCACCTCTGTGGCAGTAGAAAGGTCTAGAGTTCGAGCAGTCGTCATACACAAGACTCTCACTAAGCACTGCACATTTCATGACGTCCACGCTGGAGAGTCCAGAGATCTGGTCATTCAGCAAGAAAGTGCGTCCGTCTACCCAGCGAAACCTGTTGTGGAGTCCGATCCACACGACTTGGCTACCAGTTAGATCAGCCAAGGTGCTCTTGTCTGCCTCATCCCTGATGTTTGCCAGGTCTGTGTAGTTCGCCCTGCAGTATTCAAGTGCTCTGGTCCAACCCATCATTCTCTCAATTAAGAAGTACTTGAATTCTGTCAAAAGACAAAGTTAGTTGAGCATTGGAGACAGCGTTTTGAAGTGGTTCCAGGAACAAATATTGACAACTTTTTCTTTTTTTATATGGAACCTAAACGAAACCAGAAACTTTATTGGAACAAAACATTTTGGTTTGAAAATCCTTCTATTTGATAATTGTTTTGAATTATTCATGTCTTTAATGAAGATTGTAATAGTATTAGGCCTAAATTTGGTTTAAGTTGGATGAGACACCATTTTAGGAATTTGTTAGGGAACGTAATTAACCATTCTGGGAACAATTTTTGTTCTAGCTGTGGAACACAAAACCAGTACAGTAAACTATATAATCAGGGCTGAACCCCCCACCACCACCCCCCACCCCCACCCCACCACCCAAATCTCAGCCCCACGTCTCCCTCTGTCTGGGACAACTGACCCCTTTGTATTTGTTCTTCTATTTGTAGTTCCATTACAAAAAATATATTCTTAGTATAAGTTCTTAGTTGGACGGTAACTTACCAGCGTTTTGGCAAACAAAGTAGAGTTGTCTGTCGCATGATCCTTGTTTCATCTCGCCATTTATAAATCGAGCACACTGGCTGGTTCCACCACCGGGAGCATTTGTCCACACCAGAAACGCGCCGTGTTCGTAATTGTAAAGAGGGTTGTCTTCCATTGTCCATGACCAATTATATTTAACTTGGTAGAGTCCTATCCAGCCCATCCTAGTGGGGGATCCAGCGATGTGGTTCAGGTGCCCAAGGTCTTCATCGTTGCGTGCCGAGGCCAAGTCTGAGTACTCTGACTGACAGTGAGCTTTTGCGTCCTGCCAGGTCAGTGGAACATTCACATAGTGGTATTCACGGTACTCACTCGAACTACAGTCGAGCA
Source organism: Engraulis encrasicolus (assembly GCF_034702125.1). Classification (NCBI taxonomy): domain Eukaryota; kingdom Metazoa; phylum Chordata; class Actinopteri; order Clupeiformes; family Engraulidae; genus Engraulis; species Engraulis encrasicolus. The sequence continues at coordinate 8,366,920 of NC_085868.1, read as the reverse complement.
CCAAGAAACCTGTGAGGAACGGGAAGACTTTGCCATAAGAATCAGTTACACTTCCTTTTTTGATGTTGTTGCTTGCACAGTGTATAAGTACCCTGTGAAACTAGACAAAGCCTAGTGGCAGAAAAGGTAAACAATGTGAAATAATGAATCTTTAACAATGTGTTGTCATTTACTTGATCTTTATGTACTTTTGTCATACCTTAATGTGTTATGTAGACATTGGGTATTTCTCAAAATAATGTGTCCTAGCCTTGTGGATTTCCAAAGAGTATCCAATCACTAGTTTTAAGTTAATTAATAATTGGATACACCGGGCGCAAATGGGCGTTCCTCATCCTAGCAAGGCAAGGACACTTCACTTTGAGAAGTACCCATTACTTAATTACAGAACTAGCCTAGGACATGGTGCTCTGCTAGTTTTACAACTGATACACATTAAATTGACAACATAAAATCTAGTCACAAAGAAGTAATATAACAATAATACATTTCTGTTATTACAAAAAGACTTCCGGCTCATTCTTAAAAAATACATATATAAACTATTTTTTAAAAGGGATGCCAAAGTATTATTTTGTACTGAAGAATATCAAAGTAGAATACCTGTCAGAAGAATCACATGACGAAAGTCCATATTTAACACTGAGTTCTAACGATTAAAGCAGATATCCAAGAAGACCAAGGCCAAGAATGCCACATTTTCTCTTTGTGGAGGGTTATTAGTGCCAGTTTGTGTTTCAGGTTTGCATTCTTGAGAAACAGTTTGCATGCTTTACTCATCTATAAACAAATACTTCAATTGTTTATTTTCAAGCAAATGGCTCCTGTGGCATATGTGCAAAGGGAAATGGAAAATGTAAGGCAAGTAAGGTTAAGGGGTGGGTATTCACAGGAGTGCCGGGGGGGCAGGGGTGCAAGCGATGCCCACACCTCTGCAGCCAAGGATGGATTACTGCATGTGCCTACCTGTGCCAGGCCCAGGGGCCCAAGAGGTCATGACCCCTGCAAGGGGGTTGCGGACAGAAGGTACTGTTTGCATAAAACCTTTAATATACACCGGTATACTTTAATAACCTTTCCGAATGTAACCGAGTGGCAAGGCCAGGAGCAGTTTTACATTTTAAATTGTCAAAGTTTCTCTTACTTCAAAACAAGACTACGCCACCCTGGGAGAATATTAGGAACTGCAGCCCAGGGACTGCACAAGAACCACAGGTTTAATCCCCACACAAGTCCTATTGCATTTACAAGAGTAGACATGAATTCCGTAACAAAAATATATTTATTGACAATTCACATTTAGACATTAAAATCAGTTGGATGTTCCCCCATCACACACACACACACACACTCGCTCGCTCATTCCCATGGACAGGCCCACACACACACCGATATACACAAGTCTGGGTAGTAGGATGTCCAACCCAGGGCAGGTGCAAATATGCAGTCAGCAAACAGATTATTAACAATACCCAGTCTGAGGAATGTTCAACAAATGCAGTTTACAAACTGTACAATGGCCTCATTCATGAGGAAAAATACATGCAGCATGCAGATTGTGAATCACACTATGGATGAGCACTGCAAACAGGAGGTGTAGGACTAAGAACTAAAATAAACAAACACACAAACACCAACAAAATAAAAGAAAATACATGGTTAACTGCAAATGTATTCCACTGACTAAGTTGGCAGTCAAGGAGTTGCTGCTGTTGTAGAGGCTAGTAGGCCGTGCTCTTACCACGACACATTTCACAAGACGCTCACTCATACAGTCTTCAGCACTCACGCACACATGTATTTCTCACATTTACTGAACGTGGTCACAGGCAGGCGTCACACACTCCGGTTGTGGCTAGCCCACAACGATGAACCACCGACCCGCTCTGTTGCAGAACCACTGCCTTGCGCACAATTCAAGGCGAAACAAGCAGGAACAAAGCAGCAACAATCGTGGAGATGACTTGGCCCACAGCTACATCAGCGCGCCTACAAACAGAGTACAACTTCAATGTAAATGGGCATTTACACCATTTCTGACAAAGAGAAGGGGGGAGGTGTTATAAGCTAATACTCACGTTCAAATGTAACGTAGGAGAGGCACACATTATGGGTCTTACACACCAAGGCGGTAAAGCGTCGCGGAACGGCAGCGTTTTTTACCGGCGTCGGTGAAAATACATTGAAACCTATCTGTCCTTACACACCAACCGGCGGTAGTCGAGCGTCAGCGGCGCGGGAGCCGGCTCCGCGCCGCGCTGCATTTGGAAAATAGAACTCGAGCGTATTTTTCACGCCGGCGACCGGCGGTGTCTCATTCAAATGAATGGCAAAGTAGCACGCTAGCTTTAGCTGTGGGGAGGGTTTTGAACAGGACTGGCCGCGCACGCCGACGCTGTCAGTGTGAAAGGCAGAGAAAAACACACCGGCCGAAACTAAGCAGAAAGACCGCGTCCGTCCTGTGACCGTTCCGTTCCACCTTGGTATGTTTTGACCCTTATAGACCATCGTGCAGGTGGAGATTCGCATACCCAGGCTACAACAATAAAACACCAATTTAGAACCAAGCCCAACGGTACAAGAAGCGCCAAGCAACTATAATTGCATCGCGGGGGGGGGGGCTACCTGAGCCAGCAGAAAAGGAGGTGATACACGATGAGCAGTCCAACAACCAGGCGTGTAGATGCAACAGGTGGATGGATGATCTTGCCCATGGCGGAAAGCGTTAATACTCCAAGCTACGCTCCACAACAGACAGCCCACTAATAGCTGGAAAAGCCTGTTTATCGGTCACAATTCCTCGTGGCTTCTCCATGAATGGAGGAGGAAATGCACGCCGCCCATCCACAATACCTGCCAGCTTCAAAAATGTCGGCATCCCAGCTGGAATTAAATCAGCTGGGTTTGATCAGCTGACCCAGACGTAGAACGCATGGCACTTGATTAGGGCAAGATCACCACCTTGCTACACATACATGGTCAGTAACACAATTCACTTGTATGTACGTACCTTGTGATTTACATTTAAGTTTAGCAAAAAAAAAGTTTTTGGATTTGGAAAATGGGAGGTGGGAGGTCTCAGAAATATTCTTAGGTCCAAAATAGGGCCCCAGCAGAAAAGGTTGGAAAACCGCTGGATGAAGGTCTCAAATCGGAACGTTGGATAGTCAACGGAACAGCCGTGGCCCAGCTGAGGATTGGCACCTCATTTTAATAGGCTGACTTGGCATGACCTTTTCAACCTTCTAATTTTACTTTTACATTATTACATCATCCCTTTAAGCCTCCACCTCTACAAAACAATCCAGCTTATCTGAACATGAGTTGTCAAACCATATGGCTTTAAAATGTATTTACTTTTTTGATTCACACATGAAGAATAACAGTTCAAACACACGGAAATTGATTTGGACAGTCTTCTGGTCATCTCTTGTTGGTATTCTCAACACTTGTCAGTACACTAATTGAACAGTGTAATGATCCTGGTGAATTGGTGTGTACAGCAGTATCCATTTTTTCCCCTTTCCATGGACATATGCGACTTCCATGAGAGTACCCAAGCGTTTTGAACTGGGCCTTTCAAGGAGTAATCAGTAATCACTGTGTAGTCAAGACAACATCAACATCAGTGGCTCAGTGTGTGTGGTTTGTGTGTGGCCAATTCTCCTCTGCTGGGAAAATCCAAAAATTCCACACAGGAGCTAAGTAGAGCAGGAAAGTCAGAATAATTATTAAAAAAGACAGGCATTTCATGAACAAACTATCACCAAAAATATTATTATTATTATTATTACATTTATTATTACATGTATTATTATTATTATTATTATTATTATTATTATTATTATTATTATACGTAGAAGCCACTAGGATATCTGATGATGGTAATTTCCCTGCTACAGACACAGAAAACCATTCACTATTGAGAAGCCCACAGTTAATAAGAACAAGTTCATGGATTCTTTTAGCACTTCAACGTATCTTTTAAATAGGCTACATGCAAAGTATCTGCGTTGTTAGTTCAGTAGTTTCGAGTATAGCCCATTTTTTATTTGGTTATTGGCATGGTTTTGTATCAAAATATGGAAAGTGAGATACAGCATAACACCAACAGTGGATTTAATTCTACTGCCCGCGGGGTCATTTCAAATGTGTATTACATGTGGCCCACATGACACCATCAAAATCACCATTAAAAGAGAATAACATCCCTTTCTTTGATGTAGGAATATAAGTGGACAGAGGCCAATGTGTCATACAACACAATACGTCAGGCACATTTGAGCTACCATACTGTACATGACTGTGAAATTTGTCTTTGAATTTTAAGTGTGTTCATGCACAATTTTAAAAATGTGAATTTTGGACCCTGTGAATTTCAGTTTGACATCCCTGTTGTAGTCCTATAAAAATTCCACTGATCCTTTTGAGAGACCGCAGCTACTGTACAGTATAACCGTGAAGGGAAGGTCTTGGTAAGCAGATGTGTGTAGACATTTGGAGCTTGCTTTTTATTTGCGGTCCTCTCTTTTCTTTTGCTCTTGACGACATGGCTGCTTCCATGTCACTTTCAAATTCTGCTCAGGATCCTCTTCAGATATTTCTTGATGAATCTAACACAAAGTAATAGCCATTACTGACAAGAAAGCACTTAAAAAAGCAATTGCATTTTAAATATACAAAAAGGACAAACATACTGACCTGTTGCAGAATAGCTTCTTGTAGATTAGGACTATTTTCAAGGTTGTGGCTGCTTTTGATCATGATTCTGAAAGACTTCTGAAGTGTTTCTGTTACATCTGTTCAAAAGAAAAGTTTCCTTAATCAGGGATGTGTTTTTAACAAAATTTGATAAGATGATAAAAGGAAGATGTTCATCTGGTGCCTAATCAACCAGATAAACTGATCCCTCATGAGGTTTATACAGATCAGACATGACCCAAGTGGAAAGGTTCACTTCCTCAAATTCACTGAGGAAGCTTCACCATGAGCTGGCTTATTGATATCAGGCCCGTAGCCAGCATTGTGGTGGGGGGGATCTTTTCCCCCCAAAAGTGGACTTAATTTGGCTCCCTACTCCAATGTCCCCCAAATACACGAGCACATTTCAAATCTTTTAATTTAGACATATTTTATTCATTATAAGTTTGTCATGAGTCTGCTGTTGCTGTCCTTAATTGTTTGTCTGCTGCTCCCCACTCTTAACATAGGCCTAAATGAACATGAAGTGAGGGCGATGAAAATTTTGGCCTTCCAGTCAAAGTGGGGAGATGGAACGTAGTTGGGGGGTTCGAGTGTAGGTGGGCGGACGGGAGGGGGGGGTTCGAACGAACCTCTTGAACCCCCCCTGGCTACGGGCCTGGATATTGATTACACATGGCTTACACAAGCTTCCTCAATGAATTCAGCAACCTTTCCACTGGGGTCACGTCTGATCTGTATAAACCTCATGAGGGATTGGTATATCTGCAAACAACAATCTTGCGTTGAGTCACACGTTAGCATTGATTCTGCCATTTCACCTTTTATCAAAACTACCACATATTCGCTAGGGATGACCATATCTGTCTGTGAGTACAATGGTTCATCTGGTTCAAGTTAGAGTGTATGCCTTCAGGAAGAGCATATATTTCTCAATTCAGCAAGGCTGAAAAGTAGAAGTATTGTGGGTGAAGCTGGTTGTACGATGACTGTTTGCTGAGGTTTCCTGCAGATGTATAAATTGTACACTAGGTGGCCATATGTTATACAGGTACTGTCAGGTTCTCTTTCGGTCGAATTTCGTTTGACATCTCTTTAGGGGAGATCCTCTGCATGTGAGACATCCTCCGAAGTACCTTTGTAATCACAGCAGAAGGCGAAATCGCTGCAAGGACCTAACATTGCCGTTTTCCCGGAAGGTATAAAACCGGGGGCGCGCATACATTTGGTCATCATTATCCTCCCAGACGGGGGACGGGGGACGGGGACCAGAAGAGCAGGTAGCCTACCACAGACAGACATAGGCCTGGGTATTGATTGACAATTTTCGGTTCCGGTTCCATTTCCGGTTCCTTCGTTTCGGTTCCGGTACCAGAACGGTTCCATTTTCGGTTCCTAGAAACCCTGAATTAAACCTGCAGTTACCCAAAGTGGCCAGTAGATGGCGTAACGGGTCTGTAAATCATGAGTTTCCCTGCCTGCCACAAGGCGGAGCTCCTCGTGACTTAAGCAATGGCGGGTTAAAGGCATTTAATTCTATAGCCTACAGCATTCATGATTAATTGCATGCTGCAAGTTGTCCTCTCGGCATGGCTTGGCAAGTATAATAAACGGTTTTGATACTGATAAATGTAGCCTACTCATGTCTGATTAAAATTGTTCTGCTGTACGGTGCAACTTCACTTCTGGTACCAATCCTATGTCAAGCGTGCCTGACATGATTTTTTAATGTAGCCTACGCTACCCAGTCTGTCGACAGCTGGGGCTTTTCTACTAGGTACTGCAGAACTGTTCAAACACAACTAGGCTTCATAAATAGGCTATTCATGAAACTTGACGGGGTCTCGATGGTGCTGTCTCGCACGCATTTCCATACAGGGACTAGAACTGGGCCGTATGATCAGCTGCTGCAAGTAGCCGCGACAACACTGTGCTTTCACGCCATGGTGAATCTAAGCTAAAGAGTCCTAATCTAAACGATATATAGGCCTAAATATATATATAACCAGCGATCGCCTTCTCCTACAGACATGTGTTAGGGCTTGTTCGAAAGCTGCGAATCTTAGCTTTTTACAGTTTTTTACGGCACGTTTTTATGTTCTTTCATTCAAAAGTTATTGAACTGTAAGCGGCCGCTGTTGCAAGTGAAAAAATAGCGCTTTCCAACCATTTTTTTAATCTCGTCATTTTTTTCCTAACAGCCAGCGATCTCCTTAACCTAGACCTACAGACACGTCCCAGACAGCAATTAGATTTGGGCCGGGTCCGTTTTCAAGTCAGCAGATCCGCATAGCAGTCACAGTCATTTTGCCGATCAGCGGCAGCTCCGATCCGGACCAGTAGTTTGACAGTCAGTTTTGAAGGCTCCTGTCGGAGGCGGGCCAGATAAGCAATCCGGACGCGCCATAATAAAATAATTCAGTCCGATTTGAAGGCGCGTGGCGGGTGCGGGCCACATAAGCATATCCGGACGCGCCAAAACTGAATTTGTTCCCCAACTGTCACTTTGGAACCCTCAGAGAGAGAGACCGTTCTTCAGTTTACCTCAGCTGAACTCAACTATCCGCCTGTGTCGCGTCTCGTCCAACACTGCACTGTCGTGACTTGATCATTCAATGATGGTAAGTAATTATTTAACTTAATACTATGGTAGAAGTAAAATACACTCTCACGCCGTCGCCACTACTATTTCAGCGTTTTAGTCCAGTGAGTTAATTCCTCCTCTGTGTCGTGAAATGGCTTGGCCGAGCACTGAATCATAACACCGCAGCATCGCGCTAACTTGCTGCTGTCTTTGTGGCTGGCGGGCTGTGGCATCATAAGCTTTTGATGAACCCACTCAAAATGTGTCATGATCGGGCTATTTGAGTCAATTTTAGCGGCATTAGCAGTAATGGTGATAATCTTTTATGAAGCTAACATCCCAAACATACCCTATCTACACGGGACAGAAACAAAGTTTCTAGTCGACTAGCACTACTACCGGTAGTTCTGTAACTAGGACCGCTGTGATTTGTATAACATTCGCCAAAAAAACTAGGTCAAGGTGCGAGTGTGATGTACATGATGTGTTCGATTATTTTCAATCAATTTCTGATGGCTTAATAATCACCGTATCCATGTTGTGCCGCCGACAGCAAACATTCTGTGTTGTGCTATTAGCTCACCTTGAGCTGAATTCATTTGACATCACGCAGTTTGTAACTCCTTGATTGTTGTAGCCTATTTACACAAATCCTAAATGGTCGTATTGTTAGTTTAATAACTGAATTGTGATATAGGCTATAACATGGATTAGGCTTCATCAAAATACTGTGAATTAAAGCTCATGCATGCATGTTGTATGCAAAACGTTGAAACTTTTTTTGTCTTTCTTTTCCTCTTTGCTTTGGGGGTAGAATTGTACGGTAGGTTCAGCCATTCCTTGATCGACCTGACACCAGCATTAGGCCTACTCGATGTGTATGAAGCAAGCTGCCTCTGCATCAAGTGAGGGAAGAAGCCGCCACTGAAAAGCTTTTTGGACTGTCATTTGAAGGTATGAGCCGAGAGTTGTAAACATGAATGCCAATTGTACTAGGCCTATATATTTTCACAGTGAAATCCCAATAACTATTATTCATAATTATTTATTCTTTTTCTGCTACAGGACACAAATGAAAGGACAGGAATTCTGCTCTGCGGCGTTGGTCTCACTATTTATTCAAGAAGCCCTTGGACACCACCAGAATGTATGAAGTAAGTTGTTTTTATGTTATGCATTAAAGCCCATGCATGCTGGCACGCGCCCCCCCCCCCTCTCTCTCTCACTCACACACACACACTTGTTGTACTGCACTCAATAAGAGCTTGCCTGATGCTGTTGTTTGGTGGCCTGAATGTGCATAGAATACCTACTGTCTACTTGAATAGGTTTATTGTATGTTCTATGTATTTCTATGACAAACTTTCAACCTTTTTGTGTTTCTTTTTCTTTTTGCTTTGGGTAGAATTGTAAACAGTAGGCACAGTCATTCCTTGATCGACCTGGCATCAACATCGCTCGATGTGTATGAAGCTGCAAGTGAGAGAAGAAGCCGCCTCTGAACACCTTTTTGGACTGCCATGTGAGTGTATGAGCTGACAATTTAACTTCTTTAACTGTTGATCCTGCTGAGACATATGTAAGTGGCTTGATAATGTCTCGTTTACACTAATGTATGTCAAGCTGGTCTCAGGCTAACAAGACTACCATGAAATCTTAAAAGTTTTGGACAGACGTCTCAATTTCACCATTGTGTTGTGCCATACTGGACAAGTATTACTTGCTCAGTTTTGACAACCTAATTCTATATTCTGCTGTGCAACTTGTGCACAAAATGATTCACAATTCTGCTCCACCACCTCTGAAAACTTTTATCCATCCTTGCTCTGAACAAATTAGCAGAACAACTAGATCTACCACCAGAGGAAATAGTAGCCTCCCAAGCCGGGTAACAGCATAAATTTGCACAATCTGTTTTTGCAGAGCAACTAAATAATGGAATGCCCTTCCCACCCACATAAAAGGCATTACAAACTTTTATTCATTCTCACTTGGAGTGAAGAAATGGCTTTCATGTACCCAGTCTGGTCACCACTAATAGTTTTGCACATACCTGTTTTGACACTGAGCATATGGTAGTTTTTGCATATGACATATTTTAGTGTGTGTGTGTGTGTGTGTGTGTGTGTGTGTGTGTGTGTGTGTGTGTGTGTGTGTGTGTGTGTGTGTGTGTGTGTGTGTGTGTGTGTTATATGTTTTCTTACCTGCCCAGGGAATGCAGATGGAAATTAGCTTTTAGCTATAATGTGGTGCAGGTCATCTTTTTTTTTACTATGTAACTAATGTACTTTGCACATGGTCCCTGATGAAATAAACAAATAAACTAAACTAATTGTAAACATGGATGCCAATTGTACTAAATATTTTCACAGTGAAATCCCAATAACTATTATTCATAATTATTTATTCTTTTTGTGCTGTAGGACTGAAATGAAAGGACAGGACTTCTACTCTGCTGGGTCGGCCTCACTACATATTCAAGAAGCCCTCGGACGTCATCAGAATGTATTAAGTAAGTTGTTTTTATGTTATGCATTAAAGCCCATGCATGCTGGTGTGCACACTCTCTCACTCTCACTTACTCTCTCTCACACACACACACACACACACACACACACACACACACACACACACACACACACACACACACACACACACACACACACACACTTGTTGTACAACACTTAACCAGAACTTGCCTGATGCTGTTCTGTGGTGGCCTGAAAAGTGGATGGAATACCTACTGTCTACTTGGCTAGGTTGACTGTATGTTCTGTGTACGGGGTCATGTTCCCACAGCCCATTGGTCCCACAGCTTATTCCTGCTGCTCCATGTTCCCACATTTTTAAGAAATTATTCAAATATACAGTGCACAGCAATAATGAGTATACCCTTGTTGAAAAGTAAAATTTTGAACACACAAGTTATTCCCAAAACGCTCATAGAGTAAGTGTAATACAACATCTTTTGAGCTTACATAAGAAAATTAAGGCCAATTGTATAACTTAAATGACATATTTGCCCATTTTTGTGAAATTATGCTGGTGCAAAATTGAGTACACGCCTATCATAGTGTCTGAGAAGGGGCCGTGTTGGCCTGAATTGTCTCGAAATTTAAAGGGATTAAAAGGGAGGTCATTGTTGTGCGTTTTATCTTTGCCTTGCATTTAACTTTTACATTTTGAGTCTGCACCTGGCTATAATTGATGTGTGTGAGATTCGAATGAAATCCTATAGGGAGTATCATGATCTGTTTCAGTAGTTACAGTACATGTTGACAAGCATATTTCTTTTGGTGAAATTCAGCTTCCTACTGTTGATGGCACCCACACAGCCCCAAGCCATGCCACTCCCACTACCATACTTGACTTTCAGCATGAGGCACTTTCCTTTGTACACATCGCTTTTTACCACCACACATGTTTGACACCATCTAAAGCCAATTTGTTTATCTTGATGTCATTAGATCAGAGGACATGGTTCCAGTAACCCATATCCTTAGTTTGTTTGACTCTGATGAGACCATGATAAACAAATTTGCATTTGATGCTGTCAAGCATGTGTGCCATTGACTGAAATGTTAAATACATCATTGCCGTGATTAAGGCGATTACATTTCTAACCAAATATTAAACATTGACATGTTATTTAGAAAGTCGAGAATTTTAACTGATTTGATATGACAATATGACCCGTTTCTTTTTTTCTGAAGAGAATGGTGATTTCATCACAATCTTCTAATTTTGTGAGTTACTTAATTCATGGTTTCTTGAAGCCAAAAATATGCAAGAATAAACAAATTATTGGCATAGTTTAAAATGTGGGTCGTGAATCTATAATCTATGAAAGTGTAACATTATTGATGGAATTATGGAAATAAATCAACTTTTTCATGATATTCTAATTTTTTGGCCAGCACCTGTATGTGTCAGTTCATTCACAATCGTATGTAATTTGTGCCTGCACATACATCTGCATTAAGTCTAACGTTTCCCTTCTGCTTTGTGTGCTTTTTAATATCTTACAGTGTGAAGAGGCAACAAGGGAGAGATGAACGCTATCAAAAATGTGGAGATGGATCTGGCAGCCGACCGCTTTGGCACACACCCAACAAGAAACAAAACAATAAAGAATACTAAAATGCATAATTTGTAAGCAGCTCATTTTTTAAAAACATTGTTTGCTCTTGCTTGAAGGTGCACTGTGTAAAATTGTGGCCAGAGTAGTTATTGCATCTATGGTGCTCATTGAAACTGTGCTGTCTACTGCTAATTTAGATTTTTGCATGAATACCAAAGTGTAGTGAGTTTTGCAGCTAAAATGTCTATTTCTGGAAATTCAAAATGGCGGACCATGGAGAAGATCCCCCTTTTCATGTATAAAAAGTGCAAATTTCCCAGTCATGTTGAATACTTTGGTGGTGGTAAATATCTGTTAAAAAGTTAACATTTGTGAATGGGCATAATGAATTCTGGAAATGAACAACTAAAAATATTCCACGTCCACCTTTAAAGGGGTATGCCACTATTTTGGGGCTTAATACAGTTAAAATCGTTGGCCAGGGTTTATATTGGTGGTTAAGTGTCTTATTTTTCATGTAAGCCGTTGTCTTCTTTTAAGACAAGTTAGAAGAGGAAGCATGTCGCTAAGCTAGTGAAAGTCAATGGATCCGTGTAGCATGTAGCAATGCTACATGGATGCATTGACTTTCACTAGCTTAGCGACATACTCCCTCTTATCTTGTCTTAAAGCTTCACAACGTTTCACATGAAAAATAAGACACTTTACCACCTTTATAAACCCCAGCCAACGATTTTAACTGTATTAAGCCCCAAAATAATGGCATATGCCTTTAAATACCCCTTTAATCCGGATCAGGCCCAGATAAGGCCAAGATAAGGTCCGGATATGGGCCAGATGAGCCCCAACTGTGTATTACGGATCAGGGCCAGATCATGGTCAGATGCGTATTACGGACCTGGGCCAGATCTGGCCCAGGTCGGCCACAAATTCCAAACATGTGGATCGGACCTGGGCCAGATCCATTCCGGATCCATAATCCGGACCTGTTCCAGCTCAGCGCCATTGTAAAATAAGAAACCGGGCCAGACCAGGATTGCGGACCTGGCCCAAGTGCCTGCCAACATCTGTCACAGATCTGGGCCAGACCCATTTTGCTGTCTGGGGTGTTAGGGCTTGTTCGAAAGCTGCAAATCTTAGCTTTTTACAGTTTTTTACGGCACGTTTTTATGTTCCTTCATTCAAAAGTTATTGAACTGTAAGCGACCGCTGTTGCAAGTGAAAAAATAGCGCTTTCCAACCATTTTTTTTTATCTCGTCATTTTTTTCCTAACAGCCAGCGATCTCCTTAACCTAGACCTACAGACATGTGTTAGGGCTTGTTTGAAAGCTGAGATTCTTAGCTTTTTACAGTTTTTTACGGAACGTTTTTATGTTCTTTCATTCAAAAGTTATTGAACTGTAAGCGGCCGCTGTTGCAAGTGAAAAAATAGCGCTTTCCAACCATGTTTTTTATCTCGTCATTTTTTTCCTAACAGCCAGTGATCTCCTTAACCTAGACCTACAGACATGTGTTAGGGCTTGTTCGAAAGCTGAGATTCTTAGCTTTTTACAGTTTTTTACGGAACGTTTTTATGTTCTTTCAATCCACAGTTATTTAACCTTAAGCGGCCGCTACTTCAAGTAAACAATGGCGTTATTATCCAGCCGGATAGAGAGGAAATCTTTTTTGTCGCTGTGTTCTTTGTTCCCTCGAATTAAACCGACGGTCTAAATAGGCTACATTTGTGCGTCCCCAACACAAGACCAGTTATTTCTAAGTTAGCTCTTTTCATGGAAAAAACACGTTTCCAAGGAGTCAGAGACATCTTCCTGAAGAGTCGAGGTCATGGTTGAGGTTGACGGTAGGCTATAGCATAGTTGAGGTTGACGGTGCCGTTGTAAAGATGCTGCAACTCCGCACGCAAGTTAATCGAATGCAAGAACAGGTGTTTGACGTTGGATGTAGCCTATTGCCATTCTTGCATGATAGCCTATTAGTTTATCGCAGATATTGCAGCGCGCTCCTTCCTACTTTCCTGAAATATAGCCACGCTTTCGACGGCATGTTTTTGTTTCTCAATAGTACAATCAGCTGGTTGAATATCAGCTGTCTTATCAATCGTTTAAATGAGGTGCGAAACGGGAAGAGGAGGAGCGTGGTCAGTTTGTGACACTTGTGATTGGCTGAAATGGCCGCGTGCTTAAACACACATTTGATGGCTCTGACAGTCAGACTTCAGGAACCGAAACGTGGAACCGACAGACAAGTCACGTTTCGATTCCAAGTAGAACCTTAGCTTTTAATTCGGTTCCATCAAAGAATTGAATTTCGGTACCCAGTCCTAGACAGACACGCCTCTTGGGCTGGCAGTCTCCCAGTTAGCAAGCTACAGGACCCCCATGCATCTGACGTAGTGCGCCAAGGGCCCCCGATGCTTATCCCCCACCTACAGTCATTGTGGCCTACCGTGTGTATCCCTCTATGTGAACCAAGACCACAAACTCATATCAGGGCGGCCGTGGGCCCCCCATTAGACACTATCCCAGTCGTGCCCGCGCGACCATGTCATAATAACCTAGGGTCTCACAAGCTCTCCTCCCTCTCTGGGAGAAAGGTGTGAGAGTCCTGACCTATCTGGATGACCTCTTGACCTGTGCAGACTCTGAGCAGCAAGCTAGATCGCACACGGCTATACTGGTGTCACACCTGCACAGTTTGGGCTTCACCATTACCTGGCAAAAGAGCACCCTCTTCCCAGCCAAGAACGTAGTGCTCATTGGCATGTACCTCGGCTCCCTCCCATTCAAGGCCTACGTGTTACCGTGGAAAATTGAGTCATTTAGGGTCTGCCTGGCGCGGTTCCGTTGGTCCCGGCAGCTTCTCTTCCAAATTTTCCTGCAACTACTTTGGCTCATGGCTTCAGCTATCCACATGAGAGAATTTCAGAGGTGGGTCACAGCATTGCGCTTGTGCCCCATCCGTCACAGATCACAACTTGTGATGCTGTTCTTCTCGATGGATCCTTGTAACTCTGCCATAGGCACAGACGCCCTGGCTCATCCCTGGCCAATCGGGAGGCTTTACGCCTTTCCCCCGGTTCTTTTGATGGGGGTTCTGCACGGAGTCCGTTCAGAACGTCTGTCTCTACTCTTGGTGGCCCCTCACTGGAGTGGCAGGCCTTGGTTAGCAGAAATCACCAGCCTGCTTTCGGCCGAGCCCTGGGAGTTACCCATCAGAAGGGACCTCCTCTCACAGGATCGCGACGAACTCTCACCCACATCCAGAGCTGTGGGTGATATGGGTTTGACCCATTCAAGGCTGAATGATATGGGTGGAGACCGGGGATGGGGAAAGACCCCGCTTACCCCGATGGCCCCATGAAGGCCTAAGGCCACCAGCTGTGTCCTGCTCATATCCAACTGTTCCTTACTGGGCTTCCCTCTACACTGGCAGACCTGGCGGTTGGCTACCTCGGGGTGTCCAGTGTTACGTTCAGGAGTGCCCCCTACAGAGAGATGTCGAACGAAATTCGACTGAAAGAGACATTGGACATGTACACTATACATGGGCTCTCAGTGTTTATCAACATGATGTTGTAAGGAGGGGCAAAACACTGGCAGCCAACCACGTGAGCAATTTTTTTGACCGACAGCGGTTTCCAACAATCAGAGGTTGAGTTGTGCACAGCTAGGTTCGCGCAGTCAGGTTATAAACAAAATTTAGAACCCATGTATATGTCCCCGGTTTTCTCAGGGAGAATAAGAGAGACATCTCTCTTCCGATCCCTCCACGTTCACGAGCTCAGAGGATTGGTTGTGTATGATGACCGAACGCATGCACGCCCCGGTTTTATACCCTCCGGGAAAACGGTTGGGTCCTCGCAGCGGTTTCGCCTTCGGCAGTGATTACAAATATATTTTGGTAGATGTCTTACAAGGTGAGGACCTCCCATAGAGAGATGTCTCTCTCATTCTCCCTCAGAGAACCGGGAACGTATACATGCCCTAATGATTTCATTTGCTACACTCACCTTTGTGACAGAAGAAAGGTTTAGTTTTTAAGCAGTCATCACACACAAGATTCTCATTGAGGACTGTGCATCTGTGATTGCCTTTAACTGAGCGAAGTTCTGCGACTTCCTGGTCATGCAACAAGAACACACGTCCGTCTGCCCAGCGAAACCTGTTGTGGAGTCCGATCCACACTTCCTGGTCACCTGCTAGATCAGTCAAGGCCCTCTTGTCTGCCTCATCCCTGATGCTTGCCAGGTCTGTGTAGTTCGCCCTGCAATATTCAACCGCTCTGGTCCAGTCCATCATTCTCTCAATTAAGAAGTACTTGAATTCTGTCAAAAGACAACGTTGGTTGAGAATTGGACAAATATACAGTCATCAGGGCCCTAACTTAGGGTGACCAGATTTTTGTACTGTAAAACCGGGACACTTCGCCGTGTGACAGGTGCATTTATGCCCTCTAAAAGGGACATTTTTAAAACTAGAAATTTGAAATGTGCGTTCTACAACTTTTTTTACATGTAAATGAGAGGACAAAACCAATGTGGTTTCAAAAATATCCCTATAATACGTCAGCTTGTTATATAATATGCATTTTCTACATCTAAACTGCGGTGTAGGGTGCAGCTTAATCCCTTTTCTCGACAACATCAATTTCTACTGGAAATTTAATTTCACAAATTATTCAAAGGTGTCTGACAGCTTGTGAAAAAGGTCAATTGATGGGGTGGATTGATGTGCATGTTTGCAGACAGTGCTCAAAATGCTCACAGTGTTCTGAGATTAATTTTTACTTACCACTGTTTTGACAAACAAAGTTGTGTTGTGCAAGACACTTTACATTGCGTAGAATTCCACTTTGAAACTTAACACACTGACCCAAGATACCAGCTGGAGCATTTGGGTAGACATGTTCGTAAAGAGGGTTGTCCTCCATTGTCCATGACCAATTAGATGCCACATGCTGCAGCCCTACCCAGCCGATTCTAGATCCAGCGGCCTGGTGAAGGAGTTTCAGGTCTTCGTTGGTGCGTGCCGAGGCCAAGTCCGAGTTCTTTGACTGGCAATGAGCCTTCGCGTCTTGCCAGGTCAGTGGAAGATCCACATAGTGGTACTGACGGATAAGAGTGCAGTCAAGCACCCAGAAAACTGTGAAGAATATATGGTATGAAGGATGCAATAATGCAGGCTATAATTTCTAAAAACACTTCATGTGATGTTGATAGCACATTTGATCTACCTAATTAAGATGACTGCAGTGGAAACTGTCTCTTGCCCTGACCACTCTCTCCTGGTTTGCCTATCTGCTTGTGCAGTGCACCAAAGCTATTGCAAATTGTTAAGAATGATGCCACACATCTGGTATTCACTCAACGCAAAAAGGGTCCATGATACTGTGTTTACTAAGCTCAGTCTTACTCATCTGCACTTTATACACTATCTACACTCTGTAGGCTATAGCCCGATTCGCACAGCATAAATATTACCTATGGACCCCTGGTAATTCGCAATTACCCCCGGACCTCCGTGATTTTTCGGGACGCATACGGACGGGATAAATAAACGTCTGTTATTTACTTAATTCACAGACATTACAAGGGGGTGCAGACGGCGCGCCTATGTGAAATTACCCCAGGACGTCTGTGTTTTGCAGAAATACAGTAGGAATTATTACCTCACAAATCGCGGATATGGCACATTCGCACAGGACTAAAAACTCAGACATTGTCCATAATTATTCCGAATTACCGGGGGTCAATAGGTAGCCTAATAAAAGTCCCGTCTGAATCGGGCTTAACACTGTTATGCTGGTGTACTCTGTATCTGACCCATACATTGCATGTTGATGATTTTGTCCTCTACTGTAAGGCATAATGAATAATAATGTACATGTATAGCAATAATATGGGGCAGTATAATGCCATGTACTAGTGTGGTAGTTGTGTGTGTACAGTGAGTCCAATATGTATTTGATCCCTTGCTGATTTTGCCGGTTTGCCCACTAATAAAGACATGATCAGTCTATACATTTATGATAATATGTATTCAAACATGGAGAGACAGAATATCAAAAAGAAATTCCAGAAAATGACTTAAAATAATATATTTTAATTTATTTGTATTTAATTTAGGCAAATAAGTATTTGACCCCTCTAGCTAAAGAGGATAAAGTGCTTTGTGGCAAAGCCCTAGTTGTCTAGCACTGAGGTCAGATGCTTCTTTTAGTTGATGACAATGTTTGTGCATATAGTAGAAAATATTTTTGCCCATTTGTTTTGCACATTATCTCTAAAACATTAATAGTTTGTGGCTGTAGCTTGGCAAATGGGAGGTTCAGTTCTCTCCATAGAATTACTATATGGTTAATATTTGGAGACTGTCTAGGCCACTTCACGACTTTAATATGCTTCTTATTGAGCCACTCCTTCGTTGCTTTGACTCTATGTTGTGTATTATTGTCATGTTGGGCGATCCAAAAATGGCCCACCCTTCAGTGTAGTGGTGGAGGGAAGGACGTTTGCACTCAGGATTGCACATTACATATCTCCCTCCATCCATTCGTTGACGATATGAAGTTGTCCTGTGCCTTGGCCAGACAAACACCCTCAAACCTTAATGATACCACTTTCATGCATGATGGTGAGGAGGGCGTTCTTTGGATCATAGACAGCAGTACTCTTTCTCAAAACACCTTGAATTGTGATTATGCCAAACAGCTTGATTTTGGTTTCATCTGACTACAGCACCTCCTTATCATATCCTAAACCAGTCTGAGGTCAGTTGGCAAACTTCAAGTGGGACTGCACAGGTTCCTTCTGAAGTAGAGGTATCATGTGTGCACTACAGGATTTTAAACCTCTGTGGCATTAAGTTCTACTAGTAGTTTTCTCAGTGATTTTGGTCCCAGTAGCTTTGATATCATTGCCTAGTTCATCTCGTACAGCTCTAGGGTGATTTCTTTCTGTTCTCATGATTATCAAATCCCTACAAAAGGTCAAATCTCGTATAGAACCCCAGACAGGCTGATGGATAGTCATTTTGTATTCCTCACATTTTGGAAGAAATGCATCAACAGCTGGGTCATTAATACCCAGTCTCTTTCTTGTGACTTTGCAGCCCATTTAATCTTTGTTCAGGTCTAAAATCGTGTCCCTGATATCATTTGACCAGTCTTTGGTCTTTCCCATGCTGGTGAGGTTGGAGTGTGACTGATTCACTCATACTATGGACTGATTCTGCTGATTCGATGTGTCTTTTATGCATGTTAGTATGTACAGGTGTCTTTAATTCAGATGACAAGTCGATCGGAAGTGCCCATCTGGTCTGTGGGCCCGGAACTGTAATCAGTTGGCAGGGGATCAAATACTTATTTTGCTCGATGAAATGGAAATAAATTAATATATATTCTTTTAAGTTAATTTCTGGATTTTCTTTTTGATATTATGTCTCTCCATATTAGAATGCATATTATCATAACATTTATTGACTGATCATGTCTTTGTTAGTAGGCAAACCAACAAAATCAGCAAGGGATCAAATACATATTGGACTCACTGTATCTCTAATGCACAAATGTGTTCAAGTACATTACACAACTAAGGAATTGGCATTGTTAAATAGTTTATATGGCAGTAATTGACAACATCAAACAAAATGCCCCCTAAAGACTAAAATGTGATTATTTTACATATTGTACTTGTATTACACTTGTATTAAATATAGTACCAGCCTAATGTTGACTCGTTGATGGTTTACACTTCTTTTCAATTCTTTGTGTACAAAAGGTGTAATAAAAGAAATAATAGATCTATCTACATTCTTATATAATGCATCAAAGTAGCCTATCAGTACAGAAAAATACCTGTCAGTAGAATCAGATGACGGAAGTCCATATCTACAGCATGGCAGGAGTCATATTAACATTGAGCGCTAAATATAAAACCAGATGTCCAAGATTAAGACCAAGAATGCCACATCTTTTCCTTATGGAGGGATATCAGTACCAGCCAGTCAGCCAGCTTTGCATTCTTGAGAAACATTTTGCATTCTACATTATTTTATAATCAAATGTTTTAATTGTTTACTTTTAAACAAATGGTTTCTGTAGTGCAGGGTCAACCAGGGAAATCTACTCTAATGAGATCAAAATCAGAGACGGTAGGTGCAAGGGGTGGAGATGCAGACACCTCCGTACAACCCAAGCACTATGGCTCTCTTTAATGTCATAGCAATGTTGTTATGATGTAGTTAAGCATTTTCAGCAAGTGAATAGGGTCGCCGGCGACCCCTGCTGCAGTAAGAGGGTCTACGTTCCACTGTGTAACATTCATAGGTGTTGTTCATAAATATCAAAAAATCAAGCTACTCTACAAACTCTGGCTGATCACTCTTTCATGACTGTAGTTTAGCCATTATAGCCTATATTATTGCCAGTATTTTTATTGGGTCAAAATTTTACCAGTACACATGAAAGGGGGTTCATACTCCATGCCCATGCCTTTGTCAACTAGGTTACCTAGGAGCTATGAGTATCATATTGGCACTTTTTGACCCTGGCAAGTTTTATAATGTATACACTCTATATTTTTGTGGGCTTTCTGCTTTCATTATGGTAGAATAGTATAAGTGTGAGACAGGAAATGAGTGATAGAGAGATAGGGAAGGGCACAACCAGGGCTGGATTAATGCACAGGCTAGAGATATGGCTTTAACCTAGGGGCCCCCAACATGCCAGGGGCCCCCTAAATGGCCAAAAGTGAAACATTGCAGAATTGTGACAAGAATGCAATACAATACTGACAAAATGTATCTGTTGTGTTCAGTCCACTTGGTAGTCAGGTGTTATCCTTTCCTTCCTAGATGGTAATTATGACACTGTCTATGTACATTTGTTGCAATATTTGCCTTCTTGGCGGGCACCAGTAACCTATAGCCTAGGGGCCCTAGGCCATCTTAATCCGGCCCTGGGCACAGACATGGAATTCAGAGTTGTTGTGACAACCGGGGCACAGAAAGTTGTTTGGCAACATATTAATACACAACCATTACAATCTTGGTGTCAGTAAGGTTATAACATAGGCTCTGCACTTAGGTGTTAAAGCCCTACACTGTTGGCAACCTCTTACCTGACCTTTTTAAAAAATCACACTCCCTCCAAGGCCCTCAGGTCAGCCAACAAACTATGTCTAGTGGTGCCCTGTCCAGACTAAAAAATGTAGAGGGGTCAGGGTCTTTGCAGTCATTGGCCCTAAACGTAGCTGTTTTAAAACTGATCTAATAACCCATTTATGCGCAAGCTTTTAATTCTGTTTGATCCAAAGTTTTGTCTATTTTAATCTCATCTGGGTCTTGTCTTAATCTTTTTTGTTTTTAACCCACCTCTTGTATTCATCTTATGGATGCGCTTTAGTTTATTTCTACTGCGTCTGATATTTATTTTTATACAATAGTTAGATCCGGTCAATTTATTTTGCGATATCTGATTGGATGAGACGCGTTCTACTGGCATTCTACGCGTCGGTAAGGAGGATGATGTCTAGGTGGACATCATCCCCGGAGACCCATCACACCTAATAATCAGTCCGCTGTGAATAGAATGTAACCAGGGGACGCACATTTTGAACTTGCCATCATTCTATCTCATAGTCTACTGCGGAGAAAGTGAATGTAACCAGGGCCGCGTATTTTGAACTCACCATCATTCTATTCCATTGTTCAATGCTGGACTAAGTTGGGCGCACGCACGCCCGCATGACAGAGACGCGTAGCCTATCCCCGTTGGTATTTGGATTCTGGCAGAGAGGAAAGAAGTGATCTGATTCTAGTGCAGTTGTCTGGGAAGTTGGCACACCTCTGCGACCTCTATTTCGTAGTCTTTTGAAGGCAATCTAACACATGTAGCCTACGTTAAATATCTGTTCGGAAGATAGTTTCAAACGGGAGATATGCGGGACTTTGACACTTTTTCGACACAGCTACAGAAAGGCTATGTCAGTCTCCTGCAGTGTATGAGAACCGCTATAATCGGATCTCATTTGCGCTGCGGGAGAGGGAATGACGAGGAAGAGATGGCTTTAAAATACAGCCTAGGCTATCAGCAAAGCTTGCCATCCACCACGTGCAAATCAATTAATAGTAGCCTACAAAGTGGGCATCTGGAAGCAAGATACCGTGTGCCATGCAATTTAAAATGATGGCCGCTTGGAACTGGAATGAGTTGCCTTTTAGTTTATTGGGAGGGAAAACGCGAACCCATCTCGGGTTCGCACCCACATCAGACGTTTGCCTATGAAAGTGTTTCAGCAGCAAAGTTGTAGCCTGCAGTAGCCTAAAGCAGACATCGGGATATCATAGGCCTACAAGGGATTGATTTGTGTGGTTGTGCGTGTGAGAACAGCGCTCGGATCTCATGCGGCACTGGAGAGGGAAAGACGAGGTGTGTCTTTACGCAGCTATCAGCAAGTTTTGTGGTCCACAAAAACGTGAAAATCAATGTCGGCCAAAAGGCTTATAAAAGTAGGCATCTACTAAAATGTTGAAGTTGCACAGTGTTTTCATTTATCATGCATCATTTTAGTAGGCTAAGCGAAGCCCATTCGCAGTCCACACAGAAATGCACTTCACAGCGTTTCATGGAACTTTACGCGCTGGCGCTGTCAGCTCGTCATTGCATAGCAACCATAATCAATTCGGAACTACTTTGCTTAGCGGAGCAGGTAAACAAAGTATGATGAAGGTAACTAATAAACATGAATTCGAACATTTATTCTGGTATTTTGTTGGCAATTGAACTATTGTATAAAAGCAATATGACCCTCGTGGTCGGGATGATGTTTAACGTATATCATCCCTGGTGTGATTGCCGACGGCACTCAGCCTTCGGCTTCGTGCCTATGGCCGAACCACACCAGGGATGATATCCGTCAACATCATCCCTCCCACTCGGGTCATATTGCTTAAATATTGACTTCTTTTAGTTTATTAGTTGATTTACACTGTATCTCATAATAATGACCCCCTCTTGTGCTCTTTGTGTTTTACGGTTGTCTTTCAAGTCATATTGTCTGTGTTGTTTTAGGGTGTCCTCAAGTCCTTTTTATTTAGGCCTCCCTGTTAGCACTTTGGTCAGCTGCCTTTGTTGTTTTAAGAGTGCATTATAAATGAACTTTGACTTGACTTGACTTGAAGGTAGGGTGAAATGTGAATCGACTTGAGCTTTACGGATGGAGATGCCAGACTACCAGTGAACGTCTTGACTTGACTTGAAGGTAGGATGAAATGTGAATTGACTTGAGCTTTACGGATGGAGATGCCAGACTACCAGTGAATTCCCATTGCCCATTTGACTCTGCACTCACATCAACCATTGTGTTTTTGCATCCTTAGCACACATTTTGCATTCTATTGATTTTCTAAGTCAACTTTGTGTTTATTTAGCGCTGTTAGTCTTAGTCGATTCTATTTGAATATTTCCCATTCATTTGAAAGGAACAGCAGTGTACTTTGCCAAGTGTTTGTTAAGGTGACACAAGAGGCAACGCACAAAGATAAGCAAACACTTAGGAATATCTTACTTTTAGTTATCACACATTAGCAAACACTTATGAATATCTTACTTTTAGTTATCACACACACACACACACACACACACACACACACACACACACACACACACACACACACACACACACACACCTTTAAAAGTTAAAAAAAACAAAAACAATTCACCTGTACCTTACAACTCTACCTCTTCTAAAATGTCCATCACAGAACACAAGATGCCATTCGGTCTGACTAGACTAGGAATCTATAGTTCACAAATTTTTACTTGGGAGAACACAGTTTTGTTAATGGTTCCACAGGTTCTTCGAGAAACATTAGGGTTCTTCCGCTTGCCCTGGAGGAGGCCCCTTAAGGTTCATTGTGGAATGTCAGAGTTATTCCCAGAATGTATAGGTTCCTCCGAGGACTTATATGTAACCCCACAGTAGGAACTGGAGATTCTTGGATGACCTTTGACTTTTTTACAGTGTGCTGTGGGTTGAAGGCATCCATCCTCACTTTCCCTTTGATACTGTTTTCAGGGCAGCAAGAATGGGGCTGGTGGCAGTTCCTGCACCAGTTCCGTTCGGAACCATAGTGCGCTTACCCACAAACCACCCGCATTCAGCAGTCACCAGCATGGTTCGCTGTTGCTCATATCACACTAAGACATGTGACTTCACTATAAGGATCCTCACTTCAGATTCTGAGCATATCCATCTTGAGAGGTCATTACAATCAGGTGATTCAGAGCTGGTACAAGCAAATATCTGACAGGATCTTTTTTAAACTTTCTGCGAAGCTGTTTACACATAATGGATATTTTTGAAAACGCATTGGTTTTGGCTTCTCATTTACATGTTAACAGTTTTAGAATGTTCATTTCAGGGGACTGGAACGCACCTGACAGAATGGAGTTTTTCATTTTTTATCCACATGTCACGCGTAAATGGATTAAAAAACATCTGCATATGAGCACCTCAGATTCAAATCCGTCTTGAGTGCTCATTAGGATCAGCTGATTCAGAGCTGCTTGGCTCAAATTTGTGACAGGAACCCGGCACTGACACCTGTGGCTTACTGATGGCAGCCAGGGCTGGACTGGTCATCTGGTATCACGGCAAACAGTCCTCAGGGACGTAATGGATTGAGGTATATGCACAATTTGTTAAAAAACAAAAGTTCGGGAGAAGCTTAATGAAATTAAGCCCCGTGAAGCACTTTGATGATCGGTCCACCGCGTGGACAGTCACACTCCTGCGAGAGCCGCACAATCACGAGAAGTCCATTCTCCAACGAGAACGAAGATGTGTGCAAATATGATTAATCCAAATTTCAGATTGTGAACTAATGAAAGTACTAATAATCTTAAAGCAGGGAGCTGTGTGTAGGGGGCTGGTCTATGACAAAAATGCCCAGGCTGCTTTTCAGTCCCAGTCCAACTCTAATAGCAGCAGTAGGAGCTGGTGGACTGGTGTGGATGAGGTCACCTGCAATGCAAATGGTTTTGCTGAGCTCACTGGAAGAAAGCACCGATCGCAAAACAACTCCAAAAGTAAATATACCGTAATGACTCTGGCGTCTTTTCCCCTCTCTTTTATCTCAGTGAGAGCTGGCAGACCCTCTTGTCTATTTCTCTAGGCTCCGTTTTACGGGCACGACGTCACACACCATTAGATGTTTATCTTTCCAGCACTCTTCCCTCTAGCAGAGTCAGAGTGGCGTAACGCTCGAGTGATATGTACGTGATCTGGCAGACACTTTCCACCCGAGACAAATACCACAGTCTCTACAGTACCCTGACTAACCCAGTGGTTTTCAACCTTTTCATCACAAACTACCCCTCACCACATCGTCAGACCCCCCTCCCCCCAACATCATCATGATAAAGAGGATGAAAACAGCAGAGCCTAATAACAATAAATCTTTTCATGCATGCTTCTGTGTACCTCTTATATGCTTTTCTGGTGTTCTTTAAGACCTTAGGGTATATCTGTACTTATTTTGTGCCGCATTGAATTAAGTGTATGCTTCATAATTCTGTATCCTTCCTTTAATCATTCATTAAGATTGATTCCCCTTTCAGAAACATAACCATACCCACCTATGCACACATGCACGCATGCACACACATCCACACAGCCCATGCCTAGGTATGGAGGAGGAGAGGTGAGGGGGACTTACTTGGAGGCTTGGCAGGGTTTGTGCATTGGGGGGAAGGGGGGTTGGGGGGTTG
The DNA here is from genome assembly GCF_034702125.1 of Engraulis encrasicolus. Taxonomy (NCBI): domain Eukaryota; kingdom Metazoa; phylum Chordata; class Actinopteri; order Clupeiformes; family Engraulidae; genus Engraulis; species Engraulis encrasicolus. Next base: position 8,341,780 of record NC_085868.1, on the reverse strand, counting down.
GGGTCTTGGTGGTTGATCTCAGACATTACTTTGACCTAAAATTAATTTAGGAATATTTTAATCCAGTGAAGTAAACTTGAAGGCATAAATAAACACTTGATTGCACAAGCATACTCATTTGTGCTCTCTCTGTCTCGCTCTCTCTCTTGCACGCACGCACGCACACACACACCTCATGCTGCAAATAAGAGATAAAACAGTGCCCTCTACAGGACATTTAAAGAGGGAGAACTCACTTGCTCCTCTTTCACGTCACTGTGTAAGGCGGAGAAGAACCTTTCTGTCTTCTGTTCTTTTCTTGTCTGGAAAAAAAGCCAGATGATGAATGAGCTCTTTAAGGCCTCACTCTGTCCCCTTGTCTGCCTCTTTCTTGCATTCATGCGTTGTCACAGTGGCGCTCTTTCAACCGCTGAATCCCTGGGACGATCACTTTCACTATCTCTGGTGAATTCTAAGTACCACCGCCAGACTTTTCAGACAAAAAAGATAGAGAGGCATGAGACAATGCCGCTCACATTCACAGGACAAGAACAAAAGATCTCCACTCGTCTCTGTTGTTGGCATTCTACGATTTACATACACAATTTTTGTGTTAGGTAGAACGCTGTGTGATACGCATATGCAAAATAAAGCGAATATTATGTTCAAACCAAACTGCATGTCAAGACAGAATTTTGTGAGATGGAAAGAAAAAAAGAGTTAAAAGAACACTTATTTCACCTTAAATGATTCTTCTACATTGCATTCTCACACATGACATTTAAAAAAATTGAGTGCGAGAGTGTGACATCTTCAAACTGTGTGTGTAAGCAGCTTAAAAAAAATGTAGGCCTACAAGATCTCTCCTTCATTTTATCTTCAAGGGTTATTCTCCACATTTTGAATGGCAGAAATGTCCTAAAATGTGCATGTGTAAGATAGAGAATTGTGTGTTATGTTCAAATTGTGTGTGTACTGTAAGCTTGATTTTTTAAAAAAAATAAAAGATCTCTCGTTTCACTTTCAATGGTTCTTCTCCATAATAGCATCTAATATGCGGCACTAAATGGCCAAGGCCATGAAATGTATTGCTGAAATGGTACCCGAGCGTGGAGCTGCCGCAGAACTAGAATCTACTGGAGATAGCAGTCCCATGGGTCACAACCAAATAGGGGGAAATTGCATTAGACCACACGCTGCAATTTCCCAATGGATATTAGACCTGATCCAACTGCAAGATGTTCTCAATTAAATGTAAAGCTGCCTTATTTCACAAAACGATTGTCCCATGGGTGGGTTTTCATGTTTATATTGGTTTGATTTCATCTTCATACAATTCACACATGCACGTTTTCCTGGGAACACATGGTTGTAGTAGGTGTGTAAGTGCACTGCATGTGTGTATGTGTGTGTGTGTGTGTGTGTGTGTGTGTGTGTGTGTGTGTGTGTGTGTGTGTGTGTGAGTGCATGCATGTGTGTGCACATGGATGCATACGTGTGTGCATATTTTATGTATACTGCTCTTCAAATGAATTGAAATATGAACCTGAACATCTGCATGCAGTACCTGAGAATAATATCAGAGTGGCTGTGATCAGATATGCATGTGCCTGACATCTACTGGAGCGTGCTCAGTACAGTCGAGGATGAGCTCATGCTGCCACTCCAATGGGCCTGGCCCTGGCCTTGGATTGGCTCCCTGGAGACCCAGGTTTGGGGTTGGATCGGGGGACATACTGACACAAGGAAGGATTACGGCACGGGCCTACCAGGCCCAGGGGCCCCATAGCCAAAGAGGCCCTGAAGCCCAAGCCTTCATATTTCCATTCTCATATTGGATTAATATTGCACCATTATCAGCTGTATTCTCACATGTTCTCAGGGGACAAACCCCAAATCCCCAACAACATAGGGCCTCTAACCTCTCTGGCCTTAAACTTGGCATATTTTTGGAAACTACCAACACCCATGGATGGGGGGCCTTTCTTACTGTCTGGCCCAGGGGCCCATATAGTCGTAATGCATCTCTGGGGGATATCTCTACTGACACATGAATTAGCATACACTACACGTTGTGTGGTGGAAAGAGCGATATAGGAAATGCATTACTTAATGCAAATCGGTGCTTGCTTTTGTCTGTGACAGGACTGCGACGGGACTGATTGACAGATAAACAGAGATAAATACATAAAGGGGGTATGTGTGGACAGGAAGAGACCCATGTTCAGACGGGGTAAAAACTCTTAGGTTAACCAATTGGCCACCGCAGTCGGACAACTACTCGGCCAGAAGCCGATTACAATCAATTATTCGAAAATCAATTATTCAGTGTGCAAGGCACACACTGGAAGGATGCGGCAGAGGCAACAATCTCATGGGACTAATTTAGCCTGTTAAGGACATCTGCTTACTGAGCACAAACACATGGGATGACTGTAGCGAAGGGGAGTAGTGTTGCCCTGCTGGGACTCCAACCCATTTCTTCTGGGGTAGCCTACCAAACTGGAGCACTGACCTAAAGAGCCAGGCTCATTGGTGCAGCAGACCGAACAGACCCACATGCCCACTTTTTATAGTTTACTTAATTTAACCAGGAGAAAAGACCAGTTTAGATTAAACATCTCTTTTGCAAGGGCATCCTGGCCAAGCCGTTAAAGGATTTATCCGGAGTTGGAACAAATTTGCCTGTTTTTTGCATGTTTGGGATGAAATACAGTCACTCTAGAGCAAAATCAAGGCAAAAGGATGCGTTTTGAGAAAGTTTGATAATATCACGTTAGCCTCGTTAGCCATATCAGTTATGCAATATGAAAGATGCGGGCATCGTTTTTCGGCGGTTACACACATTTCAAAAACACAACATTTTAAAGTCTTGCACAGCTCAAAACAACGTCACACTTACCTCGTAATATGTTGAGGGTATCCACACATAAACCGAAGTGTCCAAAGTCCTTCATGTATTCTTGAAAGGTCTGCAGAATGTGTTTTGTGAAGCTACTACCTTGAGAATATCTAAATTACGGTCAAGACAACTATTTGACACTAAAGCCCACCAAGTAGATTGCCGAGTGCGTCGCACCATCAGCTATGATTATTTCCATAGCGAGTAACCACAGCTGATGGTGCGACGCACTCGGCAATCTACTTGGTGGGCTTTAGTGTCAAATAGTTGTCTTGACCGTAATTTAGATATTCTCAAGGTAGTAGCTTCACAAAACACATTCTGCAGACCTTTCAAGAATACACGAAGGACTTTGGACACTTCGGTTTATGTGTGGATACCCTCAACATATTACGAGGTAAGTGTGACGTTGTTTTGAGCTGTGCAAGACTTTAAAATGTTGTGTTTTTGAAATGTGTGTAACCGCCGAAAAACGATGCCCGCATCTTTCATATTGCATAGCTGATATGGCTAACGAGGCTAACGTGATATTATCAAACTTTCTCAAAACGCATCCTTTTGCCTTGATTTTGCTCTAGAGTGACTGTATTTCATCCCAAACATGCAAAAAACAGGCAAATTTGTTCCAACTCCGGATAAATCCTTTAAGACATGGTCCCTGTCATACATTGGCTGTTGGCAAAATGGCAAGGATCGAGCAATGCATTACTAAGTAAGGGCACTGTGTAATGCCATTGTAGTGTAGTACTGATGGTAGTAAGAACTGTGCAGCAGGTTGGCAAAGGCATAGGAAAACAAATACATGTAATTGAGTAAATTAAATAACGGAAGTAAACAAAAAACATTATTTTTTGCTATTGTTATTATTATTTTATATATCCCAGTAGGGCATTGCCTCACAGACCTGAACCAATGGTAGCCTAGGAGTGATTCTCTAATTCGCCTACACTTTTAAGTCCGTGGATTTTATTTGGCAATTCCACTCACTATTAACTGCATCCAATGATGTTTTGGACATTAGAAAACATTTATCTTTCATATAATACAGAAAGTGTAGACATAGCATTATTTCCCTCAGCAAGACTGAATATTTAATACTGGTTTTGGGCGTTTTCATGCCGTCCTGTTTTCCAAATGTCAGATTCAGTCTTCATATTAGCATGTAAAGAAACTTGTTTTGCCCAAGACGATTGCAAATGTTGATTCACAGTAATCATCACAATATGACAAAACTGTCAGAAAGACCACTGTCCTTTCCATTATACATGAAATTTGCCATTTTGTGTGTGTCCACGAAAACTGTGTTTACCGTGTCACGGTCTGAAACCTCCTCCATAAATCAGTAATGGTTTGGTCTTAGGCCATACGAATAACATCACGTGATGTCATAACCTCTTTGGCAGGATACGGGAAGACTTTTTGGTAAATTTTGAGCTCCATCCTTCCATAATTTAATCCATTCTTTTTCATGTTCTCATAGCGGGAAAATTGCCTGTCAAGTGTGTTATCAACATATTCATAAGAATCTGAATTAGAAATCACATGTAGAAAAACGCAGATAAAGCATACAGATACATGAATTGATTAAGGTGTTGTGGTGGAACTTCTGAGGTCCTCAGTTAGCACAACACCATAAAAATGGCTGAAATGTCAACGGTGTTACCGTCAATGGTGTTACAATTAAGTATGACAGTCAGGGTTGCCAGATTAGGCTGATGATTTCCAGCCCAAAAAATAATCAAAATCCGCCCTAAAAACCCGCCCAATTCTATTGATTTATATGGCAGTGGGAAGGTTTTTCTGATAGATGCCATTTTTACCCGCACACGGCCATCCTAAGCAGCCCAATTGGGCGGGAACCAGCCCAATCTGGCAACACTGATGACAGTTGAGGAGGAGTATGTTTTTGCCAATTTATATCCATATTGACAGACAAACAAACAAAATAATTTGTGTTCTAGGGAGATGGGTTTGTCTGCTCTGTTTTTTTCTCCTAAAAAAGTGCCGACTTGTTCCCCTGCACTGTTGACCGTAACACCATTGAGTAACACCGCTTGACGCTTGACTGTTTTGAAAGTGTTTTTGCGCTATTGATCCCTTATGTGTTGGAAAAATCCTATGAACATACACTAGGGATTATCTCTGGAGAAGGAAGTCTTGTGTAAGGAGGGTGACTATATTCAAAACAGACGTTATAGGGATTTATGATGAAAAATGTGCCAGTCTGTATCACAGTGATTCATAAAATCCTACTTATGAAGCTCAACAATCACATTTTCTATATCAGTTGCACAGATTAATGACAACATTACTGCTAAGGGACATACGCACTTTCAAACATATATTGTTTCAACTCTGTAGTATTTTTATATATGTTTGAAATGATATAGTATTTGTCCATAACACTGTTGACAAAATAATTAAGCAAATGTTCGCTTTCATTAGAGTATTTATCAAATGATTTAAGATTAAGCTTGGCAATTTGTTTGTTTGGAAACTTAAATATATACACTATGTAAACATCTAGGTCATTTAGTTGAAAAAAAATACTGATAATTGACATTTTGCTTTTGCCAAAAGCGTAGGGGAATCGTAGAATCGCTCTTATATGTCCACATGCTGTCATCTGTTTGGGCATGATGTGAAAAGGGTGGGCTGACGGTGGATCAACTGTGCCTGTCACACCAGTAGATAAGACATGAAAACTACTTTCACATCTGGAAGACAATAGGCAAATTGAGGAAGAGCCATTCTCACACGAAAGAAACATTACTGCTGCCATCTACTGGAAAGACATGTGAAGTCTTCTATTGACCACCAAGTTATTGACCAAATAATGATGGATTGTAAGGCACTCAAAGAGAATTCATATATTTTCCTCTGGTGAAATGTGATGCTACTGGTGAGAAGGCTCCATGGGGTTGCCTGAATGCCGTCTCGTTGTGTAAAATGGTGAAAACACACAATTTCCTGCCTGCCTTTCATTTTTTTCTCGCCTACTCAAGGCATATTAAAATGTAGATACTTGGGCAAAAATGACTTGAGTAATGTAAAAGTAAGCTTACCCATTTTTAAAACTACTTTGAAAATCACAAAGTACTCATTAAAAGTAATTAAAACAGTCATCTGAGTTCATGTAAGTAGTACTTTCCACCGGCAATGAGGCTAAAACCAGCAGTTGTGGATGCATTTGGACACCAGCTACTCTGGTGTCCTATAAGGTAGTAAAACAAAATAATAGTAGAGTCGTAGAGAGTACCTCCCCCCATTTGACCTGCATGGTCTGGTTAGTATACCAGTATGATGAGGAATGACCTTTGCCTTTGTGACACAGCACACCAAATGTGCCTTTGTGACACAGCACAGAATTAAATCACATTCATGCCTGAACCCGTGCAAGGGGGCCGCCCAACTGGTGCCCCAAGGGAGCAGTACCGCATGGAACTACCGTGGTACCCTAGAATATGCAGTCCTTGGACTACAAGCCTAACTCCTCCTTATCCACTTGCCCATGACTGCATGTCTGATGAGGGAAAGTAGTGCCCTAGCTCTCAGTAACGATCAAACACTCTGCCTACATTCCACATGGGTTGTAACCACAGCAACACAAAAAGCTCCAAATGACTCCTCAGTGCAGTGGGTAGACTGTCCCGGCGGGACAACCAGCATAACACCAGGATACTTTCCTGGGACATTTAGGTTGCTGTCCAGGGACGCCTAGTTGCTGTCACGGAACCATACACCATCAAGTGTTCCGGCACACAAGCAGATTCTCCTCATCTTATTATGTAGACAGGACAGGTGTCAGGTGTTGCAATACAGCAGCTGGATGTCCTGGGACAGTGTTCTGATAGCAGTCATGGCAATTTGGTAAACAGTGCTTTACCTGGTGGGCCGATGCAATTCGGGTTTTTGTGTTGTCCTAGAGACCGACCCACAATTTAGAGATGACCATGCAAAAATGTCTGGACTTTTTTTTCCAGTACAGCCCTGCCCAAGGCATGGGCCAGGGCCCCAGTATATTTCCTCTTGGCCCCTGTGCTGAACAGCCAATGACCGCGACATGATATACATTTTTGCATATTATATATTCATCATAACATTAAAAAATACATCTCTTTTACCAATTGATGTGCCTCCCTGAAAAATAATGGCCCCACCTTAGCCCCCCTGGTCATTTCGGTCTAGAACCGTCCCTGGCCCAAGGGTCTCTAACTGTGGCAAAGAGGTGCCCTCCTCAGTCAATTATAACATATGGTCAGACTTAACCTCAGTGGTTCTTGGTATGCCATGAAATGCCTTTGGAAATTCTTGGCAAGACTTACACAGCAGTAACCACTGAAGTTCAGTCTGACCATATTTTGAAGTGATTTTAAGTTATTTTCATGCAGCAAAGAGCTCCTGCTTTACCTGAAAAAGTGAAGTAGCACTCCTGAGAGACCCCCAGTTTGTTGGTGATTTTAGTCTCTGGCCTTCTCACTGTTGTGTAGTGCCATAGAGTCGACCACTAGAGGTCTTCAGTTACAACATTTACAGTCGTGCTTCTGAGTTCCTCTGTGCAGCTGTGTAATGAATGGAGAGTTGTGGGGCGTGTGCTGAGCCTGTTGTAGTAATGTTATAACGGACCCCTTTTGTCCTGTGTAGACTGTTATATCTGAACCATCTGCCTGCTAGACCCCCACAGTTTTGTCTGATGATCAGTGTGGTGAAAATCTCTCATCGGATACCATGAATATTAATGTGATTTGTCAAGCTTTCGAAATGGAAATGTCAAGGTGTCAAAATTTTTAATTTCTGTAGTGTCAACTTTTTTTAAAATGATTATAGCAATAGCAATAATAGCTAGTATTTACATAGCACATCATCATACATAACTGTCATTCAGTGTGCTAAAGACAAAAGAAAGAGAAGAGAGAACTCAAATATATATTGTAGAAAGTATTAGATATAACTTTCACCAAAGGCAAAGGAGAATAAAGCTGTTTTTAATTTCTTTTTAAAACCTGACACTGTTGGGTGCAGTTCTAATTTGGACAGGAAGCTGGTTCCAGCATTTGGCCATTTTGATTTGAGCTTTGATCATCAAAGCTTGTGCAAAGCTCAATAGAAACGGCAGGTGCTGCTGAAAAAGGCTCCCGAAATCATTTTAATTTTTACTATACTTGTCAGTCAAGGGATAAAAGATATGTTAAGAACGACCCTCAGTCTAGATCTCAGCTCTTGCACCCAAATGGCACCCTATATATGTAGGCCTGCGCTCCTCTTTTCTCCGTCCAAGGGCAACGGCTGTAGCCCCTGTTTGCTTTGCTGCATGTCATAACCCTCCATGATACAGACAGAGCACTGCACTACAGCGACCCACTATACATTCCTTACGCTTCCTTGCATAGCTTGCTAATCATACAGTCATGACCCAGATCTGTCACACCCAGCTCCTCAGCACTGAGGGTCTCCATTCAGAAAGAGCTTTGAATTTCTACTCTGTTTCCAACCGCTTTGCCACTACTGCTATATACCATAATCACATGACCAAGCATGCTTATTGTGTTAGCCAGGCGGATAATGGCGGCCATGTACAATGCCCTTCACCTCCAAAGCAGTGACCTGACCCAGAGACTCACACCATCGATGATAGAAATGTAATCTGGGAAATATTTAGATAATTACTCAGGCAAACGTTAGCATGTCACATGTTCATTGTGTATATTGTACACTGTTGTCTATAGGCTAATGGCATCCTCATAGTCATGGGCAGATTAAAAAAACACTTGTGTTAGCTAATGAGGGATTATGGATGGGTTTTAAGCTTAAACACTGCAGTTCCCAGTATTGCTGCCAGATGGCGCTGGTGCTCAATAGAAACAGCAGATACAGCTGAAAAAGACAGTCACATCACAGCCACTGCTCATTGACATTTTACAGTAGCCTACATACCATACGTGTACAGTTGGCCTATTTATAGGCATCCTATATGATGTCATACATGTATATGACGTCTATGGTGTGCACAGTATGTGGATCATAGATAATGTCTAATCAACCTTCCGAGCAAAGAGGCGCCACATCCACGTCTCTCTCTCTTTCTCTTTCTTTCTCTCTCTCTCTATCTCTCTCTCACCAGACTGCGGAAAAGCACCGGTCACGTTTCCACTGCAGAATAATAGGATCAGTTCACATCATTAATGTGAAACCAGAGATTTTGATAGGAAGGTCTAAACCGTCTCCAGTGTAGTCACTGTAAGTTAAGCCACTTCCTGTTGTGGGTGAAACATAAGTGTTGTTGGTAAGTGCTGCAGGTGCTGGTGAACATCAAATGATAGGGGCATCAGGATGCAGGTATTAATATCTCTGGTCAAATGAGGACACGCAGACACAGAAACGCCCCCTTGGACAGGCAGTCCTCCTCTGAACTCAATCTCTCTCTCTCTCTCTCTCTCTCACACACACACACACACACACACACACACACACACACACACACACACACACACACACACACACACACACACACGTGCAGTGCACTTACACACCTACTACAACAATGTGTTCCCAGGAAAACTGTAACACATCAAACATTAACCCCAGCCATACGCCACTGTAAAATGTGCAAATATTTGTCAGGCTTATCAAGAGAGGAGGAAGCGATGTCAAAGATTTCCTTATAATTTCATTTAGAACTTCCATTAGGCAAGGTGCTGTTTGCCCAGTGTTGCCTGGTAAAAATCTTTTTTTTTTTAATTATTATTATTATTAAATTACATTACATTATTTTGCACTGTACCTTACACTCAGGTCCCTACATTAACCTTTTTTCAACACCAGTCAAAAATGGCGAGTAGATGTTAATCTTATTAACCAATACACACTCACTAATGGGTCAAAGTGGCTAGTAAGTTGGTCTTTTCTACCAGCCAAATTGAAATTTCACCAGCATTTGGCCAGCTGGATGGTGTTAGAGCCCTGCTTACACTGTACGCTCACAGGACTGCACACAGATCATTCATAGAAAGCATATGGTGTATAGGAGGGAACTTGGAAGTATCCAGTTACGCGTTTGCATGACGTTGCGGGTAACTTTTTCCTGAACTTCAGGATGAGGTCAACTTAAGGACTCGGTTTGCTCTACTTGTTCAACGTCCATGCGGGCTCATTCATGTCATGGGTGGCAGTTTACGCAACACACCGCCTTGTTGGCCCTCGCCCCCAGCTCGATCCAGACTCTACTGCATATACTATAAACAGTTTGGCGCGCACAGCCGTGTCTGTGTGTGTGTGTGTGTGTGTGTGTGTGTGTGTGTGTGTGTGTGTGTGTGTGTGTGTGTGTGTGTGTGTGTGGCCGAGGGGGTGGGGTGTATAGGGTGAGTGTATAGGCACGTGGGTAGCATACTCATATGACATCAACTGGCCGGGGGCCAAGTCTTACTATCTCAGCTATTCAAAACATGCGGCCCCTCACACTTGAACTGTGTCTTGGAGACGGTCTTAAGTACATACAGACGACATGCGACACCATGACACATATACACATACAGTAAATCCAGGCTGACACGAAATGAACTCAGACTTCAGACTCATTGATTAAGCTGTGTACATTCAATCAATCGGACACGGTTAATGACTGCAGCCACTGAATGTGGCTCAGGGGCTTGGGTTTTAGTGCCTCACCCCCCCCCCCCCATATATATCTCTATTCCTACTCTATATTGTAAAAGCAGTGCTTTCCTATGTCTTTCAATGCAGCTACTGTACGAAAAGAAAGATGGAGACTTGATTTATTGTAAGGCCTGGGAGCCAACAAAATAGTTTGGCCAACTCCCATAATGAAATCCAATGAGAGGGACTCCCCACAGTGATCACTGCCTTATGTTATCACACTTGCCTAGCCACACACTAGACTAGACCCACATCAAATCAAGTTGAGGAAGACGTGGCAGTGAAATTCTGTTTGCCAACGGCATGGGTCTATCATGGCTAAGCAATTAATACACCAGATTAGCGGCGAATAGCCATGTAAGACTTCGCTTTACTGAATTAAAGACAGAAACTATACAGTTTCTACAATATTTCCTATGTGTAATGTTTTCCTTAACTCAAATGAAAAGGAGAAACAAACCTTTGATATCCAAACAAAGGCAGCCAAGACAGTAAAAAAAACCCAGTAAAACAGTAACTTTAAAAAAAACGTCAAGCATGTGTATCAGTTGAAGTACTAGAGACTTAGTTTGAGCCACACTGTAAATCATGGCATTGTGAATGTGTGGCAGGCTGTTTAAGGGTCATTTCCAGATTAAGGCATTCTTTCGGAGAGGCCACTATCCCCTCTGTAAAGGTTGGACTGCACTTCAGTTTCACGTCAGGGAAGTTCACTCACTACGGTAACGCACGTGGCTCCCCCACACCTCGCTACTCATTAACTTCTTATCAAAAGTGGAAGAAGTCACGTCTCACACAAGGGCGGACTATTACGTGTCACTAAGGGAGGGCGGTCACTGGCGGGACACAGGCACCATCGCCCAGGCTAGCACCTCCCAGTTAGCAGGACAGCTGTTGGGGAAGAGGTCAACCCCACACACGCGCACATGGCTGAATTCCTCTTGATGACGCGCATCGAGTAGACCGCCATGCTCTAGGAACTCTGCTTGCCTGATTGGCTGAAGCATTTCCCACAGGAGAAAGTTGGGGGGTGTTGGATAAACAGCATTTAACTCTACAGGCGTCAGAGGAAGTCCTGGAGCTATCTGTACATCATTTGGAGGGAAGGAGAGGGGCATACTGTGATTGCAAACACGTAGACACACAGGTTCCAGCATAGTCTTAAAAATATATATTGTGTGATGAATTATTTTGCACAACTGTCTATTGTTCTCAGGGAAGCCCACAGGGAGGGACAAACGAGTCAGTTGCCCCAGGCTCAGGGAGAAGGGGGCCCCAGAATTGAGTCCTCATTACAATGTATGTATTGCGTCGGGGGGCGCTTTCAGATGATTTTGTGCCAGGCATGGTTTAAGATGTGAGCGGCCCTGATTGTAATAACTTTGTACTTACACAAGATGTACGATATAGGTCTACATAAGGCTCTCTGAAACATTACGAAGTGCTTCTTAGTGAAATCGTGACCATCTGTGTGCATTAATGAGGACAATAACTGAAACCGAAGACTCGCCATCTAATTTGTACTTCAACCCAAAGCTGCTGTGTTGGTGTTAAGGTCAAAGTAATCTGGTCAAGTTCTTCAACCCATCAAACGGTTGCCTGTTTTGCTTTCCTTACTGAGACACAGTCACAGTCAAGACAGAACTGGTGTTCTATACTATTTTCAGAGAATTGTTTGAGGCCCGTCATCTCGAATGGAGAATCTTACACCATCTGCATATTGCTGCACTTCCAACTTTCTGGAAACACTTGTAGGCTTCGAGCCCCCTTGTTTTTCTCTAATGCTTAAAATAAACTTGAACTTGAATTTGAACTTGAGCTAGATGACCCCTTTCATTGCTTGACTGATTTCCACAGAAACATATACAACATCTTGTGAAAATGCCTCCAAGCAGAGTGGTTCAAATCTGTGTTGATGTACTACTGTGTACTATAGGCCTATGTAACTCTGTTACATATACATTGCACAATCACATTGCATCAATGACCTGATGTAAGTGTCCACAGGGGCCTGCTTGTTGTGTTCACACACAGCCTAACATACAATGTTCCACTTATTGGTTATTATGTAGAGTTCAGGAACATTAACCTACACAGAAAACAATGCAGGCTTAATCTATCATTGCAGGCCTACTAAATCCAGCAATATTTCAACCAAAATATGAGCGAGGCTATCTTTCCTCAGTTCCATAGATAAAGACGGGCTCTGAAGACGGTCACAGCACAGCGCCCCTAGCTAACCTAATGTAAAATGCGCTGCATTCACTGAAATTCTTGCTCCCCCTATGGTGAATAGTAAACTTGTCCTTAAAAGACCTTTCGGAGGAGCCCATCATCATGTCTGTTGCGTCACGGCGCAGGGGAACCTGTCCTTGGTGAAACAGCCAGCCCGCAGAGGAGATGCCCATGGTTTAACACGATAGGCCTTCTGCTTCACGGTGGCTTTGTAGGGGAAAAGGGAGAGCTGATATGGTTGATTATATTGTTCATAATAATAATAAATATAAAAAATAAAGAATAATTTGCTGCATAGTCTTGCCTTGAGATGATGATGCCCCATGGTGCCATAATGCCATTCCCTACCCTCTATCCAGCAAACATTGCCTACGCCCGACCTAACTAAAACAGCTTATGGTGTTTAACTAGCAAATGTCTTTAACATGGGCTAGAAGAACTAGCTACTGTGCTTTCTCCAACCTTGTCCCTACAAGGATGTGGATCCCAGCGCGTAAAGTAGACGTATGTCAAGTGGTAACAATTCAGATTCGTCGAAAGTCGTTCACGTGATGGAGAAGCGCCTGACTGTGATGTCATACGCCGGTGCCTCATAATGAAGTGACCTTCCACTACGACCGAACAGAAGCGCTCTACTTCAGACCGCAGCAAGTGAATTCATCCTACTGTTATCTCGAAGTCGTCCTTTTATTTCCCGGAGGTGAGCGAGATTTTTTGTTGTTGAAGACTGCTGTTTAGGGAGTTGACTAATGCTGGATATATTATGTTATTCGCCCCATCTTTGAAATGTGGAGAATTGATGACAGGAGAGTCTGAGAGCGGATGAAATAACGGTAACTTGAACTGGGCTGTAAACGTGGGTAACGGCTTTGAAGAATAGCAGGTTGCGTAAGACAAACAGGTGCCTTACAATTTGGAATAAATTGCTGTTTGGTGATGTATTAACGAAGTTTGTAAGTCTTTAATATTAAACCGAATTAAACGTAAAAATGAGAGGGATGTGCAATTTTGACAGTTTTTCACTACTGGATACATAATTTGTTTCAATTTCAAGTGGCATTCGTTCTAGAGCATTCGAAAGCAAACTCGTTCGGAGTGAAGAGCTGCCTGAAAGCCGGGGTTGTCCTCAAGGTTAGCTGCCTAGGCTAACAATTGCTTATGAAGGTGATGCTATTATTAATTGTTGCATTGTGTCCACTCTTTGAAAGTCTGGCCCGGTTTGTCGGTGTGTGTTTTGCATCTCATTCTAATATGTACGCAATTTGAGCGTCAGCTCCGAATGCAACCGCTTAAAAAAGCAGCCGGTCTGAATGGACACGAACCGTGTCAAGGGTTGCCATAGATACAAGGGGAAGCGTGATGCTTTAGGTGCTGTTCTAGATACAGCCACTAGAACTACATGGCAAGTTATACTGTCCCATTCCTTGTCTGGACAGGTCGTGTGGATTTGCTATCATGGTAAACCATATAGTATGGGATGCTGAGCTCTTAATCCATTCCTGATCTGGAGAAATGTGGTTGTAACATTGTAATAACGTTATCAGGAATATGAAACAAAACGTCTGGAGTTTTGGATGAGTGCACAACTGGATATATGCTTACAATAGGCCCAAGTTCCAAGGTGCACTATCAGGTGAAATTAGAAGATACAATGCATGGTATGACATAGTCATTTTGATTCAAGCTGTGGTGTGTTGATTGCACAAGTGATTGAGCAAGATATCGTAAAGTAATTGCCAAGAGTTAAACCACAGAAGCCACTGACCTTCGGCAGCACCATCACCTTGAAGCAGGTCAAGCATTTGTGAGCTAATCTTATATTACAGGCAATGGCTTGTGGGTTGGGAAGAAACCTTGTCTTGTGATGCATTACCAAGAGTGTAGTTTTACTGTGGTATTACTGTAGTGTTACTGTAGCTTCACTGCAGTATTCAGCACTGAACAAAGTAGGCTATTTTGTACATGTAAATACTGCAATGCTGGACGACAGGGGATTATACAGTGAAGTGCATTAAAGCCTCATGTCTCACCTCAACCTGTCATGGCATTTGTCCTCAGGTAAACCATGGGTGACGTGGCTAAAGGCAAAAAGGTTTTCGTCCAAAAGTGTGCCCAGTGCCACACTGTGGAAGACGGTGGAAAGCACAAAGTGGGACCCAACTTGTGGGGGCTGTTTGGCCGGAAAACGGGACAGGCCGAGGGCTACTCCTACACAGATGCCAACAAGGGGAAAGGTAATACAGTATGAAATGACCAGTGTTGAGGAGTAGCCAAATGCACTGAAAGTGAGATTTTACTGCTGACTTCCTGATCTTATTGATTGTACTGTACTGCACACTAGTTTTTCTTCTTCTTCTTTAACATTACAGTTAACTTAAGTGATACTTATTACACTGCTACAATTGTTACTCTGAAGATAGGTCATAACACATTACCTCCCATTACTGTATGCTGTCTTGTAGTCATGTCCTGCACTTAAATGTCTGTCCTGTCTGTATCCTTTGTATAAAATAGAAAATAGAATGGAATATCTTTTATTTGTCAATGTAACACATACAACGAAATTGAGCATTCCTTGTTGTTGAATGAGCAATAAATAATTGAAATAAAAAAAGACCATATCCTAATATGATCAGTGCATGTGAAGAAATTGACATTGATGCTGACTTTGACCTTTGTCTTGCAGGCATCGTCTGGGGAGACGGCACTCTGATGGAGTACTTGGAGAACCCCAAGAAATACATTCCAGGCACAAAGATGATCTTTGCTGGGATCAAGAAGAAGGGCGAGCGCCAAGACCTAGTTGCATATCTCAAGGCAGCTACATCATGAATCAATGTATAACTTGAAAAACAAATATTTTATTTAATGTGTTATTCTTTTTTCTTCTTCGTTTTTTGTATGTGAACACACAACCGCAACAACAGCAAAATCAACACAAAATCAAATATGGCAGAACATTCTGGATGTTACTCATGGTGCGCAAACTTACTGTACTTCGCTCAATAATTTTGTTTTTGCAACAGAACGGTCTCATCACTGTTGTGTTGGCTTATATAACATTGTCAGCAGCACTGTCTGTGGAAGTTTGGCGTTACTGGTCTCTTTTTAGATTCCCTCCCTCAAGAAGGAATGGCAGAGTGTATACCCTGGTTTCACAGGAGTTCTATGAAAGATTATATATTTAATATACTGTTAATATAAAGTGTTATGGTACAGATGTTTAATTGGTTTGGTAGGAGTTGGGGAGGTATGCTATGCTTTACCTGAAGGAATTGAACTGTCAATAAAAGGCATAGCCTTATTTTGTGTGTATCCGTGTCCCCTGGTTTCCTTATTAGGTCTACCATTATACTGTCCCTGGTAGTTGACTGCTGTGGGCTACACATGCATCCAGTGGCTCACTTATTAAGAAGACTTAAGCATTTCCACATATTGAATTGTGTGTGTTCAGGACACTACAATACCTTGACCTATGCCCATGCCGGTGTTACATCACTTGTAATGTGACGACCAACCATGTGTCCAGTGTAGGGCAGCATGCTATGATTCACAAGGGTGTACTGAAGTGTGCCCAATGACAGTTCAGCAGCCCCTGCCAGTGTCTGGCAGATTAATAAAGTGTATAGCTAGCTATGTCTTAACCCTATCCAGACTGGGGGGGGGGGGCTAAAAGTGCCCGCACCAACTTTGATGTAGTATAATTCCTTAACGACTTAAGCTATGACTACGAAACTTGGTGACTTTTCCTAACATTTAGTTGGCTACAGTTTAGTACCAAAAGATTATGTTTATCATTGTGTCTGACCGAAAATCACTGATCTAAGTCTCATTATTGTTCCTTTTTCATATTTTTTTGCTATTTCCATTAGCATCAGACAGCTTTGTGAACATTAAAGTGGTCTGAAGCATATAATCATTAAAATTTAAGTGCATTACCTAAATTTGATGGAAAATACATTATGGCGAGATTTTGGGTATTATAAACAGATGATGTCATAATGATGTCATAATACCAGATAATGACACAAAAATTATGTCATTCATAGATGTCCATATGTAGATCATCTCCCCAAAGTTTGGTGGTCATACCTTATTCCGTTCATGAGTTATGAGGGGGGGGGGGGGGGGGGGGTCAAAAAGCCCCCCCCCCAGGCCCAGGAATGCTAAAAAAGCCCAGTCTGAATAGGGTTAAAATAGTACTCCTGTTTGATAATACATTTTTTCATGCAAGTAAAAAAAAACTGATTTATATTTGGAGATTCTTAATTCCTATAAAGGCAGTGTAAAGGCCATTGCAACTTGTGAACAGATTGCAGTATGGTAGCCTAATGGCTACAGACATGGACTCGTGAGAAGGTCATTGGAAGGTGATCTTGGATTACAGCCATCTGGAAAAACTGAAAACAGCTTCATTATTCTATCCATGCACGCACAGTATGAAAGGGCCAAGGCAACCATATCGCTACAGTTACACACAAATGTGTCTATAAAAGTTCGAGAAATCATGTAGTGTTGGCCAATTGATTTGCCAGTGTCCCCAGGCGCTATATTTTTATGATATGTGTCATTGTCAACAACCATTTGGTATCAGAATTTGATTTCTTTATCAGCTGCGCGCGCCTCATGTAGCCTACAGGCAACAGGTTAATCAGATGCCAACCACGCCGAAGGACAAAGTTTTCTAAATGCCTGCGTACAGTATTGTAATGATATGTAATTCCCCCTCTGACACCGTGCCTCTGAAGGGATAGTCTTCCGGAAGGGGCTTAGGCGAGTAGTAGGCGACAAATTATCAAATCCAATCCTCAAAAAATGTCATGCTCCTCACCTTCAATATTCATTCGTTGCTCGCCTAACAACCTGCTTGGAGCGATAAAGACTTTCTTCAACAATATACACTACTTGCCAGCTATCTCTATACGTCCACACAGCTTACAGGCTTGCTTTGAATTCAGTCCACACTGATCTCGGTTTCCTTTTACAGTCGAGGATACAGACAGAGCCATTGACAATCAAGGGCTCTGTGCTGAAGGACAATACTGCCCCCCAGTGGCGTAAATTATGGTTGCGCATGAAGTCCACACAGTAATTGGTTTTATAAAACGTATGTAATTGCTACATAGTCGATGGTAAAGGGACCAAAGAGCATTACAAAATTCACTGCATACCCAAATAATATGTACGAAATCAAGGACCTATAGGGAGGGAAAGTAATCTCATCGCCCCCTGCTGGCAACGTTCCAACCCCCTGCAACAAATGAATGTTTTTTTTCTTTGAAAAATTACATGTCGGCCCTGACGACGAAGTAGAAGTAGTGGCAGTCATATTATGGGCATGTTGGCCCGTTTTATCGAACCAGGTGGTAAAATGTTCGGTTTTTCACTGATCTGAGCTGATTTTAATATTCTTTAAAAAGCTAATACAGAACTACACTGACTGGCATGTGTGGCTTGTTTACTCCATGTAATTAGCATAGCCAAATTAGCATAGCCAAACATGAGCCAGAGAGGTGGTTACTCGTCACCACAGAAGCCATCATATCTACTAGAGAATTTAAAACCATACCAAAATGATCGCGTGTATATATGTGTAATAAGAAGACAATGTGGAACTCGTAGGATTACAAGAATGTGAAGATATGCGAAGAACTTGCGTTCGTTCGCGTTCATTTGTTTCTCTGTGTTGTCAACGAGGCGCGAAGCACAGCATGCTGGGAGCTGTAGTCCGTTTCCGACCAGATTGGCACAATTTCTATTTTTCTTAAAAGGGCAAAAAATGACTTGAGATTTTCACAGGTAGTAGTTCATGCTATTGTGTACGCTGAAAAATGTGTCTGGTGTTATAGTTCCAAGTCATATCTTTGTGGGATTTTTTTAAAAACTTGTCTATGGGAGTTTCAATAGGATCACCCTGGTGTTTGGAACGTAACCGCTAGGATCGCTGTTTTCCACTTTCCCTCCCAATTAAATAAATGTATCTATTGAAAAATGAGCTATGGACACTACAATAACTATGTACCCCTTGCCACACATTGAAATCGCAATGAATAACAAATGGATGGCAGAGGTTGTGATGTGAAAGCAGTAGGCCTACAATCAATAAAGTGAAAATCACAGGCTCACCGCGGAGTTCAGAACGTTGTTTTGAGTGCGCTGTAGTTGTTGTCCTGTAGGGGGCGATCATGCACTCGGAGTTCGTACTGCAGCTGCACTACAGAAGAAGCCGTCTTCACATCACATACGCGCGCGACAGATCATTTTCGCGGCGATGTGTAGAGTTTTGAAGTTCTGAGGCGAAGGCAAGTTTTTCAAGTGCAACACGTCTACTTATTTTTATCGTGTGTGGATGAGAAACACCAGTCTTTTGTGTTGGGAAACCAAGCAGACGAAATAACAATGACTGATGTGGAAACGTTTGGCCAAGAGCATTGCCATGAACGGTAAGGCGAGAAAACAATCTCGGCTTGTCTCATTTTCACCATAACATAAAATGACATTCACGTCAACCTGCCCAGTTGAAACAACTTTTAATTGACACAGTCAAGTGCAAATCCCTAACATTATAAGTTGCTGGCAATATTGCAAGCCCATGATCATCACCATCAACAAAAACATAGGTATGCGCTAGCTGTATATTGACTGAGGTTCTAGCGAAGTGACTCGCCTGTGATAGGGTAGCAGCTAGCTAGTCGGACAGCTGCCAGCTAGTTGTACCAAAGATTCTTTTAATTCACCGTCTCTGGTTCTGCTGTTGAAGCCAGCTGTAGAACTAGTTCTAGTTCTAGCCTAGAGCTTACCCCACTCTGAGATAACTGGTGCCACTACCAGCCGTAGCCTATGTTGGTTGCTTACAACACAAGAGGTGGATAAACAACTGTTGAATCAATGATAGGAGCAAACATACAGTGTCAATCAAATGTTTAAAAATGAAATCCATAACAGCTGCTGAATGTTATGAGAATCATTGTTTGGTTTGGGGAAACTGGAATGAGGTAACCTGAAGTTGTCTTTTGATAAACTGTTTTCAAGAGACCCACAGACTGTTTCTGAGAGAGAAAAAAGTCCTATAAAGAAAGGGTAAACAATGTTCACTTGTATTTGCATTTGATAGTAGTCATAAGTCAGTTGATCTCCTGAAGGCTTGATGTTTTCCTCTCCAATGCAGATCGCATCATTCTTATCGTATGCAGTGCAGACAGAGGCAGGATTCAGATGGAGAAGTCAAGGTATCCTGTTGTGGTAGTTTAGAAGGAGACACTGTAGAAGTTGTCAACATCATATCATCTTTACCATCTCCTCTAATCAATCAATGTCACACACACTTGAAGTACATGGAGCTGATCACTGTAAGGTTATACTAGAAATCGTGTTAAAGGGAAATTCCAATCAATTTCAACATGCAGTTGTACTACTCATACTAGCCTCATTATCTTGGCCCTTTCCGAGATGCTTGCCCCCATAATGACATCAATGGGGGCCCATTCAGTAATAAAAGAGTTGCCTGTTGTTGTCAGTCACTTTTTGTATTACATAAAAGAGAAACATGAGCTGATGTGCAAAAGATCATTGGTTGATGTTAATTGTGAAATTGACAATTAAAGCATATGGACTTGAGATGCACACCTAATAGAATGACTCACATGCTAAGTGTGACATTGCTTTGAGAAGAGCATAAATGTAAAGGGGGAAAAAAGTAGCATATAGGGTCAGTAGGTATTTTCAATGATTGGTCGGTAATGTCATATAATGGCTAAGCTTGGTATGGTTTCAGTTGTGCTCAGAGGTCTTCATTATGCCATGCAGGTGGATCTTGTCATAGAAGAAACAGAAATCCGCACCAATGTCAAGCATGTCACCATGACTAAGTCCCAAGCGGCTGAACTCCCCCACACAGCATCCTCCAGCTCATTCTGGAAGTCACTGAACAGCAAGGACGGCGGCACCACCACCACCACGAGTGTCCATCCGAGTGACCTGTTCGTTAACCACACAAAGGAACTCATGGAGCGAGCCATGAAGGGCCACTCCTGGATACACGGGGGCGCCACTGGGCTCGGCGAGGAACGGTCCGACGAGTCTGAGCAGGACGATTCGGTGGACGATTTGATCGATATGATCGACCGCTCAGATCCCCATGGGTGGACGCCGTCCTCTGGGAGCTCCGTCCAAGACCTCTTTGCGCCAGAAGAAGAACCTCGGTCTCCACCAGCGCCGACGCACAGCACCAAAGAACCCTGGTCTCCGCCGAGACACAGCACCAAAGAAACCCAGTCTCTCCTGACTCACTCCACCGACGCCATTCTCCTCTCCGAAGGCTTCCCCTCTGACGCGGAGTCGGAGGAACTCCTCATGGTCTCAGACAGCGAGGACGAAGACGGACAGGATGCCAACGCAAGCTTTCGACTGGGCATCAGCAAGTCCCCGGAGATCCCCATCACTCCCAACACCAGTTTCGTGTCCCGCTCCACCACAAGCCAAGACACGTCACCGGCTGTGCCAGCGGGCGTTACCAAGGCCGGACGGCGGTCTTTGATTGGCCAGATCAGAGAGGAATCTGGCCGGGCGGGCAGCGATGCCAGCGAGGGACTGGTCGTGGTTGACAGTATTGCTGAGGTAAGGCTGTGCAGCAGTTAATAAAAAAAGGTATTACAATGGTAATAGTAATTAAAGACATTTTGGGCATATTATGCCTTTATTGAGCTGACAGATATCTGATTGACTTGGAAGTTGCATTGTGTTGTGTTTTTGGTGTTCCCTTATTATTTTGAACGGTATGTAATCCAGCAGTCCGATGCTGAGAACCTCAGAGACGGGGACACCGATGACAACAGAGAGACGATGGCGATGTCTGATGACAACATGTCCGTCTGCTCTATGGTGTCGGGCCCCAGTGGGCCCCCGGTGTACGGCCCCGGGGGGCTGTGTGGACGCTGCCTGGGACTCAGCAACAGGATGAGGAGACTCAACAGCAGCTCACAGCGCAGGGTCAAAGGTGAGATTGGTGGTTGCGAAGGATGGGGCAGCTGTAGCCTAAAGCTACATTCACACACGCTCTTGCTCACTCGAGCCCTACTTGCGGCTTGCTCATGGAATGTTTGCAAACCCTTCCTGCGGGTTTCACTTCCACTGCAAAAGCGAGAAGTAGAAGTACTGTCAATTGGAACGCTGAATGGAAGAAAGCCCCCAAAACGTGAGTAGGGAAGCATGATGGTAATTGTTTTGTCCATGGAGATGAAAAATATAGAGCAAATTAATTCACTTTTGCTGAAATCTTTCAATGGCGTGGCAAGACTGCAGCTAATACGCCAAACTAAGCTACTTTCAGTGTTGATTGATTTGACCAATGGCTGGGTCACATGGAAAAAGCCTCCACCCACTTATTAAAATGTCGAGACTGCAGGGTGGCACTCAAATTTGCACTCAACATTCAACACCTGGGGGTGACGCATCCCTTTAAGCCCTATTTGGATGGGACTAGTTTTATTATTATTAATAATAATAATAATAATAATACTTTTGTTTTATATTGCGCCTTTCAAAGCCCCCAAGGACGGTAATGTGATTTTTATTTCAGAACGTTGGTAAGAGAAATGGCTGTTTAGGAGTGGATTAAAATATCTCAGAAAAAGAACATAAGTGCTTTCCCTGATATTATACTTCAGGGAATTAGGGATGTTAGGGTGTTAGGGATGGGACAAACCGCACCGAAAACCGAAACCAATTCACACACATACCGAACCGTGACATTCAAACCGTGGCAAACCTCGGTCCATGCAGTGCCTTGAAAATATCTATTAAAACATAAGCATTTGAGCCCACCGAGTATGACACAATTGAAATCACTCTATTTTCACACTATAAGCATATACAGAGCATAAGTAGGATATTTATATCGTGATGATAACTCTGATTCTATCAGCCAACAACTGAAAGAGGACATTTGGAATGCTCACACAGTGCACATCAGCTGACGACAGTTTAAGTGCAAGTGCAGGTTAGCACAAGAGGCGGTTCTCACATGCAAAAGGTGAAATTCAACTTGCGCATCTTTACACGATAATTGTAATTATATAAATGTAGTTTGATATTCCCAGTGCACCGTGTATTATGAATTAAAAAAAAACAAAAAACAAAGAACCGTAAAGAACCGAAAACCGTGACCTTGATATACCGTGATATGGACCGAACCATGAATTTTGTGAACCGTCCCACCCCGTGTGTGTGTGCGTGTGCGTGTGCGTGTGCGCGTGCGCGTGCACGTGCACGTGCGTTACATTTATGTCCCCATGTATGGGTTAGTGCATCTTGTCTTACTTGTGTTTTCTCAGATCCATCCAATCCGTACTACGACCAGTGGATGCTGCTGAAACCCTGGTGTCTTCGAGGAATACTCGGCTATCGCAGAGAAAAGGGGTGAGTAGCTTGCAAACACATTACATTACATTTGGCAGGTGCTTTTATATTATACAAAGCGACTTACAACCTTGGACATAATCATAGCATATAACACTTGCAGACACAAAGTGCACAGGGAATATACAGAACGATAAGCGCAGATGCTAAGTAGGTTTAGTTATAAGTGGCTTGCAGTTGATTAAAGTTATCAGGCATATCACTATCAGGTCTCATTTTTGCAGACTGATCTGTGTATGAGCGTGAGTGTGTGAGAGAGGAAGAAATATATGTTTTCGACACAGTCGGTTTCTATCAAGATTCAGAATTGATTTATTGGACACTCGCAAAGCTGCCTTGTAATGTACAGCACATAACACATTACATTACACTTAGCTGACGCTTTTATCCAAAACGACTTAGTTTTTTTCTTTTTTTAAAAGGGTATTGGTTAAAGTCCCAGTGGAGCTATGTGGGGTTAGGTGCCTTGCTCAAAGGCCCTCCAGCCAGGCATTGAACATTGAGCCTGCAACCCTCTGATCTAGGCAAGGGCGCAAGGATGGGGGCGACGGGAGGCTTATGGTGGCGTTTGTTCAAAAAAGGTTGTGAACCGCTGATCTAACACAGTACAATAACCTAGCCTATCGTGCTTGCATATGTGTACAATAACCTAGCCTGTTATGTGTTTGTATATGCATACAATAACTTTGCCTGTTACTGTATGTGTTTGCGTATGTGTACAATAACCTAGCCTGTTATGTGTTTGCGTATGTGTACAATAACCTAGCCTGTTATGTGTTTGCATATGCATACAATGACTTAGCCTGTTACTGTATGTGTTTGCGTATGCGTACAGTAACCTAGCCTGTTATGTGTTTGGGTGTCTCTCCACAGGAAGCTGTTTGACAATCTCTCCTCTATCTGGCGGCGGGCAAAAGGCCGAGCTGAAGGAGAGCCAGAGAGCCAACACGACAGCTGCACTAGACCTCATGTCTTCATGCAGAGGTAAACACACCGACCACGCTGCTCTACAGATCTACCGTTAAAATTTTTGATTTTTGTTGTTTTCCTGATCCTACCCTTGGACTGCCCAGGACCCTGCTTCTTGAAAGCATCGTTGCTAACCAGTTAACAACTTAGTAGGTTGCCAATGGGAAATTGCATTGCAACCAACTAAGATGCTAACATAGTTGACAACGTCACTATCCAGAAACTGAGCCCTGTGCAATGAAGGCAAAAACCCCACAACATTATCACACCAACATGGTGACAACCGAATTGTTGATGCAGGAATTTGTTAAGATGTGTACTTTTATTTACACCTACATGGTATTTTCTCTGTGTGTGTGTGTGTGTGTGTGTGTGTGTGTGTGTGTGTGTGTGTGTGTGTGTGTGTGTGTGTGTGTGTGTGTTCCAGAACGCTGCGTCAGTGCCAGAGAGTCTTGAAGAAAAAGAAGTCGGCTTCTAGGAAGGCAAAAGCAAAAGCAAAACGAAAGCCATCGAGCTACTCCTTGCCCCCACTAAACCGCTCCATGGCCCAACGCCAATCTCAGGGCCGCAGCACAAAGCACTCTGCGAAGAAGAAAGGAAAAATGAGTGTTGTGGAGGAACAGAGGAGAGAAATGGAGATGTGGAAAAGGAAGATGATGTTGAAGAAACATGAGGAGACGAGAAGCAGGGAGAAGGAAATGAGAGGCAGGGATGAAGACGACTCTCTGGAACAGAGAAGGAGAGAAGAGCAGAGGAGGCGACATGAGGAGTCCAGGAGGAGGGACAAACTTTCATCTCAGGGCACAAAGGACACTGCAAAGAGAAAGAAAAGTGGCGTTGTGGAGGATCAGAGGAAGAGGAGAGATAAGGAGATGAAAAGGAGCGACGATGAACTTGCGTCTTCAGACCGTAGCACAGAGGACTCTGTAAAGAAAGGGAAAAGGAGCATCATATCGCAACAAAGGAGGAGAGACGAGGAGAGGAGGAACAGGAGACATGCGGAGATGAAAAGGAGCAAGCATCAACACCACAGTCACCATAGCAGCCCAGAAGACTTGGTTAAGAAAGGAAAAAGGAGTGTCAAATTGGAACAGCGGAGACTAGAGGTGACGGAGAGGAGCAGCGATGACCTTGCCAGTCAACATAGTAGTCAGCCACAGAGCCTCGAGCTCAACGCCCCCTCGCTCTGCAACGCAGATGGACTTACAGACACAGACACGGACAGTTCTACACAGGCAAATGAACAACCTGCAGCTGAAGTAGATCTTGAAATGGCAAGCGACACAGAGGAGCGAGGTGTCAGCGTCACCCCTGCTGAAAACCATCCGCCACCTACAGACGTACCCCGTACAGCCCCCGAAGACACAGCAAGGACCGTGCGGTCTGGACTGGCAAATGGCCCAGTAGAAGTCCGAGAGAGGGGCCAAAACAAAGATTTGCTTGTCTATGGACATGCGGATAACAAGGTCGCGCTTCAGGCCATGAGGGTTGCAGAACACACCAGAGGCGGCGCGTGCATTAATCCCGCATGTTTGAACTCTGTCAGGCAGCCCGTCGTAATTCTACAGAAATGCGACAGCATCGATGAGAGTCTGTGCACAGCCGAGGAACTGGAGCAGACCAGGCCAGCGTCACAGCAGCTGTCTGCCACTCACCGCCAGACAAGTACTGACACCTGTCCAGGTAAAGATGCAGCAGTCGCGAAGGCCAACAACCATGCCACGCATGAGGATGTATGTGTAGGTAAAAACATGGAAAGAAAAAAAAAACATCACAATGACACTGTTTCAACAACAACAAACGGGTCGTCGGGAATGGGCCAGAGCGTTCACTCAAACAGGCCCCCGCTTACAAATGTTAGTCAAGTTCTAAATGACTGTCGAAGGGCCAGAACTGAGGACATTAACTCTCTTGACTGTGACTATGCCGCCACAGACCACAAGAGAAAGTTGCACTTGTCACACAGCGCGCCAGCCAGAGCCCCTCCCACCGCCACAGCCATATCGGGCGTCTCCAGGTTGAGCAAAAGCGCTAAAAGCAAGAACAAACTCACACAGCCTCCACGTGAGGAAGAGAAGAAGAAGGAGGAGGAGGAGGAGGACGACGACCTTTACGCGTTCCGCACCCCGACTCCTCCTGAGATGCAGAGCTGCGAGCCGGTGAGGAAGCTGCGTCCGTTCGCCCGCACGTACGAGACGGGGAGGGCCCAGCCAGAGGACTCGGGCCTCAGGTCCATGCTGTGCGCTCTGGACAGAAATTGCAGCACCGTGGTGCGCGAACACGACACGTAGCGGTCAAAAGGGGGTCCATTTCAAACTAGTCCCGCCCGTCCTCTCTATTAGCTTGTGGCCTCCATGGAGAAAACAATACAGTCTCCGCTGTCACCTTAGGCAGAGCACCTTATGGGAGACTTTTCCCCATTTTAACATTCTGATTTCAGATGAGAAAATTACCTTTGAATTGTTTGTGACCTTTGAATATCTTGGCGAGATATTGAATAAAACTTCCATCTTCAATGCCGTCTTGCCTCACATCACGAGGCCACAAGAAACAGAAGAGGACGAGAGGTGCTAGATTGAGTTGGACCCGAGGAGAGACATGGTGCCTCTTTAAAAAATGATTTTTTTTTGTACATTTGTTTTGTAAATCTCTTTGGTAATGTATAGTTTTAAAGTTATTTAAGACATTTATTTAAGAAAGTTTTCCCCTCTTTTAAATGTATTCTCAAGTTAAGTCCGACCCATGATGGGTAATAGTAAGACAAAGACAAAATAGGAAGGCTATGGTAGCAGAAGCTGAAAAAAATCTTTACCGTTAAAACAAAGTTTTGTTATGTACAAATGTTGGTTGACTTAAAGTATTATACGATTAAAGATGCTCCTTTCTATTAGAAATGATGTGCCTGCTCCTTGTTGTAGATTAGCTTGAGGTAACCACGGGGTGGCGCCACTGGCACCTGAATGAAGCCTGAAAAGGGCCTACAGGGGCCACTTGATCGTTGTGTGAGTAGAGGTTCTTCAGGGCAGGGCCACTTACATTTCTCTCCGACTGCCTACACGTAGCCAGCCAACAGTTGGTCGATGACATGAACTGACATGGATATGTAACCAAATGTTCACAATCGTGTTCAACATCCCAGTCAGACACATTTGAAATGATCAAACGCATACTAAGTAAAAGTAAAAACAAAGTTATTGCAATATCTGCTGCACAGTACTTTGTCTTGTGAACGGCCTGGTTGTTAATGTGAGTCAATCAACAGAGAGATGACGTAGTCAGTGGACGCGCGGAGAACCGTGGGAATCTGAATATAAATGATCCAAGTGCGCTTCTTCACCGGAGTCAGTCCAATGTTTTCCGTGGAGAGTGTACATCGGCTGCGCATCAGTCATCATCCAGGTCTTTCATCTAGGCTCTCTATCGCCAGTTGACCGGAGGCAGTGAGAGGGCTGCGCGTTTTGCAGGATGCGCGCTCAGTTGGCTGCCAACATCTGCACGCGGACTGAGAGCGAGCAGGGGCGCACGGATTTTTCACGTTTTTTTTAATCCGAGGACTGCAGCTGAAATAGTTTTCTTCTTCTGACACAGTTGCTTCGCCCATAAGCTCAAAATGATATCAAAATATTGAGGGTGAAAATAGGAACAAAACGGATGAGAATGTCTAAGAGGATTTGGGACTGATTTTAGTCTTTAGCGGGTGATTATATAGTTCTAATCAAGTCTGAAGACATGCACTCTCGTTGTAGTATTTGTTAGCACTTGCTGAAAATTGTTCGGGGAGAGCCGAACACACATTAACCCCACGGATGTCCTGCGCCAAGGTGTCCCGTTTGAGTGTCACCACGGGCGCGTAACGGGTGCGTTGCGAGCATCATTGCGTGCGCCAGGGATAAAACAAAACGGTAAGTGTCGGAATGAAGTGTTGATGTCTTACAGATGCCATGGGAATATTATTTGCACGCACGGTTGATGATCAGCTGTAGTAAAGCGCCATTGCATGACTGTGGAATCATTGGTAGACTGTTTTAATCCCTCTCCTTCATTTCGAAATGCTATTGGTGTTTTATTCAACTGATAAATCCAGAATTATTTACCCCTGCGATGCCCTTAATCCTTCCTGTTCGGATGTCTCCACGCAGTTCGGATCAGAGATGGTGCGCAGAGTGCGTTGCCCGTGCCTTTTATGCGGTTGTGTGCAGTCCTAAAGTTGCCAAGGAAGAATTATGCTGAAGAAAAACCCAGAGATGACGAAGCGTCTTCAGCTGACACTGGTGATGTGCTTGCAGATGGTGAGTTTCAACTTTTTTTCCCAACCATGCACTGTCCCTTTGCCATCCACCTGGGCAAGGACCTTTAATCGTACAGGCATTCCTTAATTAAACCACTAAACTAATTGTTGTAGCCTAGAAATGTTACAAATCTATTCTTCATTGCATGTAATAAAACAACTGAAGGCACCATCATCTCATTAATTGGTGTTTTGAACTTCTGAAAAGAATGTCTAATTTCTTAACCATTTCTGACAGGATTTCTTAATCCTTATTTATTACACTTAACCTGCGGAATTTAAGGAACAATACATTCTGCTTCAAGTTCAATTCTACATAATAACCACACAGCCAAGGGGTCAAACGCCAATTGATGAGATGGTGGATTAATTTCATGGTTAACGCAATAGAAAGAATAGATTTAGAGTGCAGTTTTTACAATTAGTTTAAGTAGATGTAGTGAGAACAGCGGGCATGTTTTGGACAGGCTGTAATGGCACTTTAGGTACATTATGCTCTATAAAGGGCAGGCTCTAGGCATAGGCAGACGAGGCGGTCGCCCAGGACGTCAAATGTCTTGGGGGCACCAGTGATGTGCAAAAAGCCCCCCAGAATGAGTGAAATAAAACATAGACACTCATGTTGTATATTTGGGCAGCCTAGATTAGCTGTGCTTGATTTGTTGTAAGACGCACAATGCACAATATCTTCACATCATAATGCACCAACATCAGTCATTTCTCATAAAGAAAGTCTGTTATTTGAGTGCATTTTAAAGTCCTAGATGTAAAATTTAGTTGACCTGGCTGAAGTCAAAGCCGTTTTTAGCCTTTAGACCCAACACACACACTCACACACACTCTCACACACACACACACACACACACACACACACACACACACACACACACACACACACACACGTGCGCCATCCCTCCAGTCCTCCAGCCCGGCCCCTCACCCCACCCTATTCCTCCCCTCCCAACTCAATCATCCAGCATTCTTCGCTGCCTCTTTCTGCTCTTCTCCTCCCTGCTTTTTTAAAACCAAGGGATTGTCATGAAATGTAATAAAATGTGGCTGGATTATAAAGAGGTCCCTAATCTCTGCCTCATTGATTAGTTTTTTTTTTTTGCTCATTTCTTTATTTTTCTTCAATTCTCTCTCTCTCTCTCTGTCTCTCTCTCTCTCTCTCTCTTTCTGTCTCTCTCTCTCTCTCTCTGTCTCTCTCTCTCTCTCTCTCTCCTCCTCGGGGGAGCTTATGGCAGGGACATTAATCCGCAGTTTGATTGTGTCTGTTGTCTCCTGCTCTGTTCATTTCACTGTGGCAAAGGCTTCTGGGGGAAAAAAAGAAAGCTGCATGAAGAGAGAGAGGAAGGGATGGTCCTAAACTTCAAAGACCATCCTTCGCTGAGGGGAAAAAAGGGGGGAAATAAGTAACTCTGGGATTCTCTCTGTTTCTGCTCTGTTATGAAAAAAGGGTCCACAGCACAGAGTGAGTTCCCGTTGCTCTGAAATGGTCCAGGATCAGGTAGGCTACTACAGCAGCCAGTGTGGTTGTCTCAACCCTCGGCCGTTTACAGAACCTGACTGACACTCTGGATTTAGGTCTTAGCCGTGTTGTGTGTTTGGAGGAATCCCACTGAATCCCTTCATAATAGCCAATCACTCCCGGAAATAGCAATATGATATTTTATAATAATGCCCTTCTCTACGGGCTAAGCCTGCAGAGGGCCGAGGATTGTTGCCTCATCTTGTGGGATTACAACGTGATGGCAGACAATGCATCCAGAGCATGCAGTTTTGGGCTGTTGTGCTTTGAACTTCAGGGAGAGGAACAGACCAAGAGTTTGAATGTGTGCGAGTGTTGGTTTGAGGGAAGAGCAGAAAATAAACACACACACACACACACACACACACACACACACACACACACACACACACACACACACACACACACACACACACACACACACACACACAGGATTTCATGTTGTGCATGTGCAAGCTTTTGTCACTGCTACTGCGGTTATTCCATGGTTAATGAAACATCACAGACTGTAGTTACACACTAGTTACACACCGTAGTCACACTCTGGACAGAACAGGACACCATACTACCTGATGGCGAGGACCATGAGCATGCACAGGCAGACATTCCTCATGCAGGCGGTTTTTAAAATAAAAAAAGCCTGCCAGGTATTTGTTTCAGCCAATTCACTGAAGCAGCGGGTCTCTATGCAGATGAGCTCATTAATACAATCACCTACTGTATGTTCAGAGCATGGGCAAGATTCTGGTGGTTATTTACCTCTTTAGAACAAACGCCCCCTTGACCCCATCATAAGCCTGCCAGCGCCCCCTTAGTATTTAAAAAAAAAAAGAACAAATAATGTCCCC
Source organism: Engraulis encrasicolus (assembly GCF_034702125.1). NCBI lineage: Eukaryota > Metazoa > Chordata > Actinopteri > Clupeiformes > Engraulidae > Engraulis > Engraulis encrasicolus. The sequence continues at coordinate 8,310,959 of NC_085868.1, read as the reverse complement.
CATTTGTAACTGAGTGCCCCCCTCTCCCTCAGCTGTCTCCTTCTCTTTGAACTCTCTTTGAACTTCTCTCCTTCTCTTCTCCATGACACTCAAAGGTGCTTTACAGGTGAAGAATACATCGACAACAGTACAAACACACAGTACAAGCAAAGACTGAGCAGAGGAAGGGGGAGACAGCAGTGCAAAAATACAAAGGGCAACAAGAACAGATCAGGAGAAAGGAGATTTGTGGTTTGGTGGTTTTGGTGATTTGTGGAGCTAGAGAACGAGAAGCCTCAGATGTTATATGTGGTTTGGAAAAGGTGGGTCTTGAGGTTATGCTTGAAGGATGGCAGTGAGGGTTAGGTTTGGGGGAGGGGGGTTATTGAAGGCTTTGTAGGTGATGAGGAGGATCTTGAAGTGTATATGCTGTTTGTAGCGTTGCCGGGGGATGGGGGTGAAGTGTTGTCTAGAGGGGGAGTGGGTGAGCAGTTGGGCAGCAGAGAGTCAATCAATCCCTGCCAACATTAGATATTTTTTCTTGAGAATCAGATGATTTAGTGATGTTGCTGAAGAATATTGACTTGACCATAAATAAATTGTGCATGCGCCCTTGTACACTATTGTCAGATTGTCAGGACAAAACGAGACGGACAGGAAATCGGTGTGAAAAAAGAGCCCAGAGTGTAACATATGTGGTTCTTGAGAGCTTGAGAGATACATATAGTATACCAGGGCTTGACACTGGCACCTGCCAACCGGCCAAATGCTGGTAAAACTTGGCTGTGGCTGGTAATAATTTCAGTGTCACTAGCCAATTTGGCAGGTAGCTTATTCAATGTTATAACATATCAGAAAAGCCTATATTCTGCCATTTGCCACTTTACTTGTGTATCACCGGTTTGTATTTAAGTTCTATTTTTTTTTCCATGTAGAAATCTGTGCACCCATCTTCTTGCTTTAGCACCTCATCTTCTGAGGCTAGATGTACATCACGATAAAGGAAAAAAAAACAATATCAAATTTGTGGCTAGTATAACAGCTGGATGGCTAGTGACTTGGGAAAACCACTAGCCACAGTGGCTGGCAGGCGAAAAAGTTAATGTCAAGCCCTGTAGTATACGTATTGTTACCCACTACATACAGCATATTGTAACTCATATTTCTTTTCTGGTCCTGCAAATGGGCAAATTCACACACATGAATGCACCTAACCAAGTACTGTATGCACAAACAAATAATAGCCTCTTCTCTGTTCTTACTGTCTCTGACACTGAATAACTAAGCCTGGGCCCACCGTCTGGATGACAACTAGGCAACTGAATCAAAGATCATCCTTTTAGAGTAAGATACACCACCCCCTTCTTTTCTTGGATCCATGTGACCTAAGGTGCACGCCCCTTTAGAAGACCTGCGGTTAGGAGACCTTTAGAGACTTAAGGTTGAGAATAAATGGAGATCCCTCAGCGCTGTAGATGGCGATAGCCCACATCTTATCCAAGCGGTCACCAAATGCCACAGAAAGAGAAGAAGAAGGAGGGGACACTGCCTCCTTAGGAGACCAAACTTGAGCACACTCCTTTACATTGGATAGGCGGAGCTTGGGGTATCTTGAGAGCTGAGGAGTCTTTGACTGAATCGCTGCATTTGTTGTGTTTTGTTGTGCAGGTGGTGTGCAGGACTGAGCAGGGAGGCTTGGTGCAGGGCATGATGGAGTGGAGCCAGCTGCGCGAGCAGAGCAGGGCACCAGCGTCCAGCCATGAGGCCCCTCCAGCAGCCCTGAAGCCCAGCTCGCTGCGGCTCTTCGCCCATCCCCCCTCTTCCTCCTCCTCCTCCTCCTCCTCTCACAAGCACCCCATCGCCGGCCCTGCCCATCCAGACGAGAGCCCGCAGGACATGCTGGACACGTGGGCGTGGCTGTCCAACCTGACGGGGATCATGGGAGCCGACGACGAGGAGGCCATCCTGGCGCGCTCCAAGCGCCGACCCATCATCAAGACGGGCAAGTTCAAGAAGATGTTTGGCTGGGGCGACTTCCACTCCAACATCAAGACGGTGAAGCTCAACCTGCTCATCACCGGGAAGATCGTTGACCACGGCAACGGAACCTTCAGCGTCTACTTCCGCCACAACTCCACCGGTAAGTCCTGGCTGGTCAGGGACAATGATATTAAAGGGTATTTTTTCTGAATGGGCGTGGTTTCGGTTGTACATATGCTAATTAACTTAGAACCTGCCCTGACGGTCCCGTTTCAACGGCTAGGTTCATTCAGACTCTTTCAGACTCTACCCTTATAAACAAAGGCCAAAACATGTTGCCATGTATTAATAAAATCAATGATGATTTAGCCATTATACCTAGCTATCTAAAGCTACCTTAACTTTTTCAAAGAGTTCCTTAGATAGGTTCATCCTTATTTATTACCAAAGTGCACCTTCAGCCTACACCTCAAGACTAATTCGGCAGCCCTCCAAAACTACTACTGACCAATTCACCCATAGCAGAACCAGAGTTGTGCAGGATAAAGGAAGTCAGTTGGTGACATGATTCACGTAGATTCAAATAGTTCTAGGCAGCAGCTTTCTGTTCACTGGAGACTAACACAGAACCATTTAATAAGAAGCAAAGACGAAGTAGAAATTAATTACATGTACCTTTAACACACTTTCTGTCCTATACACCCAGCCCCAGGGGGAAAAGCCCTGCTCACCCTCTCTATAGCTGCTGTGCCTTGTCACCGATTGATTGATGGCAGCAATATGCGGGGTAAACATGGTGACAATCTGACTTCAAGTATCTAGTGTCCATATTTATGACGTTTGCCATTTGTTCCAAAACAAGGCAGTGGTCAATGTGGTATCAAGTGTTCATATTTATGGATTTATACTATTTTTACATAAAAAAATGAAATTGATTCAATCCCCCTTCAGACCCCATTCAAACCTTCAAACTCGATATTCTTGGAGAAAAAATCTTTAAAAAAATGTACCTGATGAAGGTCTAGGATCAAAACCTTTGTATTAAAGACAACAGTGAAATGGTCAGATCACAAGTTGGGAGAAAACACGATTTAACTTGCCAACTCCATTCATGATTCGTATCAATTGTTCCCCCCCTAGGGCTGGGCAACGTGTCGGTGAGCCTGGTGCCGCCCAACAAGGCCGTGGAGTTCCAGGACGAGAGCCAGCTGAGGGAGATGGCCGCCATCGCCGCGGCGACCGGAGCCGCCAACGGCAACGCAGCCACGCTGGAGACACAGGACACCTTGGCCAGGGGCTTCAACTGCCGCATCGAGTACGAGAAGACGGACCGCAGCAAGCGCACATCGCTCTGCGGCGCCGACCCCTCGCGCGTCTGCTACCAGGAGCAGACGCAGAGCCACCTGTCCTGGCTCTGCTCCAAGCCCTTCAAGGTCATCTGCATCTACATCGACTTCTCCAGCCAAGACTACCGCCTGGTGCAGAAGGTCTGCCCGGACTACAACTACCACAGCGACATGCCCTACACCTCCATGGGGTAACCAGCGCCCCTCCCTTCCTATACATGGGGTAGCTCGTTCCTCTATCCCCATTCCAAAAACTCCCTAAATCCTGTCTATCGATTTTCCAGCCAAAACTATCGCCTGGTGCAGAAGGTCTGCCCAGACTACAACTACCACAGCGACATGCCCTACACCTCCATGGGGTAGTTATTGCTCTGTCTATTGCCCTGGAAGAGCACCCTAGCCCCATTCCAAAACCCCAACTCCCTAACTGTAGTTCTCCAGCTGAGGCTACCGCCTCAAGCAGAAGGTCTGCCTGGACTACCATTACCACAGTGACATTCCCTACTCCTCCATGGGGTAAACTAGTGCCCCCTCTGTCTTACCACAGCGACATGCCCCACACCTCCATGGGGTAAACAAGTGGGCCCTCTATCTACTCTAGTTACCACAGCCAGATGGCCGTCTCCTCCATGGGTCAACCAGTGCCCCTCCACTCCTATACAGGACATGGGGTAGCTCTTTCCTCTATCCCCATTCCAAAAACACCCTAACTCCTGTTTATCGACTTCTCCAGCCAAGACTACCGCCTCGTGCAGAAGGTCTGTACCACAGTGACATGCCCCATGCCCTATATTTCCACCTGGTAGCTAGCGAGCTCGCCTCAACCCTGCATCCTCCTTTTTTGTGCACAGCCCCATTTCAAAACATGCTCCTCCATAATCTGTTCCATCCCCTTGCTTCCCTACCCATCGTTCTCAACTCCCTACAGACTCAAGTCTTGACTATCGGCTAGAGTGGGTGTGACCAGACTTCAACCAGCAGGGTAACAGTCCAGACGGACATCCCAAAGTGTCCTCCAAAGGGGTCCAATTCAATATCTAACCTCCTGTCCTCTCGTTTTGCTTGTGGCCTCCTGCTTCGCTAAGGCCCTGCATCCTTGGAGAAAACAATTAAGTTTCCCCGTTGTCAGCCTAGGCACAGCAACTTTTGAGGGACTTTCCCCCATTCAACATCCAGAATGCAAATGAGACGATAACCTTTGTATTATGCTTTTGTGAGACATTGAATAAAACCTCTCCTGTCAATAAGGTCTTGCCTCACATGCCTCCTTGGCCACGAGCAAAGGAGCGGACGGGAGGTTAGATATTGAGCAGGACCCCTGAGCCCCCCCTAGTGTCCCCCATCACAATTCCCCTCTGGACCCGTCTAAAGGAGGCAGTCCAAGGTGAAATTAACTCTGCCCTCTGCAGAGAAGTTCGTAGAATGCTGAGACATTCGAGGCTTAACGGCCCTGAACAGCTCAGAGCCACATACACACACACACACACACACACAGGGACGTAGCAGCAAATCGCGTGCTTAATGTACGAGCAACTCCAATGGACACCCCTCCAGATATCTCCATAAGTCAGATTGTGTGTGGGCCCCCTGTATACGTACATGGGGCCCTGAGGACTCAGTCCCACTTTACCCCATTGAACAATACCCCTGCACACACACACACACACACACACACACACACACACACACACACACTGCTAATACTAATACAGAAGGTCTGTATTAATCCGTGAACCTGTGATTGATATTGGAGTTGTAATGAGGTTTTTAGGCCTTTTTTCAATTTAGTTGAGTTTAAAAAGCAGTATTATGTCACGAGAGGCTGCGATGATGACACGCAGAGGTAAATCCCTAAATGCGCAGGTCTCTCGTCACCCACGTTCCCCTCTCATTGACCTTTTGACCCCTAGAGAACTTAACGGACCCAGCTGTCATTATGTTCTATCCCGCATTCATAATCGTCACCCGTGTGTGTCTGTCTCTCTACTGCGTTCCAGGTTTTGTACTACCCCAACCTACCCTGCAAATGTGATTAAAATTTCCCGTTTTTATTTTTATTTTTCCCCTGCACTTGATGTGAACAAAGCCTAAGGTAGTGACTCATCTTGTCTGTGTCGCTGTTGAATTTTTCTTTTCCTTAAAGTGTTGTGTACCAGTGCTCGTGTGAGGAGACAAACTGACTGTGATTTCAGCCCAAGGACTGTAACTTTTTTTCTTTTCTCAACTTGTTTTGGTCTCCTTCTAAAGTCATGCTGTATAATTCATCACTATTAAACAATACAAAACCTTCCACTTGTTTTACACAGACGTTTAGCCCAAGGGATCGCTCTCTGCATTTGTTTAACTGCAATGGCATGCATATTCTCACAGACTTCGGGCTAACCTACGGCACACATGCATAAAGTAATTAAGTCTTGTCCATTTTAAGTCTTTTCAAAGTATCTGCATTTGTTTAGCTTGCAATGGAATGCATATTCTTACAGACTTCGGGCTAACCTATGGCACACATATAGTAATTAAGTCTTTTCCATTTTAAGTCTTTTCAAAGTATCTGCAAGTTAATGTTTATTTAAAATCACAGTAAATATCTGATGACTTATAAATGACTGTCATAGATAGTTAGATAATGGATACATGTTATCTACAACTTCAGATCAAAGCCATGCGCTTGGCATACCAGAAACATTACCTGGATCCCACTCAGTAGAAAACATTATGGAGATGATATACGGTACTGCAAGTATGCTGACTCAGTGAATTTGGCCACATTTCATCCTTTTGTGCAGTTGCATGTAAATTACTATTCATCGTATTAACATCTAAAAGAAGACAACGCCTGTTTAAAGGTGGCAGAAATACAAAGAAAGAGCCAATGTCTGTGTATATCTAATATTTAGTCATCGGAACACACTAAGGCTGTGTCTCAAATGCTGCACTTGTGCACTTTAGGCACTGTTTTTCAGTGCCTAGGACGCTCACGCTGAAAATTTCAGTTGAGCCAGTGTACTGAAAGTGCCAGGATGATCCCCTAACAATGGCGGAAAAATGCAGTGCTTGAATGATGGACACTGCATGCACTAAAGGCCGGCCATATTGACAATGACACGGAGGAAATGTGGCACTCAGTTCAGTAGAAGAGTTTGGTCAACAGTCTCCTAATTCTGTAAGTAATGTCGATGGGACACCAACCTTTTCATGCCAACCAAAGTATTGTATGTGTGATTGTTGTCCTTTGGGGTGAAGGACATGGAAATGCAAGCACCAGACGCTGTGCATTGTAAACAGTAGCCAACTCATATTTTGGCGAGCTAATGCCATGCTCAGCCGTCACTTCTAGCGAGGGCACAGTGCATTTTCCTGGTGAACCAGAAGCTATGTGTTGACGCCCAGGGGGCTGGGCTACACAAACAGGCTACTTGTTCACCAGGAAAACAGTGCATAGTGCTCAATTTTTTCCACGACACTGCACTAAAGACCTCAGTGCACTGTGTGCACTGTGCACTGACAAAAGTATATAATTTGAGACATAGCCTAAGACTCTCATATGGTTTTCAACCGAGCTCCAGGTCACTGCACTCCACACGATGGAGTGCTTCCCATAAATTGACACAGCACCACAGAATGAAAATTAAGCACCACAAATTGATTCTGCCTCTGCCTTTCTCTTTCTTTTCATTTTGGGGGAGGTGTATTATTTTTCAGATAGGACAGTGGAGGAGAGACGGGGAAGGATCGGGGAAGGACCCGGGCCGAGAATCGAACCCGGGTCGCCCCTGCACAGCAGTCCAGTGCCCAGCCGCTAGAGCCACGGCTGGGCTGCCTCTGCCTTTTTCACAACAGTTCTTTGGCTGAGAGAGAGAGATAAATCAACAGCTTTGCATACATGTGAATGGGGGTTCCCACCCGGTACACACATAACCCTGGCACTGGCCCCATGTCCAGTGACACAATGCTACTTGGTCTGTGGAAACACTGCATTGACTCTGCTCGTGCTGAAATTCACCCATTACGTTACACTTAGATGATTATCCAAAGCAACTTGGTTATTTACAGGGTATTGGTTACAATTCCTGGAGCAATGATGGGTTAGGTGCCTTGCTCAAATTTAGCACATCAACTGTAGATGGAGGTGTAGGGGTGAGATTCGAACCTGCAAGCCTCTGATCTTAAGACCACCTTCCTGACTATTAGGCCACGGATGCTCGTCACAAATCCATCCCAGACTTCAAAAGACCAAGTGAAACCTTTTTTTCCTGCATTTTAATTTCAAAGCATGAAATCATAATTCATTAATTCATAAACCACGATACAGCTTTTTATCCGAAAAGACAAAGAAACTCAGCCGTTTGATCAATTAAGCAAAGCAGAATTGAACAGAAATGAGAAGACCATAGTTCAGAAAGAATGCAATAGGACATTAACACAAACTTTTTGTAAACAAAAAAAGAGAAGTTGGTAAACAAATCTTCATATTTACCCAATAGTTAAGGAGGAGGTGCAAAATACAGACATCTCAGGATTCTTTTTTTCTGTGTAATATCCATAATTACATACACTTGTAATACATCACATTTTCATTAAAAAAAGAAAACAAAAAATGAACTGGAGGTCCTCAGTGAGTGTTTCCCTTTCATGGGGTTACCACTGTGGAAGTTCTTTTTTTCTTTTGTTTTGTCGGTTTCAAGATGAGCAGCATCACCACTTGAGACTGGTCCAGAGAGACAGGAGGGAAACTCACAACGTGACAAGTCACACCCCTGTCCCCTTCACGTCTGATACTCCACCAATAAGAGAAGATGGGGAGAGGAGAGGACAGGTAAACAGGGGAGTAGAGAGGGGGAGGAGCGGAAAGGGGAGTATAGAATGAGAGAGGAGAGGAGGAGGAGGAGAGGAGAGCAGGGGAGGAGAAGGGAGGGAGAGGGAGTCAACAGCTCAAGATGGGCGACATTTTCCCACTTAATTAATTCCTGACACTTTGACTGACGTGTGACGTGCGGCAAAAGTCCAAAACGCACCGCCACACAGTCATGTTTTCTTCTTCGTCCTCTTTCTGTCCAACTACTGCATTGTGGGATACTAGTGCAATCTGGAGAGGCCTGTGTTGGCCAGCCCTGGCAGGCAGGCACGGGGGCACACACACGAAGACCAAGACAACGTCAGGGGTAGGGGCTGTGTGTGTGCATGTGTGTGTGCGTGTGTGTACTGAAGAAGCAGGATATCAAGGACAGGGATGGGAATAGACAAGATTATTACTATTCTGATTCCATTATCGATTCTGCTTCACGATTTCGATCCTTTATCGATTCTATTCCCGAACGGTTGTCATTAGATTAAAAAAAAAACAGGATTGCTGATTACCAATCATTACCGATCACAGATCCGGAATCACAGTTTTTTTTCTTGCAGAGGGTGAACCATTTGTGGAAATATTAATTATTATCTATAGATATCAATAATTATCTATATATAAATGTTTGCCACAATCTTCCAAATTGGAAATGTATTAGCCAATATATTTTTCAGACTGGAAATATATTTGGTATATTCACAAACTATCGCAGAAATGTACTGGATATGTTTTTTAAACCTTGAATTTAAGTCATGGAATTCAACGATTGAACTGAAACTGCACCCTTAAAAACCCATGATATGGCTTTCTATGAGCCTACTACACACACGAAACAAAAAAATAGTCACTTGAGATGAACAGGCAATAAGTACTTTTGAAACACAGCACGCATCTGTGACAAAAGCCCCTCCTCTCTCTGTCACTGTCCGCTCTAAGATTGTCCACTCTCCCTCTCTGTCCCTCACGTGTGGCAGTCCAGGGCTTTTAGCGAGTAAAAACTAATCAGGCTTTTGATAGCAAAGAAAGTAGAATGGATAAGAAAGCTCTCATGCTGGAAAATGCATTGACCACAGTGTAGTACAGGGGCATAGCCTGAGGACACGCATGGGCAGTCGGTGCGACGCCATGATGGATAAAAAAATGTGACACCGGAAACGATGCAAAATCGGTTGAAAGAGGATGTCCGATTGTCAATGTTTAGTTTGTGGCCAAATTAAGCTATCAGTCAGCGTTAATTGCGGCGGATAATTAATTCACGGTGTCCTATGACCTGATCCACACTCCAGCCGGGCCAGCCCTGGTGGTAGTGGCATTGCACTTTACCATGCCACCAGTACTGACCGTAGGAGAAGAAGGGGACTACCCTCACGGCCATGCCGTACTACACTCTGATGACGCAGCCATTAAAACTTTAAAAACAATAACGATGGCATGTTTGTACTGTCTACTATATGATAATAAGTTAGCTAACTGACGAGTCATTTGCAAATCGCAGACGTCGGGCAGACTTTGTGTGGCTCAGCAAAATAAGACCATATTGATGCAGATAATATTTAGATATGAATGGTGAATATAAAGAGGGAATGTGCAAAAAGGGAAAGGCAAGAGAAGAGGCATTTATTTGCCCATGAGTTTTATCTCTATTATGCACAGCAGTGGCGCCAGATGTAGGCAAAAAGAAAGTTGCGTTAGGAATAAAGTCTAAAATTTAATGAAATAATGCCTTCTGCTTACTGGAATCGATGAGAGAATCGCTAGATAAAAACTATTTAGTGGAATCGAAACACACAGAACAGAGTAGGTTCTCGATTCCCATCCCTAATCCAGGAAGGGGCTGGCGTGAAGTTGGTGGGGTGCGATAGTTATGTCAGTTTAAGGCCATACCAAAAAATAACAGGTGGAGTCGAGTCAACGGTCCAAGACGCCATTTTTTTCCTGAGCCGAGGAGCAGAGTGGAAGCGGATTGCCATGTTGTCAAGAGGCTTTGACACCCCCACTCTCTGGCTGAGAGCAGGGCATCATGGTCTATGACAAACACGGGGAAGTGGTGAAAGTGTGCATGTGAGAGCTTGTGTGTTTGTGTGTGAAAGCATGGAGTAAGAGCATGATGCTAGGGCGTGTGTGCATGTGTGTGGAGGGGGTAGGACTCGTGTCTTTCGGCAGTCTGTGAGAGTATAAAGGGATGTGATGGGGGTTCATCAGCGGCGGGGGGTCAGGACTGTTTTAGGCGTTTCCTGGGCAGGCCGAAGGGGGGGCACTGGGCGGAGGCCAGCGCTCGGAAGGCCTCGGCCACCAGGTGGGGGTGTGACTGGATCATCGCCTTCCAGCCCGCCGTCTCCATGATGTCCGCCGCGTGACTGTAAACACGAAAACACACAAGAATTACAATTGTGGTGAATTACAATTGAAATACAACAAAATGATTACCATCCTAGAGCAATAACACACCAAATCTGGGACAAATTCACAAGACAGTTTGAGGCCTCAAATGTCTATGTCACCAGATGTAATTTACAGCCACTTGAAACTCATTGCAATTTCCAGTGTTCTTCAAAGGTGTGTGACGTCGCGTGAGAAAAGCCCATTACACAACAAAGACATTAGATACCCCACACCACACATGCATCATCAATGAATAATGCAAAGAGATTAACAATTGCAACATCCAAATATCTCGTCACCACTGAACATTCAGGACTTACACAATCATAAAGACCTTCATCACCCAACTACACACATCATCATCATCATCAATAAATAAATAATGCCTTTGGAATTCCAACTCGGTGGATTCTGCTACTTCGGGTTAAAGAATGGCATTAAAAATTAAGGAATTTCAAATGCAACGTTTAAAAATAGCCATGTGCTCACCTGTTGTTCCAGTTCTTCCCGTCTTTACAGCCTAGCTGCCTCAATACACTACATCTGCAGAGGAGAGAGACAGAGAAACATTACATGCTTTTATTCAACGTCAATACACTACTACATCAGATGTAACATCTACACAGGAGGGGGGAGAGAGAGACAAGAGAGAAAGACAGAGAGGAACAGGATAAGAGAGCTTATTGTCGTCTCCCAGAGAGAGAGAGAGAGAGAGAGAGAGAGAGAGAGAGAGAGAGAGAGAGAGAGAGAGATCCCTCGTCCCGCTTGTCAACATGGAAGCATTACATGACATGCTTTTATCATAAAGTGAGTCAACAATATATATAGATACAGCAGGGCTTTTTCTGAACGGGGAAATAGGGGTGCTCCACCCTCATACCTCCGCGGGTGCACCCTCATACTTCTTTTTATATATATACAAATTACTTTTTTGAGCTCCCCTAGTAAATTCCCCCCTTCACCGCCCGCAACCTGCCATGATGCTCCCTCATGCCAAAAAATCCTAGAAAAAGCCCTGCACAGTATGTAAAGGAATACAGAGTAAACAAAGACATAAGGAGCAAGCTAGGGATGCAAACGATTAATCGATTAATTCAACTGACAAGAGACCCAAGTGAAATGGGCATGTGAGGAGTGTGTGTGAAGAGGGGTGTGAATAGTGGGAATATTTAAATTTCGGGGGGGAAAACGCCGCTTATCAATTAATCGTAAGTCGATCGATATGACTATCAACTAATGATTAATGAATTAATCGATAATTTGCATCCCTAGAGCAAGCATATGACATATGGTTATCTTATCTCACAGAACGGTGTCATATACAGTGCACACTGCTCCTCTTTCCACTGGTGTGAAGGAGAAGTAAATACATTGTGCTTTTGCATGTGATGGCTGATGGCATAACAGGTGTGTGTTTGTGTGTGTGTGTGTGTGTGTGTGTGTGTGTGTGTGTGTGTGTGTGTGTGTGTGTGTGTGTGTGTGTGTGTGTGTGTGTGTGTGTGTGTGTGTGTGTGTGTGACCTGTTGTTGAAATCTACGGCTTGTGCAGTGTGTGTGTGTGTGTGTGTGTGTGTGTGTGTGTGTGTGTGTGTGTGTCCTACCTGTTGATGAAGTCTATGGCTTGTGCTTTGAGCTGCTCTGCGCTGTGCAGATCTGCCAGAATCAAGATGTCCGCCACGTTCTCCACCGAGAGACTGTTACACAGGGCCTCCTCACACATGACTTTTAAACGCTCCAATGCATACTGTGCACACACACACACACAGCAGAGAGAGAAAAAGAGTGTTACACAGAGCTTCCTCACACATTGAGAGAGAGAGAGAGAGAGAGAGAGAGAGAGAGAGAGAGAGAGAGAGAGAGAGAGAGAGAGAGAGAGAGAGAGAGAGAGAGAGAGAGAGAGAGAGAGAGAGAGAGACTGTTACACAGCGCCTCCTCATACATCACCTTTAAACACTCCACACGCGTACTCCGCATACACGCACGCGACACATACATGTTACACAGACACTCTTAACGTAATGAACGCTGGGAGGCTTATGATTATATTAGGTCAAGGGGATGTTTATTCAAAAAAGTTTGTGAACCACTGGTCTAACGTGCGTGTCTGTGTGGTTACTGTAAGGTCTCTGCATGTATTTCTAATACCTGTTGGATTTCTTTTAAAGTGTGGCAAATAAAGCAGTGTGTGCGCATGTGCGAGTTTATAAATGCAGTGTGGGGGCACATTTGAGTGTGTGTATGAGTTTGTAAATGTAGTGTGTGGGTATGTTTGAGTGTGTGTATGGGTCGGTCAAAGTAGTGTGTGGGCATGTTTGCGTGTGTGTATGTTGTGTCCCACCTTGTCTGCAGCAGCTAGCAGGTTGTCGGCCATCTTGTCCAGGTTGGGGGCCTTCCCCGTGTAGATGAAGGCCATCATCTCCTTAAACACACACGGCTCCACGTCACTGATGTCCACGCGGTTCTGTTGGGGACGCAATGCACCATCATTTACCATAACTGGAAAAGCTTCTATTGAAATTCCATATTACAGGAATTCCATGACCAGAGGGAAACCTGTAAATGTGTTTTTTTTTATTCCAATTTAGACTGATAACTCACCTTTTTACTCTCCTCCATCTTGTGTTCAAACATGGCATTGAATACTGGAGACCTCGCTGGAAAAACACGGAAGCGGAAATCAACATAAAATATAATGCATAATTGCCATACAGATGCTCAGTTAAACGTTTCGTATAACCGCATTAGTGTACAAATTATTACAAGAAGTTAGACTTACATTCCAGCATCACCTGAGTATATCCACCTAAAAATCAATCATTTCATCACTCAAGACTTAAGTCTTACACTTTACAAACGCATGCGCGCGCGCACACACACACACACACCTCACCTGCTAGTATGGACTTGTGTGCTTTAAACTCCTGCCCCCCTACAAACAGGCTGCAGTCTGTGAAGCGTGACCCCTCCCACAGGCTCCCCAGGTCATCCGACAGCTGGCACTCCGGCACCTTCAGCACGTTCACGTTGGACTGGCCAGAGATGTTCACCGAATCCTGGACAACACTCACCTGGGAGTTGGAGAGGAGAAGACATAGCAACAGTGTGAATGCAAGCTGTGTGTGTGTTTTAATGGCCGAAATGTCCACAGAGTCCTGCACCACTGCAGTGGAAAACGAAGAAGCAAAACCACAGTGTGAACCCAAGTTGTGTGTGAGAACGCTACTCTCTCCATAAAAATCTATCGCCGTTAAAATTGAGCCACGTTAACGATAGTTTTGACAGCAATAATCATCAATTCACACGTTATTAAAATCTTAAATCTTGAGTGTTTCCCCCTTCAACCCTCTTTTTTTTTCAAACTTGTCACTGAGCCTCAGTTTTGACGTCTTGCAAAACAACCCTGTCCTGTCGTCGGCATTTCCTCCCAAGGCCCTGGCGTTAAAGCACATGGTCAATTACTCCCCTGGGCACGGGGGGAGGGAGAGAGAGAGAGAGAGAGAGAGAGAGAGAGAGAGAGAGAGAGAGAGAGAAGCAGGCAATCCCTCAAGCCATCAGGCAGCTGTAGGAAGCGGTGGGTGTGAATATGGCAGTGCGGTTTAAACGCTAACCGTGATGGATCCAGCAGGGGAAATTGGCTCGATCGATAGCAGGCCTGACTGATGCCGGCTGAGACAAATCACACATTCGTTCGGTTGTTCATTGGTGTGATGAGCGGGCGGCCTTGGACACATCCGGTCACTCCTGTGTGTTATATTTACTTGTCTTTAGTCACTCATTGATTTATTAATTTGAGGGGTCATTGCCTTGGGAATCGGTTTTATATTTGCTCTTTAGAAAATGCGATAGGTCAGTGAGTTGCATAGACATGGTCCATGTGAAAGTGTTACTCTAGCCCCATTTGCATACATCAATTACAGAACATGAATGCAGTATTATAGGGAGCAAGTAATAAAAAAAGGTGTCCACATGGTGTATGCAAGTATTTTTTTTATTTCTGATTTGTTTTTTGGCTTTTATGCCTTCACTCAAAATAGAACAGTAAGAGAGAGTGACAGGAGAGTACTGGGAGAGATAGACTGGTGAGGGATCAGTAGAGGACCTCTGGTCCTGCTCGAACAAGGGTCCCCCGATTTGATAGGGTACCTTAAGCTACATTCACACGCGTTACTCGCTTCTCGCTCATGGAATGTTCGCTTAACTGCCACTGCAAAAGCGAGAAGAACTGTCAATAATCCAAACTCTACATTCCAATTGACCACTTGCTTACTCGCGTTTCTCAAAGTTAGAATAATTTTATCTCGAATCCACAGACATCGCATCGCTGGTACTCGCCTCGACTTCTCGCTTCTCTAGAAAACATAGATCAGGGGTGGGCAACCTTTGTGACAACGAGTGCCAATTTGAAAATCTCTTGTCATTGACCGTGCCACCCTATGCGTGCCACCCCTCCCACGAGTGTGACATTTGTGTGTCTGCATTTTTGCTGTAACTGCATTCACACCTAAAATCACACTAATAGGCCTACTGCAATAGGCCCAATAATAGTAATGCAGTAGGTCTAATAGGCTACTGCACTGAAACGGCAAATTTCTTTATATGGCAGTACAACTAGGGCTGGGCAATATGACGATATATATCGTTATCGTGCTATAAAAGTGTATATCGTGACCTTTCTCCTATATCGTTTATATCGTGATATTCAATTGTATAAAATTACTATAATTTAATTACATTTCATGTTGTCACAATACACACTATACGTTAATGTAACTGTAAAAATAAGAATAAAAAGATCCATTTTAAAGAAAAGTTGTTTTGCGACATGAAAAAATAAAGAGCAAATAAAGAGAATAACTGAAAACGTATGTAATTGTTGATCTATATCGTGATATATATCGTTATCGTGATATAAAGTAATCTTTATCATGATATTGTTTTTTTTCCATATCGCCCAGCCCTAAGTACAACAGTTTTAAGGAGTACAAATAATGATCTTTAATGGCACAAATAGGCACAAAATAAGAATATGAATGGATAACTTGATATTTAACATGAGCTATATCACACTGTGGCCAATTATCTTACATTGAATTATCTTACATTTAAATGACTTTGTCAACATGCAGTATATTTCTCACATTTCAGTGTTTTCAATGGTACATGTTCAACCCAAGAGCCCAATTCAATAGCCAATGTAGTAGGCCTACAGTCCCTGTTGCCACGGCGCTTCAAGGGTTAATTTAAATGCAGCGGCAAGTTGCGAGAACAATGAGGGACGCTGGCAGTCTAAAAACATACAAGACAGCTGGAAGAAGTGGATACACAAATACAGTTATTTATGCATCGTTTTATGTTGAATAATCAACATTTTGAGAGACAGCAGTAGCACTTGCTTTGCGCACGGACACAAGTGGGAATAGGAATTCAGAATTAAGCAGGAGAGCCGGTGTAAAAGACTATCTTGGGCCGTAACAACTGGTGACTGTAGATGTTAGAAGCAATGGTGATTGGTCGTAAGTAAATGTCACTCTTAATCTGGGGCGTATTCATTCAGACCAGGATTGAGACTTTCGTTTTGACCAATCGCTGTGTTTATATCATCCGGAGTCGCCAGTTATAGTCTGTTACACCTGGATGAGTGAAACACTTCTAACGGTTATTTTCAAAGATAATGAAGCAGATGAAAATTATTTTGCCATACGATCAAGACTCGCAGGTGTAGGCCTATTCTACAAATGCCCGATGTAATTTAGTCCTAATACAGACGTTGAGGCAGCGTGCACGCGGCTTCTTTCTCTTTCTCTCTCTTTTAAAAAAAAAAAAACTAAAGTGTTGTTTGTTGCGGCTCTCCCCTGTTAACGGTCATGGAGCTGCTTTTATTTTCATGATAAATCAAGATGATCACTAGCCATGCAGAGAGCTTAGTGGGCTTATAACAGCTTTGACACCTGAAATTATCCAAATCCATTTTTGTCGGTTAAACTCAGATTGATGTTTCTTAACGCACGATACATGATGGCACGTGACATCAGGTCTTAAATGGAGGCAAGTAAATAGTTATTTGCTTTTAAATGTGAACTTGTTTACAGTGAGGACGTTTTAGCAAACAGGGTTCAGAATTGCGTAAAGGTATGGAACTTTTGGGCATATTGCGTGCGTGCCAGTGATCATGCCATCACGGGTGGCACATGTGCCATAGGTTGCCGACCCCTGACATAGATATTGTATTGACTTCACTCACTGAGCGACTAGTGGCAATGTGTGTGAATGCCCCGTTGGCCGACTGGGCCCCAGCGCCTCCAAGTATTAATTCATGAACACAGCCGTACCTCGCAGAAGAGTGTGAGCTTGTCGTCGGGTAGGAGCCCGTTGGCCTCATCCAGGAGGAAGTCCCGCCTGATGAACTTCTTGAAGCCCCAGTCCTTGCCCTGCACGAAGCGGTAGGCTCTTTGGCTTTCTGCCATGGGACAAAAACACAGGTTCACACGTCAGCATGACAAAACTGCCTGTAGCACAAAGGGCTAGACTAGTATTGAGTTTGTCTGTAAATCTTGGGCATGTGTCTCATCTGTTTGTTTGTGTTCAAGGCTCAAAACCCACCAACCGACCAAATGCTGATGAAAATTCAGTTTGGCTGGTAGAAAATTTACTATACACTTTGGCCCATTCATGAGTGTGTGTTTCGCTTGTAAGATTAACGTCTACCAGCGATTAGAGCCCTGTTTGTGTTGCATGCCATCTTGGCCAGAACCCTCTGGGAGAAGAGATTTAATAGCTTAACCTTCCTGGTTAAGTAAAAGGTCAAATAAACACTAATGAAACAATAAATGAGCACAATAAATAAACACTAATGAAACTTGATATAAAAATAGAATGCTCAGCACATAGCATAACAGAAGTGTTCCCCCGAGATCAGTCGGCTCACGGCCATATGTTAACAAGAAAAAATTGAATGGTCACATTTATTGATGGGTCATTGACGTTTATTTGCAAGCAGACATCAGGGTGCCCTGTACATTTAGTTCCAATTAGTAATTTATAATTATAATAAATTATATATAAATTATTAACAATAAATAAATAAATTATAATAATTTGATTCATACAAGGGTGGCATTAGCTGTGGTTGTACTGTACCCCTTGACGTCTGCTACCGGTACTAATAAAAACATCAATGGCCCAGATATTGAGTGATGCATCTGATAGAGGATTGTTAAAGGTTAGGCACTTCTGACCCACTCACCCATGGCTTTAGTTTCTTCTCGTTTGGCGTTGAGTAATGAGAATTTGAACTTGGCCCGGACTTCACTCTTGGGGCAGCTCACCAGCAGTAGATACAGTGATAGGTAGTCTTTACTCTCCTCATCTAGCCCTTTGGGGTTCACACGCAAACACCTGCAGAGAGAGGAGGAGAGAGAGAGAGAGAGGGAGACAGAGAGAGAGAGAGAGAGAGAGAGAGAGAGAGAGAGAGAGAGAGGAGGGAGAAATAGACAAAAGAGTGGAGGGGTGAACATATGGAGAGAGAGAAAGAAAAGGAAGAGAGAGAAAGAAAAGAAGGGTAGGGGCGAACAGAGAGAGAGAGAGAGAGAGAGAGAGAGAGAGAGAGACAGAGACAGAGAGAGCGAGAGAGGAGAAACGCAAAGTGAGAATGACAGACAGAGGGAGATACCAGAAAGAGGAAAAGACAAAAGGAACTCCCATGAGCATTTATGCGAGGACGGCTAGAGACAGTTTGAAGCTAGACTGTGTCTGTGTGCATCACAAAGACGTGCCTATCAAGCGATCTCTTTGAGCATGTGCATTTCAAAACAGCAATGATTAATGCCACTCCGTGTGCGTGTGCGTGTGTGTGTGTGTGTGTGCGCGTGTAGTTTGTCTGCTTTTGTTTCTGTGTCTGTGCAAGCGTGGTCATGTACTGTACTGATGTTCCCGTGTATGAAACTGTGTCCGGGTGCGCGTGCCTGTGTGTGTGTGTATGAAACTGTGTCCGTGTGCGCGTGTGCCTGTGTGTGTGTGTCTATGTATGTGTGTGCGCGTGCATGCGTGCATGCGTGCGTGCGTGCGTTCACCATTTCATCTTGTCATTGGGTCCGGATGAGAAGGTGGAGCTCTTCAGCACCTCCCCCATCTCCTCTCTGCAGAAGCTGAAGTTGTTGATGGTCCACATGTAGGAGAACTTCACCACCTTCACCTGCAGAGACAGAGAAGAACACCAACAACAGTCAACACCTGCACACAAGTGTAAGTTTACACTCACAGAAGGATAGACAGAAAGAGATAGTCATTGGAGACACTTATCTGGTCTCTTCTCCTTTTGCTCTGTGCAAACTGCCCCACTCTTTAGTCCTTACTTGACTCTTTAATAGTGTAATACACACGTGCGCGTCCTGTGCTGTGCCGTACCTGTGTGTAGCACCAGCTCTCAGCTACAGGTCCGGGCGTCAGGTCCCCGGGGGGAGGGGGGGTGGGGACCCGAGACATGGCCACCTCCGGCTCCAGCTCCACTACGGCCCTGATGCCTCGCCCTGCCTCCAGAGAATCACCACGCAGCAGCCTTCACACAGGAGACACAAGGGAGAGGGGAGAGCAGAGTTATTAACCAGAGAATCACCACACTGCTTTCACACAAGAGAGAGGAGAGCAGAGTTATTAACCAGAGAATCACCACGCAGCAGCCTTCACACAGGAGACACAAGGGAGAGAGGAGAGCATAGTTATTGACCAGAGAATCACCACACTGCAGCTTTCACACAAGAGAGAGGAGAGCATACTTATTAACCAGAGAAGCACTACATAGCAGCCTTCAAACAGGACACAGGAGAGACAAGGGAGAGAGGAGAGCACGGGAGAGGGGAGAGCATAGTTATTAACCAGAGAATCACCACACTGCTTTCACACAAGAGAGAGGAGAGCATAGTTATTGACCAGAAAATCACCAAACAGGAGAGGAGAGGATAATCATTAACCACAGAATCACCACACAGCGGTCTTCAAACAGGAGAGAGAGGAGAGACACAGCACTGCTATTAACAGCACCAAGACACATAGAGAATCACCACAAACCACCGGCCTTACAGGAGAGAGGAGAACATAGTTATTAGCCAAAGAGTCACCACACAGCCTTTAGACAGGGGAGAGGAGAGAGGACAGTTATCAACAGTGTCAAGACAAAAGCCGCCTTCACACAGCAGGCACTGTACAAGCCCCAATACACACAGCACCTCGCCTCCAGACAATCACCTTGCAGCCTTCGTAAAAGGCCACAGACAAGACAAGAGAGACAGCACAGTTAATCCAAGAGAATCACCACTCAGGCTTCATCAAGAGAGCAGAGCACTAAGTCAAGGTTATTAACCAGCACCAAGTCACATAGGACCATCACCATGCAGCCTTCAACAGGAGAGACACAGAAGAGACACAGCACAGATATTAATCAGTACCAAGACACGCAGGCCTCACCACACAGCCTTTAAAACACAGAAGAGCACAATCATAACCAACACCAAGAGCTCCACAGCTATTAACAGACATAACACTTTGACACATTTTTATCCTCATCGTTATTATCATCTAAAATAGGCTAATGTTTCGACATCACATGTGTCTTCATCAAAGACCTTCACTGTCGGGCAAAAAAGAAGCATGACAATGGTTTAAAATGTGTGTACTTTTACAAAGTGGAGCGCAGATATTATTGATTTTGTGAAGTTGTTATAAGCTACACGATAGTGTTGTTATCACACGTTGCATTGTAACATAAAATCTTTATTGCCAAAAGGTAGGTAAGAAGGGCCGTCTGCATGCAAGTGATAACTCGGGCTTGGCTGAAGTCAAGGTGGAAAACAAATCCTACTGTAGGTGCAAACATAAATCCAACAACAACAAAAACAAAAACAAATCGCCTGACTGCCCCAGGACAATTTGGCAAACAAGGTCCGTGCCTGTGTTTGTAAAACCACAAAAGGTACCAAAGTGAGGCGTATTTGGACTTAGCCTATCCTGCAGGACAGAAGCACAGCCAGAGCGAGCTTTGAGGAGGTTTTTAGAATATTTATGTATGATTAATCCAGCTGGCGTTGCTTGCCGTTTGTATCACACTGATCCAAGAACTGGACAGACTAAAGAAAATGTTGTAGTATTGTTCATGTTCAACCTGCTCTTGAAAGGCCATTTCTCAAGGTCTTTTGATAACGAGGTAAGGCCTCTTCCTAAGCGAGTTTCTGTCTGTAAGAGTTTCCACTAACGGCAGAAATGACTAATTTGCAATAACACACGTCTGCATTGGGTTATTCACCTACCTACCTACCGCTGTGCTTTCTGCACTATTTTCTGCAGAGCTGCATAGGAAGTAGAGGAGGGAGCATTGGAAAGTCCCTCATTTCACTTTCATTACTAACAGACAGACAGATGGCAATTTCTTGTCAACACTCAAAATTCATTGAATGTTTTTTTGTTTTTTATTTATTGAGCAGTGTCTGTATGTAGGTTCCTGTTCTGTATGCATGAGCTGTCAGTCAGGTGAAATGGGGCGGTAGGCAGAGGAGAGTGACAGCACTTAATATATTGTTCAGCCACATCAGCCATCACCAGGGCAACTGACAGCTTTGGACCAGAACCTGGACAAAGTCATCTGAAAGCCCTGCGCACTTAATACATACAATGTAATAGGAAACCAGTCCTGGGGCACCCCCGTTCTCCCTGTGCCTGGGCCAACTGACCCCTGTGTCCTCCTCACTGCTGCCTTCCCTGGCCATCACCCACCAACACACACACTAACTCACTTCTCTGGTACTGAGTGACTGAGGCCTGCTGCCAAGAACTGAATAGGCTAAGACAACCAAACACCACAGCAATAGAACGATTGTTCTTCACCGTTGTTGTGATGGTGATATTAACATCAGATTGGACACACACAAGCAATTTTCCTATGCCTGGCCTGATTCAGCAGTGAGTGTTTAAATCTGAGAGGGGCCTGACTTTCATGCTACGTGTGTGTGTGTGTGTGTGTGTGGTCTTACTTTAAATCTGGAGAGGGGCTGGGCTTTCATGCTAGCTGCACCGGCATCCCCAGAGATGCGGAGAAGGTTACAGGGGGTCACAGCATGCTCATCACAGACACTCTACTGGGCTCATCCTAGAGGGGGGGGGAGAGAGAGAGAGAGAGAGAGAGAGAGAGAGAGAGAGAAACATAAATGACAGTCATGTGATATTTATATTTTATTACAGCAATTTAACTGTACAGCCTACTCCAGTTCAGCTCTAATGACTTATCACTGCATGTCCTAGCCAGACACCATTGTGTTTTTCAAAGCTTGTTGTGAACTTTGACGTAACCACACAGTTTACAAGAATGCAGGCCTAGCCTTCCAACATCCAGAGAGAGAGAGCAAGAGAGAGAGACAGAGACAGAGCCAGAGCGAGAGAGAGTTATCGTTGGCTCTGGGGAGGGTGTGGTGGAGGAGCAGACGAGAAGAGAAAAGGAGGGTGTTGGGGTGGGAGGCTTTTTCACGTCGGCAGCTTCCCAAAGGCCATGACTCAACATGCCCTCACTAACCCCCCATCCCCCCAAAAAAAAACAAACGGCCTGCCTGAGAATAGCCAGTCAAACTCCCTAGACCACAATGCAATGTCTTTCAAGTCATGAAACATCACACACACGCGCACACACACACACGCACACAAAACATCAATGGTGACAACAGCGTTTCGTCAAACGCAGGTTGCTCACACACACGACAAACATAGATCACCAGCAGCATCAGGGCTTGCACCCCTGTCACTCCTGTTTGGCAGCTCCATGTGAACTTGTAAATGGGCTAGCAGACAGCCGGGGCGAGCAAGCCAGGGAGCGGCGGAGTGGAGTGAACGTGTCTGTCAACATGACAAGGCCTAAATCTGGCAGAACGTCTAGGCCTAGTAGGACCTACAGTTCAGGAAATAGAAACAACATAAACCCTGTTTTCTTTTTTTTCACCGTGCCGGTCTCATTACCATCTCCTGGCAGAAGAGATGTCACCTGTCATTTACAGGTGGTGGTAGACAGAGACGAGAGAGAGAGAGAGAGAGAGAGAGAGAGAGAGAGAGAGAGAGAGAGAGAGAGAGAGAGAGAGAGAGAGAGAGAGAGAGATCCCTCGTCCTGCTTGTCAACATGGAAGCTGCCTGCCAGGACGCGTCCCCTCTGTGCCACAAACCTGTCCCTGCTCCTGTCATTACAGCTCTCTTGTGGTCTAACAAGAGCTGATGAGCTCACACTCCCACCCCATCCAAGAAGAGGCCTTGCCTTCCTAAAAACCAAAACATGCAATCAACATCGACGGCACACAGTACACCACTCAACATGTTCTGCCAAGCAAACCATTAACGACACTCTCACTGGAGTTGCATGTGGTCGGGCCTGCTTCACGTGTGAATGTTAGGTTGGTTCGACCTGGTAGATATTTTCCATGACAATGTCTGGAAGCTGTTACCGGAGGAGGTTGATTCACCAGAGCCGCTTTAAGATGAAAGTTCCAGAACATGTTGTTTGGTTAGATGTTTGTTTAGCCTGGTTACTTTATCAACATCACTTTCATTCAATATTCCAAATAAGCCCTCAAACCTTACACTGGGTAAATATGCTATTCAAATACACTGTGTCTACAATAAATCTGGACAATACTGAATGTTAACTGAATATTATGCTATGGCACATTTTCTTCTTTTGTTCTACACGTCAGACGTTGAGCTACTTTTCTGGTTCATGTTTTAGGTGTTTGTGCAGGTGTGTGTAGTTGTGAGCAGCACTTTTGTTGGTCTGATATTTCTTATCTCACACAGAAATCAGTTCAAACTGGATGACTCATAACAAAACGGCTCTGGTCGTCTGATTACTGAAATGGAGAAAAGACTGGCTTCCACCCAGCTGTTTCATGTTATAGTTTAGTATCGCATCTGCAATTTGGGCCTATGACGAATTTTCCCTGCAAGCACGGCATCTGGTAAAGAAGTCATCGTAACAGTTGCAGCTGTTAATCTGTGATGATAATTACACCATAATGGTAGTTGGGCAAAAAAAATTAAATGGGCAAAGAATTTGCACGAACACACACCAGTGTAAAAACGACTCGTGGGAAACAGAGGTCGTTGGTGACAAGTCAGCAACACAATAAACACACAAGTTAACAATAACAAAACTTCTTGTCTGAAACGTTGTCTATCATAAATCTTGATCTGAAACAGCAATTTCAAGGTAGCCAAATGACGGAACATCTTTTTAGGCATTATATCCAAAAACTCAACAGGATTGTTGATTGATTGTTGGTCTGCATTGCAACGTTTAAATTTACTTTGTTTCATAAAACCAGTTGGTCAGTTTCACACACTCAACATGCTAAGATACAAATAAAGGGTGTTTCCAGTTTCACTGAGAAACATACATTATATTACTCTTAAAAGTTTCAGAAGTTCTTTCCATACACGCCACACCGTTAAGTATGATTATACAACTCAACACAGAGTGTTTCCAATGGGTTGGTCTCTCCATATTTCCAAACATATGATTCCACCAACAAAACAGAAGAACCATTAGCACGCCAGGCTAGCACGCTATACCGCTTAGCCTGGCCTCCATTTCTCAGAACAGTCCAAACAAGAAACTGGCTATGCTTGCCAAGTTAGCTCGCGCTGACACTGCCAACAAAAACAAAAGCGAAATCAGATGTCACGACACAGCCTCGTTCTTAATGGTTACAACTGATAACACATAAGATCATCTTCAAAGACGCCACATCAAAGTTATGAGTGACTCGAAGTCGAGCGACGTTCCTTTGTGTAATATTACCTAGCATAAGTGGAAGCCAGAACCGCTGAAGTTAGCTGGAAACGTCAGCTAAGCGGCTAACGCTAGCAAACCTGAAAGGTATTCAAATTTAATATAAGACTTACAAATCGTTCCCATCCCGTCTCCACTTCGGACTGAATTCAAGTCCTAGGGTAGTTCACCGGTATGAGTTTATAATTGTGACCAGTACAATAAGAAATAACTTTTGGCCCTACTGATTGGAATGACTGATGTTTTCAAAGCACATAGCGGTGCACTTCTCTGTCCTGCAGCTTCCAAGGGAATGTACGCATGCGCCTGGAACAGCTGCTCGAGAACTTCCTCTTCTTTGTCATTTGTTGCAAATATTTTTGATGCACAGCCAGGAGCTTTCACTCAGTAAGTAAAACACCCTGATATGTACAATTAACAGTTGTATCCTAATGGGAATGGGATGTGTTTGGAACTTATTGAAGTACATGCAGGAGTTAATGGTTTAATGGACACATTGTTCCCTTGGGATAACTTTTACAAATCACGGCAGAGAGGCTAATGTTTCTTTTGATCAATGACACCTCATTGTTCCTCTTTCACTGATTATGTGTTCCTTTTACTTCATGTCAGCAACTGTTTACATTTTATATTGTAAAATAGTTTTCAGTTGCACAGACTGTAGCCTATCATTACTCATGTGTGCATCACACTGTTGTCCAGTTGGCTTCTTCTTTTGCTGACTGGCTGCTTATGTGTTGCCAGTGTTGT
The DNA here is from genome assembly GCF_034702125.1 of Engraulis encrasicolus. Lineage (NCBI taxonomy): Eukaryota > Metazoa > Chordata > Actinopteri > Clupeiformes > Engraulidae > Engraulis > Engraulis encrasicolus. Next base: position 8,285,864 of record NC_085868.1, on the reverse strand, counting down.
TGGCAGAGATGTGCAGTAATAGCCTGGTCCTGACCATCCCATAATACTACCATTTCATTTCGTATTTATGGTCTGGCATTTGTTTGCTCTGAAGCGATTGTAGGAAGCAGGAAGTTTGCACTCAGTTATAGTTTGAAATTATTGGACACCTCTCACCCAATCGCTGGCAGTTACTCAACAACAACATAGTGCAGACCAATGGCTCTGGCGCAGATGTGTACGTCATTGTCACGAGCGTTCTCCCCCTTTCGTCCCCACGTGGGGGGCGTATTCGATTATTGGCTGTTTTCTGGGGGGGCGTTGCAATCAAAATTCTACTGCTCCAAGCACTCCACAGAGAAGCACGGCCAGACTACAGTAGTGGAGCCAATCCTTTGGCGGAAGTACGTAGGATGGCTCGCGAGGCTAGTGCAGTAAAGCCCCTTCTTTAATTTTCACAATGGCTCCTTTCCTGGACCGCAGACGTATAATGCATTTTCCGGTATGTCCAGTGGGGACGACACATCTGTTGATGTCCTCTGTGGTGCAGAAAGTAAATTTAACACCCGCCCCCACCTTCTCTCTCTCTCTCTCTCTCTCTCTCTCTCTCTCTCTCTCTCTCTCTCTCTCTCTCTCTCTCTCTCTCTACTTTGAGATGTAAATACTGTATTATTCCCGTAATCTGTCTCCACACGTCGCAGCATGACTGACCTGTTGAGACTGATGGTGATTGATCAGTGACTACAGTGTCACATTGACAACATTTTCCAATGTAGGCTATAATGCAGTATGGAGTAGGAAAGTCAATGTCAGCATGATGTCTTGTAATGTTCACTGAAGCGTCTGAGGAGCTATAGGGCCCTCGTGCTAATCCTCTGGCAGGTACACAGTAACAAAAACATGTAGCCTGCAGCCTTCAGAGGGATGCAGTGGGAGAGGGAGAGAGAGAGAGGGAGCGAGAGGCAGAGAGAGAGAGAGAGAGAGAGAGAGAGAGAGACAGAGAGAGAGAGAGAGTGGGAGACGGAGGCGGAGAGTGCTGGAGAGAGACAGAGACATACAGTGGGAGAAGAGTAAACTACTGGAGAAGAGAGAATGTGAGCGTGTGTGTGTGTGTGTGTGTGTGTGTGTGTGTGTGTGTGTGTGTGTGTGTGTGAGCGAGAGAGAGAGAGAGAGAGAGAGAGAGAGAGAGAGAGAGAGAGAGAGAGAGAGAGAGAGAGAGAGAGAGAGAGAGAGAGAGAGAGAGGCTGAGACAGAAACAGAAACAGAAAAGGGGAGAGAGAACGAAAATGAAAGGCAGAGAGAGAGAGAGAGAGAGAGAGAGAGAGAGAGAGAGAGAGTGAAAGGGAAAAGCGAGAGAGATTGTTATACGGGGCCTTTCTCCCGTTCATCCCTCTGGCTCCACATAACCCATTTAGGAGTCTGAAGCTCTCTGTCAGATAACAGCTGCTTGGCTCAAAGACTCTCTCTCTCTCTCTCTCTCTCTCTCTCTCTCTCTCTCTCTCTCTCTCTCTCCATCTCTCTCTCTTGTCTCTCCTCTCTCTCTCTCTCTCTCTTTCTCTCTCGTCTCTCCTCTTCCCCTTCGTCTCTCTCTCTCTCGCTCTCATCCCTCCTCTCGTCTCTCTCCTCTCTCCTCTCTCCTCTCTCCTGTCTCCTCTCTCTCTCTCTCTCTCTCTCTCTCTCTCTCTCTCTGACTCTCTCTCTCTCTCTTTCTCTCCCTCTCGTTTGTCCTCTCTCCTCCCTCTGTCTCGTCTCCGGCTGCCAGAGCCGGCCTTGATCTGCTGCTGAAACAGAGCAGCGTCTTCAAGCAGCCGTGATTAGGGCCTATTGGCTTACCCACCGAGAAAAACAAAGTGTCATTTCATGTGTTTTGAAGACCTGACATGAATTCACCCCGTGTGACGCAGCAGGGAATGAAGCAACTTTTCTTTTTTTTTGCGGGAAGAGATTGAGAAGTTGTGAGGCAGCTGTGTTTACATCGTGTTGAAGTTTAAGGAGAGATCATTCGTTCGGTCTGCCCCCCGGTGCCTCGTGCGCTCCCGACCCCCACCCCCACCTCTCCGACAGTTATAATTACAGGTCTTAATTAAAGTCCATTGTTGGAGCCAAAGACTCAAATCCAGAGAGCTGTAATGAGGTTTAAAACCTTTGGCGAGAGAGAGACACAGTTGCGAGAGATGGAAAGAGAGGGGGAGAGGGAGGTAGGACAGAAGGGGGAGAGCAAGCAAGAGAGAGAACATGAAAGGGAGAGAGAAGGGTAAGGCAAGGGAGAGTGAGAGATGGATGGACATAGAGGACAGGGGAGAGAGAGAAAGATAGCAAGCGAGTGAAACAGAATGAGAGAGAGGGATAGAAAGAGATAGTCCAAGAGAGAGAAAGCTCTAGCTTGAGAGCAAGGATGGAGAGAGGAATGTGAGAGAGAGAGAGAAAGAGAGGGAGAGCTCTTTGAGAACATGGAGGGAGAGAGGTGATTGTGTGGGTGTGGGTGGGTGTGTGCGGTAAGTACATGTCAGAGAGATGTGAGAAGGGGGGTGAGGGTGAGGAAGGAAAGAGGGAGCAACAAAACCAAGAAGGAGCACGACAGACATGAGCGATGAGCACTATGCACAGGGAAGAGATATAGTCTTGCTTGTTTATTATGCCAACACAGCTCCAATCACCACACTCTTTATCCTGAAGACTATTATAAACCCCTCCGCTGCTCCCCCATGCTACTCTTCATTACCACACTAATTAGCCTGTTCTTTTCCCCCTCAGTAAATATGTAATAGCACACTAGATAAAAGGTTACCGTTTTATTTACACTTGTTTCGTGAGCCTGATTTTATTCAGATCACACATGTATTGGACCTGAATGGCATATTAGCCAGGGCTCACTTGGAGAAGGGGCAACAGCCTCAATGGCATCACCCTGGAGAAAAAAATAAACATAAAATGAGTTTTTTTTTTTTAATGGTTTATGCGGGGAGTTGGGTTCTTATATTTTAAAAACCCTTGCTGAAACCAGTGACTGTGCCTTGCCACTGAAGGATTGAAGATTTTTGCTTTTTCGGTCCAGGCCATAAGCAAAAATTGTGGTTGTACAGTTATTTGTTTGTCAGGGATGAGTGATGTCTGCTCAGATGGCCCTGGCTATACATATTACAACAGGGCCCAAGAGCATCCTATAGCCCAGTGGTTCTCAACTGGAACAGTCTTGGGACCCACCATTTTCCACTCTCATTCGGTCACGACCCATTTTTTTTAGCGTTCAGGGCCTCATTTCCGAAAGGGCCTTAAGTACTACTTAACGCTACGTGCTACTTAAGTTCACACGTAACACCATCGTAGAGCTCACAGAGCGTTTCCCAAAGCCAACTTAGCTAAGAACCATCGCAGGTTGACACGTAACTCTAAGAGCAATCCACGAGTGGTCTAGAGTAGTCTTAACGCGCTAAGATTGATCGTAGCGGCATGGCACAGTGGAGACACCCACAGGATATGAAGGGAAAAGAAGAAACCTGCGCATAAGATTGCTGTTTTAAGACGCGAGTGGCATGGCACAGTGGAGACACCCATAGGAAAAGAGGAAACTTGCACTTCAAGTTGATGTTTTAAGACGCGAGTGTAAATATCATGGCAGCACAGTTGACAATGCAACGAAAATAAGAAGGTAACATTACTTGGATGTGTAGGCCTATAAAATAAAAGCAATGTGTTTGGAAATATTTTACAGGTAGTAAAATAGTTCGACTGTGTTTGATAAACCTGGGCATAATTAAACTGTGATAAATCATAATTTGTGTGGGTGCTTCATGAACAAGAACAAGGCAAAATGAATAAGGGGCTTCGGAAACCAGAGACAAGAGTGTTGATGAGTGGTGATGAAACTTTATTTGTTTTATAGCCTATATTTTTTAAAGAAAAATGGTCAGCGAGTTGTTGCACCCTCTTTCATTTTCAAGTAGCCTAAGAAAGGGAAGGCGACGCAGAAAATACATGATAGTTGTAGGCGAAGGGTAAGCTATGACAAAAAAGGCAGCGATGGGGATTCGTGTAGATTTTTTGTTTTAATAACAGCAGACTGCCGTGCAAAAATGTCCTCACAGTTGTGAAAGCCTTGAGCGCACGGTACTTTGCGCACCACATGTGCCAAGCTCTGCTCTCCCTATTCCGACTCTAGTAGGCTAAGCAATAACAAAAAGGCAGCGAGGGGATGTGTCAATTTTGATGGACATTGTTTTTCATAACAGCATGCTGACGTGCTCCCGACAGTTGTCAAGCCTTGAACGCCTTGAGGTTGTAACTTTGCGCATCCCAATTTGGAACTCCAACTAGGCCTACTTGTCTTCTTAAATAGGCCTATTAAGCAGCAGTAGCCAACTGCACGCGCTTTATCTGGGTCTTAACGGCGTAGCTCATGGTTATTACCGTCAGTTGGGAGTTTTGCATGATTGCATTGTTTGTGTGCATTTTATTTCATTTGCCAACAATAACTCCTATCAATAGTTGCAAACAGCTACAAATGTATTCCACCTTTTATGGAGAGCAACTTTTGACACTTACACACTTTACTTTTTGTAAATGGTTTAGCAGCAGATGACGGCGCAGTTCACTCAGAGGACACTTCAGCAGCACGTAAATAGACAGCGATCCTTAAGAGCGACGCTACGAATGATCTTAAGCGGCGTACACACACAAAGCTAGCATTTCGCTTGCTCGCCTACTCGCCACTCTTTCATGGAACTGTGGCCTGCGTTATCTCTTTACCGTAATATTTTTTATATTTTTTTATATTTTTTATGATGTTTAGTGACTACGCCACTCTCATTTGTTAGGGTGAGAGAACCCAACCATCAAACACTTGATTTGACTTTCCCCGCAACAGGTTAGTGAATAACAAGAGATACAACTGTCATACAATTCAGAGTTCTTTTTATTTTCTTTCTTTTCGTAATGAGTCTCTGTATCTGAAAATATGCCTCACGGGCTCAGTCAATTATAACAAATAGAATATGAAGCTTTTACAGTATCCTTAGGCACGTCATCTCAATATACAAAATTGTGCAAATGTGCTAGTTGCACGAGAGGTAGACCAAATAACAAAAATTGCACGGCAAACAAGTTAGTAAATCCAATTGTAAAAAAAAGAAAACGCAAAAGGGCAAGATTGGTAATGGCCGCCACACACACACAAGAGCCTGTTAGACACACGTCTTTGGTCTCCCCCTACAGCAAGTATAGGTTCCAAAAGGAGTCTGAGATTTAAGATACGTCTCCCAGTAATACTTCAGTGTTCATACCCTAATCATATACACAAGCTCCGTCTTGGCGGCTATTAACCTCTTATTGCAGCAGGGGATTTTATGGAATTCTGAGGCGTTTTGTTGATACTGCATTCAGCATTAATTATTTCAAGTTGTATAAATAGTTGAGAGGTCCATGGTGGCTTAAATGAAAGAAGACAAAATGGCCAAAACAACCATTCACCCCTAGTTGTTTATTTATGTCATAAAATGTCCATTTCAGATGGTTAAGTGAAGAAAAAATGTAAAAAAAAAAAAAAAATTTTTTTTTTTTTTTTTTGGTCTGTGAATAAAAGTCTGGTGGGTGATCGGATAAGAAAAAACTACACATGGTCGGATTCCCCAAGGTCTTGGGAAGTAAAATCCAAAGTTACAAGTACATACATTGAACTAAGACGGTGCTGTGCATGCATATGTATAGGGTGCAATTGGCGTTTCAAAATGTTCAAAACGCTCGTCATGCTTAAACGAATTAAATAGACAAAGGAGGGTAATTTTGTGGGTTTTTATGGTTTGACATTGTGTAAATACATGTTAAACATCTTATTGCGTTTGAATTTCGATGCCAATGTTATTCATATGGCCATTATTGGAACGTTATCTGACATCTGACCCATTCGTCGCATTTTAACAGTGCAGTGACCATAAATAACCAATGGATGGCAGTACAAGACCAGAAATGTCTTCCCCAACTCTCTCGACTATCGCCGACCGACTTTGACCCCATCCGCCATCGCGAGATTAGCGCCCAAGGCATTTCCAGCTTGCTATGTGTCAACAGGCCCCTATACGCTAATGCTACATTTACAGGGGGGAGGCACTATTATATGTCGCTACAAACACAATCGATGGTCCAAACAGGGCATATTACTGCTTCAAATGACAATAAAACGGTATACTATTACTTTCAAGGGACGTGGATCGCTGTGCACCCGACCAGTCATGCGTCGTAGCTGGCTAAACACAGTGCTACTTAGAACGCCAATGTCCGTAGCCACGTACGCACGACATTACGCGTGCTTCCTACCAAGGCATGGTTTACTAACTAAGGCTATAGAGCCACTCTTAGTGTTCGTCAAACTGTATAGGTTTAGTTCAGTAATGCCTCGATGGCATAGTTTAACGCTGATTGAGATATCTGCATATAATGTCGGCGTGTGGCTTTCACATCTCCATAGTTGGAGGCTGTACTAGGCAGCTTGATCGGGCTATATTTGGGAAATAGTCTGTTTATGACAAAAAATGACCATATGGTGTCACGGAGAACCCCTTCACGAGTTTCCTCATGTATGACATTGCGTGCAAAACCATAAACCAGTGACCAGTAAATGTCGACGGACATGCCATTGGATTTCTATGAGGAAAAAGTTCTTTTTTTCGCGATGAAGGGATTACGCAGCTGTACGATTTCCCTGGGCATTTCAAAACAACCAAGACCACTTTCCAGACTACTGAAAGGTAAAGAATGACTTTATGGCTTTATTTGTGCCCACACGCGGTCTTAAAACACATTTCTGAACGATGTTTTGGGGAGCGTGGCATGTCCCATTCAATCCTATGGAGGTTGCCTACCCAGCTAACTTGGCTAATGCTAGCTAGCCATTTGGTCGGCATCGGTGATTTTTCAACTCGACCTAGTTCAGACGTCATACGAGCTAGGCGAATAGAGCTCTTCAGCGTTGACGTCAACTTGTATGCGGCGTTTGGACTACCGGTTCCGTGGCGATTTTTTACATTGCAAAACGCCATAGAGATTCAGGTTTGGCAAAAATATAAGTTGCACGGCAACAACGAACATTAGCGTGTCCCCGCATCCCTTTCTCATTAGTGGAACGGATCGTATCATCATGTTTGTGTATTCACATGTTAAATCATGACGATTATAATTCAATATTGCTAACCCCTTTCTGATCATTAAAACTTCCGAACTACATACTGTCCTTTGGTTACCATGGGTACAACCTTCCGCACGTACATGCCGTTAGATACAGGCGCCGCTTCTGTAGTCGCCAAAAGCTTCCGGGTTTAGCATATGGACGCAACATCGTATTTATGTCGAAGTTTGACACAAAATGATCAACCATGTCATACCTACAGCCTATTTTTAACACCCTCGACAGTTTGCGGGGGTTCGCTAAGCGCGTGCTTGCACTCGGAGCTTATTTGAAATTTACCCCTATTCATTCCCAATGGAGGCCGGAAGCCGATAGGAACCAGGACGTCCTTAAATGCTAACATGAAAGACTACAATCTACTACATGCTTCCGCTTCCGCTGAAGAACTCTATGGCGGTTGCGACTGCATTTTCAAAATTAGTTGCATAAACGTGCAGCAAACTTTATTTATCAAAATTGGGTCGCCGGCGACCCCTGGTGGACGCCCGCTGACAAAAGGAGTTAAGTAGAAACTTACACGAGCCCCTTCGTCTCAGATGTTAGAGTGAAACTTACACAAGCCCCTTCGTCTCGGACGTCAAAGTGAAAAGGTTGCACAGGATGAATCACTCACACAATAGGACAAAACAAAACAAAAGGTTGGGAAAAGAACAGTGATGCCCCCCTTCTCTAGTGACACTGCATCAGTGTAGTCGAAGGCACCATCTCCTCCTCTGGTTCTCTCGAAGCGGCATGCAAGCAGTCAACCACACAGGACACAAAGTGGAAGAACATCACCAGCGACACTTGAGTTTGCCCAGCTCAGCACACCATCCCAGAACAGCAGCCGACCCCACGCCAGCCGCCGATGGACAGGGCTTTCCTGTACGATGGCTCAACCAGAAACGGAGGGACAGAGGGAGCGGTATACCCACGCTACACTCTGCAGCATCAAAAACATAGCCTCTTTTCTAGCTAGTTACCACCGCAATGATTTATGCTACACTACACACCTGAAGGAAAGGGGAGTGTCGTTACCCCGTCAAAATAAAAGTTCAGGATAACCACCGGTTACAGAACGTTCGCTGAAAGTTCCCGCGGCTTTAACTGCCAATGGACAGCTGAGAAGTACCGAACTCTGCATTCCAATTGGTTACTCGCTTACTCGCCTCGCTCGAAGATAAAATATTTTCAACTCGGAATCCGCCCACATCGCATCGCTTGTACCACTGACGTGTATAGTATAACTGGACTGCGGAGTTCGATAGAACTCCATTCAACGGTTTTGAAGCAACCGCGGCTGATTTACTTCCGCCCCAAAAATGCGGAAATATAATAATCACCCTGACAACGTTGAGCTACATTGCTGATAGGTCGACATCACCGGCCAATCCACAAACAGACACTTCAAGACATGTCCCGCCCCTCCCACCCGAATATGACATGGCGTCCCCAGCAGAAATATTGAACCCTGTTTTCAGCTGTGGAACTGGTCGACACAGAAACACTTGATTGTCATAAAAACACCAACACAAGTTCAAATGGAACTGGTGATCGGTAAGTATGGCAAATATACCATGCTATTAATAAAATGATACTTTGGGATGAAACCTTGAAGAGCTTGTTATGATGACCATAATAATTTTAGCTTAGCATCTAACGTGAGCCAGCCGAGTGGCGTAAGACCTAGCTTACTATAAGTTACTTCACCACGTTGTAATGTAGCCGCAATTAAAGATAAATGGGAAGTTAGGCTACAAACTTAGCTACAAACAGATGTGTCTTAGGGGTCGGCGTACCGTTTGGCAAAACATAATCCATGTCAGCAATACTCAGTATCAACATTGCTTTTGTATGAGAGCTCAGAATGCTCAATTTTTCATGTTGTACATCTGCGTAAAATATTGTTTGGTTTGTGTCTGCCACACCAAGTTAATCCTCTACGGACATTTGTAAATAACTTTGAATGTTTGGGCATCAAATGACATGCAAAACCTTTCCGTTTGACAGACAAACCATGGACGCTGAAGAAAGGCTCCTCGACGCCAAGCTGTCATCCGGAAGATTGAAGATGAAGATTGCCGTGTCGAGCAGTCATCATGACCATTTTTTTTGCTGATCCCCCCAGTTTTTGAAAAGATTCAGAATACAAAGCTTCTCTTTCTTAGATCACTCTTAGAAGTAGACGGTATGGTAAACAAACCAAAGTTAACACCTTTCAGTTAGTAAAACATAGCTGGCCTACAGTAGGCTATGACTAACCATCTGGGTGTTTTGTATGCTTGACATCAAGATTAAAATGAAATATTCACCCTTATGTTCTGCTTTTTAAACTTGCAAATCATGGAGTGGGCATTCTTCCCCAAGCTTGTAAGAAATGCATTACTTCAATCACACAGTGTCTCCCAACTTCTTTTTTGTCTCATGTACCCCCTAAGCATTTTTGTCATACCATGAGTACCCCCTCCCTCATGCTCTAGTCTACTGTATATCTTCCTCTATCCCAGTGGTTCCCAACCTTTTTCTTCAGGGACCCATATTTTTACCATTGTAAGCTTTGGTGACCCAATCGTGCCAGCGCCCACGCGAGAGGGAGTCCCAGGCGAGAGGGAGTCCTGCGGAAACTCATTAGAAAATTGTATTCCTCAATTTATCTTCAGTCAAATATAGAATGACTGTTTAATGTGTCGCTTACATTTTGTTGCCTCTATGCATATATCAGTTTAAAAGCTTTACTTTGTCATATATTCAATATGGTATTAAAACGAAACCCCTTAAAATCAAGAGGGCTTCGCGACCCACTGTGGATCTTTGGCGACCCATAAGTTGGGTCCTGACCCATAGGTTAGGAACCATTGCTCTATCCCAATATGATTATGCTCCATACATTTCTTTTTATTGATACCTGCCAATGCATGTACCACCTGCATTGTGTTGTAACAATAGTGTGGTTAACCAATATAACAAATTAAACAAAATGTGCGGGCTGCTGTATATAAGCATTTATTAACTGTGTTTCATAATTGCAATGGTTTTTGAAGCTGGTTCTGCATATCGGATCCTCTGTGGTGGTAGGATGCAGGCAGCAGCGTACTGTGCACATCTTCAGCTGTAACGATAAATACAAATCTATTTTTAAAAAATAATTAATGTAACATGAACATAATTGAAGCATATCACTGGTATATATAGAGTAACTATAACATTTCAGTGTAGTAAAAATGTCTACATTTGTTTAAAAAGGAAAAACCCATGAACATCCTTCTCAAAAAAGTTTTGGGTGCAGGACTAACAAAGTCAAATGACAACTGAAAATTAAGTCTGCTCACCAAGCTCCTGTTTTACTTATTTAATGTGATGAGCTTGAAGTGCAGACTTCATTTTCAGTTTTCAAATGTTTTTATTGTCCCATTAAATCTGCAGAAATATGGGGGTGTAGACTCACTTGTGTAATACACTATAGATGTAAACAGAGACGTTGTCCAAGTCCTTGGTCATGTGATACCTGCTGCAGTGTACTCCACGTCTTCAGACACCTCCGCTGTAAATAAAATAATGGCATATGAAGTGTGATGAGAATACGTCACTGTTTGGTACACCAACAACTTAACATACTTATGTCGTTTACATTATTTACCTCAACATTAAGTAGCTGAACTTGTATTAGTGTCAGGTTCATGGGAAGAAAACACAATAGATAAGGAGATGGGCTGCTCGTGTTTCAAAGCATGCTACCTAATCAGTGAAAATCATGGGGTGGTAGTTTCATGGTGTGGGCATGCATATCTGTCAATAGAATTGGTACCCTTGTAATTATTGAAGATAGTGGCTACTGACAAACGCTGAGAGTTTACTACGCTTGATCTATACTTTTATCCAGTCCAATTACTTTTTGTCCCTTCAAATTGGGAGGCACATGTAAAAATAAGTGAAAGTCGCTTTGGATGCAAGCATTGGCTGAGTGTAGTGTAATGTTACATACCGGGTACTATATAGTATCATAGATGGCAGCAGGCTGGTCAGGTCCTCAGTTGTGCACTGGCAACAGTGGCTGGTCCTTGTCAGGTGTGTTTATGGGGCCTCTTCTCAGGTCAGAGAGTCAAATCCTTAATGATGTTGACTATGGTGAGACCTGCTGGCGTGTACTGTACATTTTCAGACATCTGTAAAGAAAATGATGACAAACGAAGGGTGATGAGAACAACATATATTTCATTACTATGTTATTACTAATATATAAACACATGCAGAGTAAGCAGATGATGGTGTTAGCCTTACATTGGAAGGTCTCTGGTCTTAAGTCAAGCGTATACTTTAGGGATTTGAAACTTAGGCCTACCTGACAGTGAGTCCTGGCTGTGTTTTCCAGGTGAAGTGTGGTTTGTTGTTTTGCCTACAGAATGAAACCATGTCACATGAGGATGGGGAAAGGATGTTTACTACACAATGCACTCGTCAGTAGGCCTGCAATCGTCAACATTACTGACAGTTTGCATTACACTATGCACTCGTCACTCAGTACAGTCAACATTAATGACGCAATTTGCATACTGAAAACGAACGTACCAATGACCATCATTTCATCACCAACTAGCAACTTGGCAATTTGGCAACACAGAAACAAACAATATTTGACAGTTTTTCACGGAGGAACACAGCTAGACTAGGTTGCTTTTCCGATGTGGCTGGCCAGCATAGTGCCAGAATGGTAGTGAAATGTTTACAGCATCGTGAATGAATATGTAAGGATTTGGCTACGGTACGGAAGGAGGGAATCCATACACATGATGCACGCCAAACAGACACATTTTGCTTTCAAAAGCAAAGGCATTCAGATTACAATTAAGTTACTTGACAAACCGACAGATAATCAAACACTGAAAGATCAGCATGCTGCCTTTGGCTAATAACAAGCTAGCATTGTCGTACGTGTTTGTTAAACAAAGCTCAGTCATTTTGGTCAATCAGCCACGTATACAAGCTTTTATTTTACTTACCAAAACCGCAGAGGTCCTTACAGAATACGGAGAAGTACATCCAAAAGTACAACAAAGCATATTTGTGGGGAAAGTGTACCAAAATTAAATAATCCATCGCAGTGATGAAGCTGTTGAAAGCAGAGCTGGTTGAAAGTAATGCAGCAGGGAGAGAGGGGGCTTCCCCTGGAGACGCCGCGAGACTCGCCCTTCTCCTTGACAACGGCCTGCCTGTCAATCAAAACAATAATTCTAAAGAATGGCAACTGCCAATCAACCCAAATAGCCATGCTCATTGGTCATTTAAACTATTTTAATAGCTTTCTTAAATAAAGGGTCAGCCCGAAAAAAATATCTGGGTTGTTTAGGAGGGAGGGGAGACTACCGTTTTAACGAAACAGGGCCGACTCGGCAAGAATTGCCTAGGAACTACATGGCTTCAAGTCCACCATAGAGATACATGGAAAAAGGCGCTCTACTTCCTTCTTCCGCCCCAAAATCGTCCCATGTCCCGCCCCCAGCCGTTGCTTCACAACGCATCGAACATCCGCAGTCTAGTTATAATAGAAGTCTGTGGCTTGTACAGTACTCGCCTACTCTCCTGCGAGTCTCGCTGGGACACATTGACATTCTATTGAGTTCATTCGCTGAGCGAGTAACTAGCAGCGACGTGTGTGTACGGCCCTTTAGAGGCTGTGCACGCGCGTTCATGTACGAATGTCTTTGGGAAACAGTCGTAGAAAATCTAAGAACATTCGTAGGATCACTGGTTAACGACACACGTAAGGCTAAGAACCATCGTTATCGGGAAACAAGGCCCAGGTCAATTCAATGCAATTTTCAAAATATAACCAAGACTCGAATGACTGGTTGCACGCTATCTATCTCGCATAAACATTCAGATTCTATCTATGACTACAGACGACACGGAGTTCACTAGCCTATCAAAATAAAAGTTGTAAATTGTTGCAGGAAAAGTTGGATCTTTTTTTTTTAGAATTACGTTTTTTTTACAGCAAGGCTCCGCGACCCACCCATGACCCCTCCGCGACCCACTTTTGGGTCGCGGCCCACCAGTTGAGAAACACTGCTATAGCCTATGTAAACCCAACACTGCAGGTTCATTTTGTAGTCACTAACAATGTTTTACATCAAACATCCTGCAACTTACAGTATATCACACCATCCTGTAAATATACATACATCGTTCCTCCATAAATATGCCTAGATAAGCAATAAATAATACATTTTATTCATTCATAGATTCGCAGTACCATAAAAAAACAAATCTTGACAAAAATAGCCAAACTGCAGCTTTCTGATGGTGGCAGGTCTGGGGAATGTGAGGTTGGATGCCTCCACAGGTGCTGTTGAGGGCAACATAAGAATATTCATCATACATAAAAAAGTGCTTCACAGCAACCAGCAAATCAAATTGATTTTCCCCCCATGGCCTCTTCACTCGTGCAGATAAAAAAGAACGCCAGTCAAGTAAATCTCCCAAAACATACAGTACATGACAGGCGGCGGGCACATGTTGCTGACAGTCGAGTCTGCATTGTTTATGCATGTTTTCCCCTCTTCCCGATTTTTGAGCTTAACTGGATTAAAAAGTGGTTGCGTCTGACTGGAGGTCGACCAGAGGCAGTATACTACATCGTCTCTTCATGTGGTGTGCGGAGCGGAGCGGAGAGGAGAGGAGTGGAGAGGAGTGGAGCGTTGGGTAAAGCCTGCTGTAGTCGCCGCCGCATCTGTAATGAGTTTGATTACTCTGCTAATCCCCGGCCTATCACACCACTGCACTGTGACTGCGCAGCACGTAATCTCTTTAAGCGTGATGCTGTGTGTGGAGTGTGTGTGTGTGTAGTGACTGAGTGTATGTGTGTGTGTATGTGAATTGGTGGGTGTGAGTTGGGGTCGCTGCAAACGTGTGTGTGTGTGTGTGCGTTCTTGTGTGTATGTGTGCATGTGTGCGTCCGTGTGTGTGTGTGTGCGTGCATGCGTGTGTGTTTGAATGCGTGTGTGCGTGTGCGTGTGCGTGTGTGTGTGTGTGTGAGACTGTGTGTTTGTGCGTAGGCGCGTGTGTTCTTGTGTGCATGCGTGCGTGCCTGTGTGTGTGTGTGCGTGCATGTGCGGTTGCGTGCATGCATGTGTGTGTGCCTTGTGTGTGTGTGTGTGTGTTTGTCACATTGCCCATGTGTGTGTGTAGATATGCCTACTTACCTAGTCCACTTTCCCCTCCAGCTGCAAGTTCCTGTGTGAGTCGGCCACAAAAAGGTCTGCTGGCAGCAGGAGCGAACACGTCATGTTTTTACTGGGTCATGTGCTACCTGTTTGAAGCAACAACATCAACCCTCTCTGACCTTTGCATGCATATCCTTCATTTTAAGGGCAGCCTATCTACAACAACAACAATATACGGGTCTCAGGACTTACAGACAGAGATGTCAAAAGTAAAAGTAAAAAAAGAAATACAATTTCCTTCCAGCACAATTAACTCATTTCAATAACCAATAGACCTGTACTTGTTTTGTGATGGATTACCTTAGACCAGTAGACCTGTACTTGTTTTGTGATTCCCTGCGCTGGTTGGATCAAATTTGTGGTGGTGGGTTTTTGTAAGGTTTTTAGTGTTTTTCAGTAACAACACAGTCTATCCACCTCATTTGTTATAATGGAGTAAATGGTGTAACCGCTATGTAATATCATGGGCTAGTGTTGTACTTACACCAGAAATTTAAATTTACATTTCCTTTTGACACCTCTGCATGTTACAGAATAGCTTACAGCTCAATACACTGTTCATTCAATTGTCTGTGGGTGCATTGAAAACCACCATTGAAGACCACCAAAATTATATTCTCTCGATGCTTTTTTGTTCTTTTAATATTAATTAACTTTGTCTTTATGTGACTTCATGTCTTTATGTGTATGTGTGCTTACCTGTCTTGCTATGTTCATTATGTGTAGTACGTGTGTGGGCTACTTCACAGCTTAATTTCCCCTTGGGATCAATTTAGTCTAATCTTCTCTTTTACACTACTATTTGTTAAGTTATGCATATGGCTGAATTTTAAAAGATGGTTACCTTAGTTGTGCTGAATGTGATTCACGTGTATGTAAAATGTGTTTCCAAGGGGAATATTTGGTAGGCCTGTTCATTAATTTGGCTCCAGACAAACTACTTATTTAGCTTTGAACTTTTCGTGGCTTTGGAAGAGATGAGGAGACACTCTTCATTTTAAAACTTCAGTTTATTTCTTAATGAAGTACAAAGAATTATCAACACATACACAAAAGTATACTTTTGTCCCTTTGAGCATGATTAATTACTAAGAGAAATGGCTAATGTTGGGGTTTTCAGAGAGATGTCTGCTTTTTGAAGTTAATCATCAAGTTATAGGCCTACGCCTGGTTGATAAGCTACAAATGAAAACGCCAATTACATTGAATTTACTTCCAGGAAGTAAACTTCTCTTGAGCGTTGCGACTTTCTGTTTCAACCCCCTCGTGGCGTGCAGCTTGTCAGAAGAAAGAGACGTCGTGATGCGCAGGGAGAAAAATAAAAGCCAGCGTTTCAGTCACAAGACGAGTGTGAATTTCCCATTCTCAAACAAGCTGCACTGATAACGCTGCCTCCCAAACACACACACACACACACACACACACACACACAGAAGCGTCCAAACACGCGCACCGCCTAGCAAAGCTGTATTCTGACATTTTCAGGATGGCTCATTCCCTTTCATCTTGGGCTGACAGGAAGCTTTAAAGCTGCTGTTTTATTTATGTCTAAATTTGTATTTTTTACGCTGAGGGAGACCGTCGGGAAAGCTGCTCAACATTTCCATGCGTTTAATGGAGCCCCAGCTAGCGTGTGCTGACAGGCAGGAGCTGGATTACTCCACGGTCCTACCGGGCACAGGCTCAGGGGCCCAAGAGTGTAGGGAGCCCTGAAACCCCAAGCTTCTATATTTTCATTCATATATTGATTACAATTGCACTTTTAACAACTCTATTTTCAAAATGTCCCACGGACAGCCAACAACATAAAATATCTAACATCTGGCCTGCATATCTTTTTTATAAACTAGCAACAGCCATAAAGGGAGCCCCTTCTCGTTGTCTGGCTCAGGGGCCCAGGGAGTCATAATCCACCCCTGCCGACAGTGAGCGCCTAAACTGAGCACTTTATCGTAACGCATTATGTATACAGTATTTCCTCTCAGGTGTCAGGCTGTTTGTTGCCTCCCCAGCTACACGAGTTATCTTTTAAAGCAACCTTGAACGCGGTAATGAGAAAACTGCTTTGCCTCCTCCCATAATAGGCTCTGCACTAGTCCCTGTCGACAGCTGTTCCCTCCCTCTCTACCTCTTATGACATACGCGTATACTTGACAAGACCTGCTTTGAGGTCCACTTCCTTCTGATGAAGTTGGTATTTTCCATCCACAGGATATTGACAAAGCACCTTCCCACTGGGGACCTGTAGTCATGATGGAGATTCATGAAGCCTTCAATGACGTGCAGACTTTTTCCTTGAACCCGAAAACCGATCAGCCAGCCATATTTTGTCACCCGAAAGCTGCTCGATATTCAAGCGCGGTTCTCTTCAAGTTTCACTCAAGCTAATGGCTTGTTTACTGATGTGGATGTGTGATGGCAGCACCGACTCTCATCGACAAAGCGCTCTGTCCTCACGATACGTGGCGCTTTGGTGCATCCATGACTGTTGTCAACACCGGGACTCCTCCAGATTAGCAAGGGGGAAACTGATGTTGTGCAGTGTGGGCTTTGACATTTGTTGGGAATTGATTGCGGCGGAGGTAAATAGTGCTTGAGAGAAGGCATTCTTCTTCTTTCCCTCCGCCCGCCGATCACCCTGCGATCAATTCATCATGACATGTTCCACTTTCACACTCCGCCACAGTCTGCCTCTGCGCAATGCATTGTGGGGTGTGGCGGTGGGGTGAGCCATCTGACACTGGGGCTCGTTTCTCACAATAACACTTTCCTCCCCCCTCAGATCCACTTTCACAGTGTTCTCATATTAAAGTCATTCGGTTTCCTCAGCACCACTGGAAAGTGAAGAAGAAGAGAGACATTTTTTTTCTTTTGAATGCTGCTGTTGTGGGATCGTTGTTCTTGTCCGGTCAGAGGTTATAGACATGATGTTAGTGGTTGTAAAAATTGCTCTGGATGCTGTGAGATGGGTGGATGATGGCCATGGCTTTGTTTCCCAATGCTTCAATAGGTTTCAGCCATTTTTATTATTAACGGGGAAGAGTGATGGTGCTCACCGCAGGCACGCGAGAACAGGGAAGTTGACTTGACAGGGGGGGCAAACGAGTCAGTTGTCCCAGGCTCATGGTGGAGAACAGGGGTCCCCACCATGTTGTCCTCATTATATTATACATATTTGTTGGGGGGCCCTTTTTCAGATGACTGTCCCGGGCCTGACCAAAGCTGTCAGCGGCCCTGTGTGAGAAGCTGGCTCTGCTCCAGGATTAAACTTTTGCCGACATCCTGCGACACAGCTCCTAAATAATAGGGCCTAGTAACTGAAAAAAAAACCACAATCCAAACATAGAGCGATCAGTACTCTCTTTTGAGTGATTAAAGTTTCGCTGCACCTCTACCCATCACACTGGGTATTTGCCAAACAAAAAAAGTGGATACATCTCATTGCTATGCTGCCTCTGTCCTAACAGCCTGGAGAATCAATGAGAGGGAGACCGTGACCTGAACACTCCCCTGCAACACAGGAGGGGACTGGAGGTTGAGTTGAGAGCACTGTCCCCTTGCTCTCTTTCTCTCTTTCTCTGCACACACACACACACACACACACACACACACACACACACACACACACACACACACACACACACACACACACACACACACACACACACACACTCCTCCAACAGTTTCCTCTTCTCCAACTGTATCTCTCTCTTTCTCTCTCTCTCTCTTTCTTTTGGCCAGGTGGATTACTTTGTGTAAGAGCAGAGATCTGTTCGGCCTCTCTCCTCCCCTCTCCCCTTTCCCCCTCTCTAGACCGCTCAAAGGCGGCCGCAGTGCTCTTACTTAATGAGTGTGCGCTGACCTTGTCGCCCGAGTGTAAGCGGCAGCTTTGTGGAGTTAGCTGGTGCGGTGCGATGCGGGGACTAAATTAAGATTCAGCCCCTGGGCGACAGCGCAGGCTTTTAATTTCACTCTGACATTAAGACTTGGAGCCAGTGGGCCAAGCTGAAAAGGCCGCGGAGCAGTCACCAGCTTACTTGTGCGAGCACACACACGCACAGACACACACATTCACACACGCATTCACACACACATTCACATGTGCACACAAACACACACACGCACGCACACACACACACACTTAAACACTCACATGCACACTTTCACACACACACACACACACACACACACACACACACACACACACACTACGTACATGCACACTTACACTCACACACACGCAGACGCACTACGTACTGTACATGCACAAACACAGACACACACAAATAGTGACGCACACAGGTAGACACTGGCACACGCACACACAGACACATACACGCATGCACAGACACACAAGGACATACACACAAACACACACAGACATGCACCTCGTACGTGTGTACACACACACACAACGTATGTACCCGAAGACAGACACAAACACACACACACGCACGCACACACACACACTTTACAGTATGCACACATGCACTACCATGTAAGACACCTTCACAAAAAAATACAATTGTGGTCCAATACTGACCACATGTCCTACTCTACTTGCAAAACATGCACACACAAAAAACTATTCACACAAGCTTGCTTGCACTTGCAAATGCACTAGTATTAGACAGGTCATCAGCTGGGAAAATTAGGCCTTTCGTCCTACCGCACTTTTCTCTGTGGATTACTGACCAGAAGGCCTATTGGAAGAAATTAAAACATGGGGCCACGTCAATTTTTGCTCAGAATTCAATATGGCCGCCATTTTCCAAAATGACTTGTTTTCATGCATTATTACATTGTACTATAAGGTGATATTCATGAACTATTGACATCTTTCAGCACTATTCTGTCCTATTTCCTTACATACATGTTTACAAAGGTTGACTAAACTAAAACAAATGAAAATAAAGTTGGCCACCTTGCAATATTCAAAGGAAAGTGCTGAAAATAATGATTGAAATGCACATACAGAGTCTATGGCAGGGAAAATTAGGCCTATTGTCCTGTCAGGGTTTTCACAGTGGATTACAGACCAGAAGGCCTATTGAAAAAGATTCTCCAGCTGGTTGCCATCTCAAATGTGCTCCAAAATTCAAAATGTTCTCTGTTTTTCAGAATGGCAGACGAGCAAGCGAGAAGCTAGTAAATAGCAGCGATGTGTGTGTACGGCCCTTAAGACCATATTTATCAATAAAGGCAACCAATTTTCAGTGAAATTCTGTCCTATCTCCAATCTACAGACGTGAGTACAAAGGTTGGCAACAGAATGATGTAACTTAAATATATATCTTGCCCCTTTGAAATATCCTAAGGATTGTTGTCAGAAAATGATTGAATTACACATACACAGTTGACTGCTGAAAAAAGGCTATTGACCTGCCAAACCTTTCACATTACATTACTGACCAAAAGTTTTTCAGGCCTACGTTATTTTTGCATAAAGCAAGGGTGAGTGTGCGTGTGTGTGTGCGTGTGTCCGCGTGTGTGTGTGTGTCCGCGCGTATCCCCCGCTCATCTTTCCTCTGTATTTCCCCCACACACTATTCTGCCTCGCCCACCCCCTCACTCATCTCCCCCACCATCCCTCACTCACCCCCCACTATTCTGCCCCCACGCTCTTCCCACCTGACTCATTCTCCCCCCACCCCCCCCCACAAAATACTCGCCCACCCCCCATCCAATGTGAAAAGTTTGGCAGGTGAACCCCCCCACCCGACTCAACTTAACCCCCTCCACACACACACACACCATTCTGCCCCCCTAACCCCCCCACACTATTCCCCCCCACCACCTCACTCATCCCCCCACACACTATTCTGCCTCGCCCACCCCCTCACTCATCTCCCCCCATGCTACTCTGCCCCCCCACCCCTCACTCACCCCCCACTATTCTGCCCCACCCTCACCCCACCTGACTCATTCTCCCCCCACCCCCCCACAAAATACTCGCCCACCCCCCATCCAATGTGAAAAGTTTGGCAGGTGAACCCCCCCACCCGACTCAACTTAACCCCCTCCACACACACACACACCATTCTGCCCCCCTAACCCCCCCACACTATTCCCCCCCACCACCTCACTCATCCCCCCACACATTATCTGCCCCCCACCCCCTAATTCAACCCCGACTCATTCCCCCCACCCTCCACTCTGCCCCCTACCCCCGCTCACCCCCTCATTCATCCCCCCGCTTCTCCACATCATTCGGTATCGCCTACCCCCCCCCCCCCCCCCACACACACACACCCGGTCTACTGTGTCTATGTCAATGTAAGAAGCACACTGGTCACACACACTTGAGAAAAGCGCACTCAGGCACACACACACACATATAAACGCACGCACACACACACACACACACACACACACACACACACACACACACACACACACACACACACACACAGTTTGGCAGGACAATATGCCTTTTTTTCAGCAGTCCACTGTGTTTGTGAAATTCAATCATTTGACAACATTCCTTTGAAGATATATATATTCATGCCTTTTTCTAGACAACCTTTATACTCACGTCTGTAAGGAGATAGGACAATTTAACTGAAAAATAGGTAATCTTTATTGATAATTATGGCCTTACAGTATTGAGAAAAATGTGTGAAAGTCTGCCATTCTGAAAAACAGAGAACATTTTGAATTTTGGAGGACATAGATGGCCCCAAGTTCTTTTTCAATAGGCCTTCTGGTCTGTAATCCACTGTGAAAACCCTGACAGGACAATAGGCCTAATTTTCCCAGCCATAGACTCTGTATGTGCATTTCAATCATTATTTTCAGCACTTTCCTTTGGATATTGCAAGGTGGACAACTTTATTTTCATTTGTTTTAGTTTAGTCAACCTTTGTAAACATGTATGTAAGGGAATAGGACAGAATAGTGCTGAAAGATGTCAATAGTTCATGAATATCACCTTATAGTACAATGTAATAATGCATGAAAACAAGTCATTTTGGAAAATGGCGGCCATATTGAATTCTGAGCAAAAATTGACGTGGCCCCATGTTTTAATTTCTTCCAATAGGGCTTCTTGTCAGTAATCCACAGAGAAAAGTGCGGTAGGACGAAAGGCCTAATTTTCCCAGCTGATGACCTGTCTATATGCCCGTGTGCGCGCACGCACACACACACACACACACACACACACAAACACATACACACACAGAAAGAGAGAGACACACACACAGACATTGTTACAAACAAAACAAACATTGTTACAAACCAAACAAACATTGTTATTTCACTCTATTATTAATAATTAACTACCGACAACATTTCCTCCGAATTCCGAAAGAAAATATTGTCATTTAGATCATTTATTTTCAGAAAATCTCAAGTGGTCAAAATAACACGTAAGATGCAATGTTTCCAAATCTAAAAAAGGCAAAGAAAACAAGATTATATTAACTTAAAAACAGCACAATAGTATTATTATATACAGTATATACTTACAGCGCCGCCAGTTAGTATTGGCACCCCTTAATTTTATTTACAAAATGTGCAATATATCCAGAAATAAATAGAAATATAAACAACTTTTACCAACAGGATATTTTAATTGAAGGAGCAAAGATATTTAGAATAGCAAAGTATTTTTTTCCAAATGCATTTTGTAATTTCAAGCAAAAACATGAAAAAGGGCATGTCCGTGAATATTGGCACCCCTTCTTAACGGATTGGTCTCACACCATTAGACAGCAAAAGCAGCCTCCAAAGGTTTTGGTATTCGTCTATGAGCTTCTTGCACTTCTCTAGTGGCATTTTGATGTGTGCATTTGGATGTGTGCTTTGGGTTTTTGTCTTGTTGGAGTGATGATCTTCACCTCAAACCAAGTGTTCTTGCACATGGTTACACATTTTCCTGTAAATGATGATACCTGTGATGCCTGTCATGATACCTGTGATATGGTCAAAGCCTCCAATACCTAATGCATCAATGGGGTGACATAATATTACGGATCTGACACCATGCTTGTTTTCCTTTTCCTCAAAGACTTTCTTGCAGAATATGCAAACATGTTGTTTGTGTGCATCACTGAAAAGCTGTACAATTGCTTCATTTGACCTTAAAACATTCATAAAAGGGCTGTGCTTTCCCTGTATTCTCTTATACAGACTTCAGGTGTTCCCTTTTATGACTTTCATGAAGCAATGTGGTCTGCCTTTGCCTCCAACCAAAAACCAATACTTTGTATAGTGTTTAACTTGTGATGCTTATTGAAAAAAAACTTCCCAAAACAGTTCAAAGTTGACCTTCAGGTCTGTAGTTTTGTCGTTATTTGCATCAACTTCTATCATAATTTCTTCCCTTAACCCCACATTCAAGGATGTTCTTTACAGCTCCCTGTTTGGCAGAATTCTGAATAACACAACACAGTGTGGGAAATGGTATACTAGGGTGTTTTGAGATTACCCTTTATTACTTGGAGGTCTTGTTTATGCAAATAATTGTATTTCTGGTGTCCTCAGGCAGCCCCTCTGTCTTCACATTTGTCAAAGACACACAAGATGTAACAGGTGGCTATTTAAAACACAAATAATAAAAAATCCTTACCTATTTCATGTCCTACGGGCAAAAGCAATTTGTCAAAGGTGATTCCCATTTGTTATCTACCATATTCGAGTCAAATTAGGTTTCCACAATGGTATCCAGTAAAGGGTGCCAATACCAGTGATTCCAGGAGCTTTACCTTCTTCAATTTTTTCCCTCTCGTAGTTTAGTATTCATTGCTGTTGATCATGTTTACATTTAGTATCAGCACAAGCTATCTATAGAAAAATCATGTTTGACCTTATTATTTGTTGTCTGGAGATATGTCCCATAATGTGCTTAAGCTTCAAGGGTGCCAATACTCACTGGCGGCACTATATTAGATTATAAGTGCTCTCTCAATTTTTGCCAGAGCTGTATACACATGCACGCGCAAATCAAGTCCTTCAGAAGACTTCTCTCACATCACATGGTATTCTATCCATCCTCAGTCTTCTTCGTGCGTCTCAAGGGATAGTTCTATGACACCCAGACAGACGTGCAGACGTCGTGAAGTCCTTGTCACCCAGCTGCACGTGACAAATCTTGCACGCACTCCAGGAAACGCATCACCTAGTCAGGGGGACGTGCTTGATCAGAGAGCTCGCTGATGTACTGTATAGTGTAACGAACACGCGCACACGCACACATCACCCACCGTCGGGGGACGTTCTTGATCAGAGCGCGTGCTGGCGTACTGTATGTAAAGTTCATATCTGACGTCCGCTTAATTTTGATCTAATGATCAAATGAAGTGGAAAGTGGCTCATTAATTATCTGGCCATTTGCATGGCTATCTGTAATTGACTGTGAGGCTTACGACGCCGTGAGGGAGAGAGGATGGAGGGCTCTAGTCCTGGAAAGTCTTTGTTGGAGGGTTGAGCATCATTATTATTGTTGGTGTCTGTCTGTAGGAATAAACCCAAGTCGATATTTGTTTATGGGGAAATGTGACAGCTGTTTGTCTACGCACATTAGTGTAGTGGCAACCATAGAAAAATGTCATGTTTCTGTCATCTGTAATGTGTTCTTCATTTACCTGTTGTAATATTGATTTTGTGTTTTGAAAGCGATGGCTACTAAATAACAGTGTACATTACTACTCAGATATAATAAACAATAAAATGTGACATACAATATGCTGGTAATACAGTAGCAATAGCAGTAATACTAGTAGTGTAGCAGTACACTGTAAAACATTGCAGCCAGTTAAGCATAAAAAAGAGAGTTGCCCTGCTGCCTTAGGTTAGTAAGTTAACTTGAGAAAGCCTCGAGTTGAGTTACGCCTTGAGCTGTGAACTTTCAAAATTAAGAGAGCAGGGAAACTTACCTTTTTGCCTTGCAGTTTTACATTGTAGTAGTAACCTATTATAGGATACTTTTCTGCCCTTCTCAGGTCAGCATACTCCTTTACCCCTGTTGTAACCCCTATTGTTCACCTATGGCCCATTGTGACCAACCAGGTCAAGAGTACTTGTACTTGACAAATTGGCTTCTGTAAGAGAAATATAAGCCCTACACACTTTCTATGCATCAGGGCTGAGGGTTGCGATGAGTCTGACAATAGTGTTGCAGGAAATTGATTTGCTGTCTATCTGCATATTGGCTTTAGTCTGGCCAATAGGAGAGTGCGGAATGCAGAGAGCTCCATGACTCCAGCGCAGGGTTATTGAAAAACAGCAGCCAATCAGATTAGGTTTTATAAACCGTGAATAGAACACACCCGAGGAAAGTAATTGAATATGTAGCCTCTTACTGCAGATGGGCTCGTTGACGGGCCTATTCACTCTTTGCTGAAAACACTCTGCTACATCATAACAACATTTCTATGGCAATGCAGAAAGTCTTAAGAAGGCCCTAACAGATTATGGTCATTACAATTTTGGTGAAAATAAGGTTATAAGAGGGGTTAAGAGGCCGAGGGGTTTTCAAACAATCCTGTAAAATGGTTGGTTGAAGGCAAGGAGGTGAGAAGGAAGGTATCACAAAAATGAAGAAAGTTGATTATGTATTACAAAAATGAAGGATGTTGATTATGGGTGGTTGACGTTTAAGGGCGTAACACAAAAAAAAAAGTTGTTCCAATTCCTGAAAAAAACGATGGGGAAAAATTGGAAAAAAAATAGAACAAAATAAAGCTCATAGTGGTCCGTGGAATTTCGCCTAATTTTTGCCATTTTTGGGAAAATGTGGCCTGCGGTGTGACATCCTTGGTGTGAAATTTCTGTAAGATACAATAAAATTATTAATATTCTGCACAAACATATCCCCCATGCTCTTTGTACTGTTGTTCCTTCAACCCCCACTCCACACACACTACCCACCCGCACCCCCACCCCCACCCACACACGCCTATGCATTGTACAGGCAGATTACTGTGATTTCACTGCATGGTTTCACTGTATTACTTGCAATAATTGTGTGAATGTGACAAATAAATATTTTGGTATCCTTATATCCTTGCATGATACATGAAAAACAAGTAAGGATTGAGTAACACATTGCATAAGCATGTCACACCGCATGACATGAAGTCACACCACAAGAAATTCACAGCATTGTGACCATTTTAATCCTTTTGTATACATGACTGTATACATGACTGACCTCTGAGATCATGCTAACTAGACGATGATATTGTGTTTAATCTTAATATGTGTTTTAATTTATAAAAAAACTTTTTTCCCCCTTCTATAAGAGCAGTCACACCGCAGGACACCATAAAAAGAACCTAAGCGTTGCGTGACAGAAACATTGCAATATGTAGACATATTAAGAGGTGAAGAGTCACCTTAAACTTCCAGACCAATCTGCAATAGCTGAGGTACTGACTGGTAAGGAGCCTGTCTTTAAGACCCTGTAGTTGGCCTTGCAGCTGCCCGCTCACCAACATTGACATACATGTCACCCGACAGGACGCAATTTGTGGTACGAAATGGAACTTGTAGTTATATTACTGTCTTGTTTTTTTCACATTCACATATCTTAATATCAAGTTCATTTTTATGCAATCATGCCATATGCTTCATACATTATTCAAAATGCTGTTGGTTAATTTATATATATATTATATTCCAGGTTTCATTAATGTTACAGTCACGCAGGATATTTCACAAATAAACCTTTACATAAATCTTAACAAAAATGTTTCTTCTCATCTAAGACTAATATGGAACATAATGTACCACATCTTGTCCACATCTACCATATTTGTTTTTAAGAGGAAAAATAACAGTTTTGTTTTTAACCAATGTTACGAAAAAAACAAGGCATCACGTCTCCCACCCTTATGTGTCTGTGATTGTGTGTGTGTGTTTTTTATGTGAATAATGGTTTATAAATTAACACAGATTCATGCTGGCAGGCTAAACACTGTGTGTGTGTGTGCGTGCATTTGTGTGTGTGCGTGCGTGCATATGCTTGTGTGAAAAACATTTTGTTCGTGTTTTTATTGTTTTCTGACATTTCCATTTCTGTATGAAAACACCCCTCAGACGGTTTGGGAGAACTGTATGTTGAGAGCAGGGTTTAACTGGACCACTAATCTTTCCCATCTTCCCCATCGGAGGCTCGTGTGTATACGTGTGTATATGTGTGTGTGTGTGTGTGTGTGTGTGTGTGTGTGTGTGTGTGTGTGTGTGTGTGTGTGTGTGTGTGTGTGTGTGTGTGTGTGTGTGTGTGTGTGTGTGTGTGCACGTATGTGTGCATGCATGAGTGTGTGTGTCTGTGGGTGTGGGTGTGTACAGTCCCAGGAAAAAGTTTGTACACCCTTTGAAATTTCTGACATTTTTGTCAAAATTGATCATAAAACATGGTCGGATCTTCCTGGAAATTTCAAGAAGGAACAATCAGAGTGTGCTTTAATTAATTCCACCCAAACATTTACATGTTATCATATTTTTATTGGTCATAAGGCCATAATATTCA
>NC_085868.1:8249034-8254034 GCF_034702125.1 Engraulis encrasicolus | reverse complement strand
GAGAGAGAGAGAGAAGGACACAGCACAAGATGATGAAAAGGAGAGAAAGAGATGCAGACAGAGATGGAGAAAGAGAAAGAAAGACAGAGCGTAAGATGGTGAAAAAGACAGTGAGACAGAGTAAGATAAAAGAGGACAGAAGGAGAGAGGGACCAAGAGAGGAGAAGAGGAGAGAGAGGAGAGGAGAGGTGAATAGGTGAAGGAGAGCGGGACCAAGATAAGAAAAGAGAGACAGAGAGAAGAAAAAGAGGAAAGCGAAAAGATAGGAAAAGAGAGAGAGACTAACGGAATGGAGAAGGGAACAAGAGAGAGAGAGAGAGAGATGAGGAGAGAAGAGAAGCAAGAGAAAGAGAGAGAGGAAGAGAGGGAGTGAAGAGAGAGAGAGAGAGAACCTGAGAAAGAGAGAGAGAGAGAGTGAGTGAAGAAAAGCGAGAGAGGTGAACAGAGAGAGCGAGAGAAGAGAAAAGAGAGAGAGTGTGTAAGCTCCAGACTGATTAGCACCCTGTTCACAGCACTGGGGCCGGGAGCCGAGGAGGCCGAGGGCCTAGGAGACGATCGCCACGGTGACAGAGATGGATCACTGGCGTTGCCGAGCAGAGACGGAGCCTGTGGTGGATCAACGTGTCTGTTTCTCTCGCGCGCGCTCTCACTCTCTCAATATCTTTCTCTCTCTCTCTTTCTCTCTGTGTGAGAGAGGCAACAGTAACCACCAGCCCTCCTCTCCTCTCTACTTTTCTCCTCTGTCAGCTCCTCTCCTCTCCTCTCCTCTCCTCTCCTCTTCTCTCCTCTCCTCTCCTCTCCTCTCCTATCCTCTCCTCTCCTCTCCTCTCCTCTCCTCTCCTCTCCTCTCCTCTCCTCTCTACTTTTCTCCTCTCTCCTCTCCTCTCCTCTCCTCTCCTCTCCTCTCCTATCATCTCCTCTCCTCTCCTCTGTCAGCTCCTCTCCTCTCCTCTCCGCTCCTCTCCTCACTACTTTACTTCTCTCCCAGCTCCCGCTGATAATTTTTCTAATTAACCTCCAAAACGTTGTCTGATGTATCCCCCTCCACTCTCCTCCACTCCCCTCCCCTCTCCTCCCCCTTGTCTGATGTATTCCCACTCCACTCCACTCTGCTCCCCTCGACTTCAAGACAAGTGGTTAGAAAAGTGCCCAATGTCTATTTTTCTTCCTGACTCTTTTCCTTTCTGACCGTTTTTCTCATCTCCCCTGTTTCATCTCCTTTTCAATATCGCTCTCTCTATCATTTTGCTTTGTCTGTCTTTCTGTCTCTACCATACCTCCATCACCCTCTCTCCCTCTATCTTGCTCTCTCTCTATCAGGTCTTCCCTGTTCCTCCGAGAGCAGCCAGCTCCTGATGTCATGTCTCTTGGTGTCTGAGGAGATGGAGTGGCGATTCCTCCAGAGCAATCATATCAGATGCTGACTCCAGACGATTGTGGCTCGCGGCTGGCGGGTATCATTCCACTCAGAGGTAGTTAAACAGGGGGACAAAGGGGTCAGTTTTGCTGTGCTCTGGGGGTGGGGGCGGGGTTGTAGAATTGGGTTATCATTACATTGTATTGTAGTAGTGAGGGGGTCTTCAGATGACTTTGTCCCAGGCCTGGTCAAAGCTGTCAGCGGCCCTGTTCATTTCACTCGGAGGTTGTTGCTCACATACTGTAGGGCATTTCTCAAAGAGAAGTGTTCTAGTATTGCTAGGACTAGTGAAGCCCATTTTTCGCGGATTTCACCAAAGACTATCCAATCACTAGTTCTAAGTGTAATAAATAATTGGGGATACTCTTTGGTGAAATTCACGAAAAATGGATGTTACGTGCCCTACTAAGGCTAGAACACTTCACTTTGAGAAATGCCCCCATTCTCTCCTGCCTGGCCCTGTGCAAGCAGTGACTGGTGATTGGTGCCTGGAGTAGACCATCCTGTTCAGATTGACACCAGGGATTTCTATTCTCTTACTTAGACGGCATGATGACCCCAGTGATCTCTATTATTTTTTTAGATTGACTGGATGGGGTGGATGGGGTGGGGTACATTGTGGCGGAGGTGAGCGTGGGTGATGTGGACCAGAGCTGTACAGAGAACAGAGTTGGGCAATGCTTTGATCTCTGGTCACGTGGTTTTCTGCTGGCCTCAAAGGTTCCAAGTAAACCCATCTCTGCCATAAGTTTGCGTAGCATGGCTAAATTATGTCTAATTCTACAAATTGACTGTTCTGCTTTTGTCCTGAAACAACTTACCATTTAAGGTCAAGTTCACACAGTCGGAGTGGTTACACTCTCTGAGTCCTCTAAGATACTCTATGAGTAGCTATGGGAACAGACAGTATGTTTTGGAACCATTTGAAGGACACATAAAACTGGGAGATCGGCCATGTTTGATCATACAGTATGGCCAAATTTCAACACCATTTTTCACAGTGGGACCCTATGAAAACTTATATACTCTTTTTACATACAGTACACCACTCTGATGTGGCCAGGAAGTTGTATTGGGACTGAGCTAATGCAGTGTAGACCCAGCGCAAGTTTAAGGGCATGATATGGACACATGAACAAAGGTGTGTGCGTGTGCGCGTGTAGTACATGTAGTGTATGGGTGCCCTTGAGTAAGGCCTGTGTCCTCACACTGCTCCAGGGACTGTAACCAATACCCTGTAATATATGTAAGATGATTTTTGATAAAATTGTCAGCTACGTGTACTGTAATCAATGTAATGTGTGTGGTTCACTGTGTGTATGTCTGTAAACGTGTACAGTATGTGTCTGTGTGCATGCCCATGTAGTATACAGTATTTCTGTGTTCATTGGTTGTGGTGGTAAGTTTCATTTCCTCCACTGCAACACATTTGCAAGCGTCTCCCCAAACCTATAGGCCTGAAGCCTCACCATAGTTTACACAGAGACAGCAAGTGCTGAATGACAATAACATGCCGGAGTATTAAAACGGGAGGATAAAGATTGGCTGTTTATTCTCCTTCAGGTGGATAAGGGCCATGCATTAAGTCCCGGAATGTTTAGCAGTCAGTCGGAGTGTGTGTCTGGGAACGGGGACTCAGCGATGCATCACTGCGCGTGCCAGGGCTGGACTGGTCATCTGGCATAAAGTGCGTTTCCCCGGTGAGCCGACAGTCCTCAGGGGCCAATGCTGTCGACTTTTGTTTGTTTATTTGTTTTCCTGAAAGACCACTCATTCATTTATTATAAGCTGCCCAGCTAATCGTAATGTCGTAGAAAAACAGGGGGCTGTGTGAGGGGCTCGGGCTATGCCAAAAATGCCCGGGCTGTTTTTCGCTCCCAGTTCAGCCATGTCCTGTGCCAGCCAGGCTCTGATCCGCCGCTCCCCATGCCAAGTCGGCAAGTGCAGTCAGCCAGGATTGGTGCGGTACTATATAATGTTATTATTGTATTATATCCTTTATTATGAGCTCCTCTATGCCAAAAGTACCCTGG
Source organism: Engraulis encrasicolus (assembly GCF_034702125.1). Lineage (NCBI taxonomy): Eukaryota > Metazoa > Chordata > Actinopteri > Clupeiformes > Engraulidae > Engraulis > Engraulis encrasicolus. The sequence continues at coordinate 8,250,584 of NC_085868.1, read as the reverse complement.
GTCGTAGTTTGGTCCCAGTCCATCCCTGCAGCCAGCCTCCCAGCCAACCCAATCTCCCCCAGCCTTGAAAAGCCAATCACATTCAATTTAGCCGCCGAATACTTTTTTATACCCACAAAAAACCCTTAGCTGCCGAGCCAAAAGTTTTTTGGAGAACTCGCTCCGCTCGTGGTGTCGGAGATAAGATTTTTGGAAGTGGGTCAAGGACTCGTTGTAATGTTCCGCAGTAATTAAAGCTCCGGCTCTCCCGACGCCAGCCAGGAAGGATGGAGCGCGGATCAAATCCGAAGCGGGATTTTGGGAATCCATTGTGACACTCACACACACACACACTCTCCTTGCACAAGAATCCGCTTTACAAGGGGTTTGTGTGCGTTTGCGTGTGTGTGTGTGTGTGTGTGTGTGTGTGTGTGTGTGTGTGTGTGTGTGTGTGTGTGTGTGTGTGTGTGTGTGTGTGTGTGTGTGTGTGTGTGTGTGTGTGTGTGAGTGTGTCTCAGAGACGTTTTGTGTATGAGGCCTTGCAATTAAGATGACTGTCTTCTTCCGCCCTGTGTCAGGAAATGGATAGAAACGCTCCGGCCGGGATATGACTCCTGAGTTTGGGAATTGCAGGCTGCCTCCATTACAACCTCCAGTTATGCAATCAAATCATTTTTGGGTGTACGGGTACATGTAGATTAAGTTGTAAAATCATGCCGGGCAGGCGTTTCATCAAGGAAATTCCCTGAACATTATTGTTGGCCTATTTTCAAAGCCCTCAGGCTAGTGCTCTCCACATTAATGACTACATCGACTAACATGAGCCTGTACTGAGACAAGTCATTTTTTTATTTCCTATTTGTTAAGCTCGAGGGCTGGGCTTAGAAAAAAAACATCTAAGAAGGAATGCTACAGTATAGGTCTTGTCATGTAAGATAGGCCTAGAGCTTTTCAAGTTGATCAGATGGTACGGGTAGACGCTGAGATGATGACAAGATATGACAAGCCTCCTTGAAGGAAAACCTTCTTTGCTCTGTTTGAGAAGAAAAGCGAGAAAATAGAGGTGCATCACGCTGAGTCTTGTTATGGTTTGAATATCATTTTTTTCATTCTTTGTGTTTTTCCCTTTTTTGAGAGATTCAAGATGGCAAGTGCTTGTGAAGTTATACTATCTCTGGGTATCATAATTGGATGCTTTACTTGTCAGCGTCAGTTCTTGCGCGTTTGAGAGTGTTGTGAAACAGGATTAACCGGGTAATTTACGTATAAGAATGATGTTTTTCATCACACACAACAGTCGGTGGAATATGGTGATGGGAAAGGATGCTGAAAAACTGCTTCAGTTTTTGTTGGATCTTTCTAAAATGGGTAAGTGGTTCGTCATCAGCGTTTTGAACAATGCTGAGCTGTAGACTCACTGCTATGACCGTAGAAAATACATCACCACAAATGTGTTCATGAATGCATTGTAATACAGCAACAATGAAATAGTGTACGTCAAAGCAATACTTTTACTGCCTTTATTTAGATAGGACAGTGTGAGAGTAGACAGGAGGTACTGGAGAGAGCGA
>NC_085868.1:8126534-8241534 GCF_034702125.1 Engraulis encrasicolus | reverse complement strand
TAGACATAACGTGGGGCGGGCATACCCATGCCATAACGTGCCACATATCTGCTGCTGCTGCTTGGGCATACACATAATGCTCCTATCTGCTGTTCATGAACTTCTTGGAAACTTGGAAACTGTTCTTGGAAACTGTTCAGAAGACAGCCATGTTTTATTCGTCTCTTCTCCTCATACAGGTCTTAGTGGTCAGTCTTACAAAAAAACGTTCTTAAATTTAGTTTAACATCCGTGTATCATTTTTGGTGTTGCATGAAGACAACCACCTCATGCAACTGCCAGGCGTGTGAGTGAGACTTTGCTTCGTGGCAGAACTGGACTGGTCTGGTATAGAGGGCACTTTCGTAGTGGGCCTACAGTCCTCAGGGGCTGATGCTTCTGCTCCCTCCCCCACCCCCATACAGACCAGCCCACAATTTAGATGGGGGGAAGGGGGATGTATTGTGAGGGGCTGGTTGATGCCAAAATGCCCGGACTGTTTTTGGGCTGAGCCAGCCCTGCTTCGTGGGGGGCCTTGTCAAAAAAAAAGGTCTAATCATGTCCCGTCAGCGTGCCATCTCCCTAATCAGCACGGCTATCTGCTTCATATTCAACAGACGCCTCATGCAGATGGTGCCGTTTGGAAGCGTAATCAGGCCCGGCGTCCGTCCGGAGGGGGATCCCTGTGTCGGCCAGACCGATGGAAATGCGAGCGGATGGATTGAAGTTGACAGCTCCGTGGCTCCCTGGCTGGGGTGCGCATGCTAGCCCCGGTTAGTGTCACGTCGACTGTAAACGGAGCTGACAACCGGGAGGCCGCGCGCTGATTAATGACGAAGAAGAAGCCGCCATCATTCCCATCGTCGCGCTGCTCAGCACCGTTACCAAAAGACGTCACGTGGAGTATTAGTTTGATTTGCACCTGAAGTTATTTCATGTATGGTTTATGTGTTGTATATGTAGGCCTACTGTAATCAAGGGCAGATTACAGCACGGGCCTAACAAGCCCAGGCCCAGGGGCCCAAGAGTTAAGGTATAGCAGTGTTTCTCAAACCTTTTCAGACCGAGGACCACTTTGTCCCCCAAAAAATGTTCAAGGACCACCTGTCAACTGAATTGATAGTTGACGAGCGCTAGTTTGACACTGCTAATTTCGATGCAGATCACCTAACGTTTTATTCACATTATAAGCCTGTCTTCTTGTGGTGAAAATAAGACTTCAGCTACGTTTAGCTTTGTAATAATGTTACAAATATACCATACTGCTCGCTTGTCTTGGAAAAATAGAAATCCCCTCGCGGACCACCTGATCTCTGTCGCGGACCACCAGTGGTCCCCGGACCACACTTTGAGAACCACTGATGTAAAGCCTTGAAGCCCAAGCCTATATTTCCATTCTCATATTGTAATAAAGCCACACTTTTAAGCTCAAATTACGCTCCCAAAATACACCCATGGAGGTGTAATACACCCATGGAGGGTGTGGCTATTGTACACCGTCAATTTCATGGGCTCCTATCACTGTATCACACAATATCTCTGAATCGATTTATCATCAGAATTTCAGAAAGTGAACATGCAGCTGTAGAGGTTCTGGTGGACATTTCTATATCTAGCATGCCAATGGCCATCCTGGTTCCAGTATGCCAATCCCTCATGACCTGTAGGTCTATTTCTCATGTTATGAAACTAGGCCTGTTATGATCGCTTCCCAACATATCCTAGTATTGTGTGTGTGTGTGTGTGTGTGTGTGTGTGTGTGTGTGTGTGTGTGTGTGTGTGTGTGTGTGTGTGTGTGTGTGTGTGTGTGTGTGTGTGTGTGTGTGTGGAAAGACCTGATGTGTGAATGGAGGAATGTGTTTGTGTATGTGTATGTGCATTTGAAAGCACTTTGACTGTATTGTTTTGATATTGTGCTATGTAAATACTTGTTGATGTTATTGGTGGCCGAGGTGTTGTTGTTGCTGTTGTTGATCATCTGAAGCATTGCTGCTAGGACATTATGGGATGACCTTTTGTCATCCCCGTATGAAAAGTGAATGCTGCTAATTCTCTCTGGAGTCTGGGCAGTCTCTGGATATACGGCACCCATATAGGCCTAACTTGCCTGGCAAGCCAGAACATGACATGTAATGCATAATCTGGGCTCGCACCATAGGCAAAGCTGTGATACCAAATGATATTCAAACCGTGCTGAGCCCATCCCAATGACTCACTAGCCAGATTCAAAACTAAATGTAAATAGAGGACAGAGTCAGGCCAGATTCATGGCCCAGCTACAATGATCCTCTATGATGCGAGGCTAGACTATCCTGCCAGACATAAAACATATTCTGTTGGTCAGGTTGGTCTAGTTCACTAGGTTCCATATAACCTACTAAATATTACTCTCTGACTGAGATAAACTGAAATTTTGGACACCTTTTCAACCACAAGAAACTTTCTTGTGGTTGAAAAGGTGAGAAACGTTCATTTGTCATTTGATGGTCAAACAGTTTATACATTGCACACTAAAGGGGGCCTATAATTTGACAGGAGGGGTGTGTTTATATGTTCCTTCAGTAGGCCCTACTGGCTTGTGACGTAACCATTAGGATCTGTAATGTGTACTCAGGGTCACTAAATACAGTCCCTCCAATCAAAAATCCCCATTGAGGACTATAGTTAGGGGGCCTGGAACTCAGAACCCTCCACCCCTCAGAATTGCAATATCATTGTGAAATTATTATATTATCAGGTTCTACGGGGCATACTATGTTTTTGATTTAATGGACCCATAAGCATCTACTAGTAGGCGGTATGACTGGAGGAGTGTAGGTGGGATAGGATGCATATTGCCGTAATGCAGTGGGAATTAGTATTGGGTTATGCTTCCCCCTAGTGGCTGAAGGATGACACATCAATTTGACAAAGTCAAAGTCAGTTCTATTGCCTTTAATTCCTCACAAAGTGTAAGTGAAAGCCCAACTGGGAAACTCCAACTCCCAATGTCATTGTGACACAGCACTCCACAGCACACAAGTGAATACCGCACACTGCACACAACGAAATCGCATTTATGCCTCTGTGACGGAGGTCATCTTGCACCTGTTCACCCCCCTCGGGGATCGAACGTGCGACCTCGTCAACTACAACGGTTCGGCAATGGGAGACACAGTACGATACCGCTGGGCCAAGAGACTAGTCTCTCGGCCCAACGGCACGAGACTGTATGAGGCTATCGGAGGGAGGTTTACCAACGTTCCACGCCAACTCTGTGCTAGTTAGCCTCCGTTACACTCTCCCCCTTAAACCTCACTCCCATCCGGGTCATACGGCACCACTGTGACGGAGGTCATCTTGCACCTGTTCACCCCCCTCGGGGATCGAACGTGCGACCTCGTCAACTACAACGGTTCGGCAATGGGAGACACAGTACGATACCGCTGGGCCAAGAGACTAGTCTCTCGGCCCAACGGCACGAGACTGTATGAGGCTATCGGAGGGAGGTTTACCAACGTTCCACGCCAACTCTGTGCTAGTTAGCCTCCGTTACACCTCAACCGTGCAAGGGGGCAGCTCTCAATAGCGTCCCAAGAGAGCAGTGGTGGGACGGCACAATGCTCAGGGTGCCTCAGTCATGGAGGAGGATGGGGGAGAGCACTGGTTACAGGTCATTACTACCCCCACCAACCTGGCAGGTGGGGTCAAACCGGCAACCTTTGGGCTACAAGTCACTACCCATGACTGCCCTCATTTTTGTTCAAACGTATGTGTGTGTGTGTGTGTATTTATTGTTCATCAGTATGTTAGTCTTCTTACAGCACACTGTGTGTGTGTGTGTGTGTGTGTGTGTGTGTGTGTGTGTGTGTGTGTGTGTGTGTGTGTGTGTGTGTGTGTGTGTGTGTGTGTTTTAAGTTTGTGTGCGTGTGTGATTATTGTCGTTGTCTTATTTATAAGCCTATGTTTACTGCACATTGGAAACTGGTCACACAATTTTACACTTCTGTGCAATATACCCTGTAGATTTCCATGCCACGTTTTGGCGCTAATTCACCAGTTTAATTCTAAATCACCAGAAATGAAACCCCATTGAAAATGAATGGGGTTTTATTTCTGGTAAGTTAGAATTAAACTGGTGAATTAGTGCCAAAACGTGGCATGGAAATCTACAGGGTATATTGAAGAGTGAAGTGTGGGTCACCAGGTCAACAAACAAGAACAGCTGACAGCAAAGCATCAAGGATATCTGGGCTTCCATAACTCCAATGCACTGTTTCTGCCATTGACTTCAATGTTAAACGCATCATGGCAGTTATTAAGAGAGAGAGAGTCCTAACCCAGTATTGAACAATGCCTGTTATGTAGAAAGTGCCAAATTTCAACTGATTTGATGTGAACTGAATTTTGCTGAAGAAAATTGTGATTTTATCACAATATTCTAATGATGCAAATTACCAAATTCATGTTTTTTTTTAGCTGGAAGCCCAAACTATGCTAAAATAAACAATTGAATGATTGTAATAGTTTAAAAAAACTGGACCATGAATCTATACGCCATGACAGTTTAACATTATTGATGGAATTATTGAAATAAATAAACTTTTTCATGCTATTCTAATAAAGTGGCCTGGAGCTGTATATGGAAGATGGCTCCACTCACTATAATGTAGGTCTAATACTAGCAGGCTAATAATTAGCATACAGCAACAGTATCTAGTATAGTATAACAGTATAAATAAGAAATAATATTAACAGTAAGAATATAATTTGACCTAGGCACTATGGGAAGTACCTAGCCTATGTAAAAAGTAAGGTCTATGCTAAACATAATGTGTAGGCCTACAGTACGATACAGCCAGGAAGAAATTGCCATACAACTAACTTTGACTGGGACATTTATTTCCAACCAAAGGAAGTTCATTGTGTTGCAAAACAAAAGTCTTCATTTATTTCCACAGTGTCATGTACGCTACTTTTCGATGTTTTTTAATCTCAAAGTAGCCTATGTGAGCTCAAGTATAATTTTAATGAAAGTGCGGTTATGGCATAGGCCTAGTAGGCCTTTCATTTTGAATTTCTCTCTGGCCAGGTAGACACAAAACCAACAGACCTTGACATAAACATGAATTGCTGCAATCAAATTGTAAATTCAATTCAATTCAATTCAATTCAATTAAATGCGAGTAGCCTACCCAGGGATGTCTGCAGAAATAACAGATTTCCTTAATCTCTGTTTTCCACACCCTGTAGCAATAGGTGCAGGAACCTATTAGCCTCGCGAGCCATCCTACGTACTTCCGCCAAAGGATTGGCTCCACTACTGTAGTCTGGCCGTGCTTCTCTGTGGAGTGCTTGCAGCAGTAGAATTTTGATTGCAACGCCCCCCCAGAAAACAGCCAATAATCGAATACGCCCCCCACGTGGGGACGAAAGGGGGAGAACGCTCGTGACAATGACGTACACATCTGCGCCAGAGCCATTGGTCTGCGCTATGTTGTTGTTGAGTAACTGCCAGCGATTGGGTGAGAGGTGTCCAATAATTTCAAACTATAACTGAGTGCAAACTTCCTGCTTTCTACAATCGCTTCAGAGCAAACAAATGCCAGACCATAAATACGAAATGAAATGGTAGTGTTATGGGATGGTCAGGACCAGGCTAGGAACCTATGTCTCGAGGGCCGTCTTATCCCTCCCCCTAAATTTCAATGTTAGGCAGTTTCACATGAAATATGGCATGCTTTGTAAAGATAGAAATTACATTTGCAATGTAACTAACTGATTTGTTTAGGGGACCTTGTGAAGGTGGGGTCTGTTGTAAAAGGTTACCTTTTGAAGCACATTGAGTTGCACCGGTGTATGAAATGTGCCATACAAATAAACTTGCCTTGCCTTGCCTTGCTTTAATAGGTCTGAAGTGCAGGGGGATAGGCCTATCCTGGTTTGTGTTCATACGGTCCTTGGAGGACTTTATCAAATTTGAAGTGGCCTCCTCAAACGCCTCGAATCGAATGAACACGTTTTACAACACCACTCTCTTTGGCGTGAAGGGACACTCATAGGACCTAATGCATGTTGACCACCAGAGGACGGCAAAAGCGCGGCTGTATGCGATGACCCATGACTTAGCCTAATCTACGATAATGGCTGAAATCAAATGTAGGCCTAGCCTGTTGGTTTAGGACACAAGGCACAAGTAGGCCCTATAAGGCCCTAATAATGTTGAAATAGGCCTACTTGCGTAATTTGGGACAAGGTTTGATCTGTGTCTTTATGACTGGATTCTTAAAAAAAGAAAAAAAAAGAATCTCTGGTACAACAGAGACGATCTAACAAGCAACTACAGTTGCCATGAAGCCTATTGTGACGTGACATTCGGTTATCGAGTGTTACTATAAAACGGCGCACAATCAGCATTTCAGTATCATTTTGAAGCGATCACACGAACGCGAATATGGACCGATTTCCCCCTGCCCTTCTGGAGGAGTTAAGACCAGCCGTGCAGCGTGACATCCGGTTGATATTAGAAGCAGTGGAAGAGGAATATATTCGGCAGAATGCGGCCTGGAAGGACACCGTGCGGCACGGTGATGAACAAAATCGGTGAGTGTGCGTGCGTGCGTGCGCACGGTAGCTACAGTAGTGGGCCTATGTATGTAGCCTAGTATGTATGTATGCATGTCTGTCTGTCTGTCTGTCTATCTATCTATCTATCTATCTATCTATCTATCTATCTATCTATCTATCTATCTATCTATCTATCTATCTATCTCTCAAGTGTCCTGACTACCTCCATTGATGCTGCCGAGGCTGAAAGGCAGAGGTCCATTTTGATCTATCTATCTATCTATCTATCTATCTATCTATCTATCTATCTATCTATCTATCTATCTATCTATCTATCAGCCGTCTGACTGCGGCCCTTGAAGCCGCGGAGGCTGCCCGTCTGCAGGAGCGTGAGAGGCTCCAGGCTTCCATCCGCCAGTTGAACCAGCAGCTGCAGGAGGTCAAGCGCCAGGCCTCCCTGATCCGCGCCGACCAGGCCTCGCAGACCGCCACGGGCCAGGCAATGATCTCCACCATGGGCCGCCACCTCCAGGAGCTCCAGGACCAGATGGAGAAGGAGAAGTTAGTAGAGTAGAGCAATGCTATATTGAGCCCTGGGGGGAAATTAAGATGTCAAGTAGCTTGTATACACAATACTATGCACATAGCCTAATGAAGTGGCAATACACACATGCACACTGGAGGGTGGGGGGTGGGTGGTAATATAAGGTTAATAGTTGATGTGCCCCAGGCAACACATGTAATGCTCATAATGAAGCGGCATATACACACTGAGGGGTTGTTAATATAAAGTTAATATTTGATGGGCCCCGAACAGACTCTGCACTAAAAAAATGGGCCTCAATGTCAAAAAGGTTAAGAATCCCTGGATAATACTCAACACATATAAAGCACATAATCAAGTGGCAAAATACACATACACACAGTTAACTCTAAGACCGGTCAAAGTGGAGGGAAACTAAATAGGCTACATATAATAACAATATAATAATGATGATTTAATCACTTCTTCCTTTATTTACAACTCCACAAAATTTCACCCAAATCCGTTTGTGACTGTTTGAGTTATCCTGCTGACAGACAGACAGACAGACAAACAAGACAAACAGACAGACAGATAGACAGAAAAATCAACGTGACCGAAAACATAACCTCCTTCCTTGATGGAGTTAATAATAATACTGTAATAATAAATAAAAAATCGACCACTGTGTAATGTCCCCGTAATAACGGTCTTCCACAACTGCTGGTCCAAGTTCATGTAGTTTATTTATTTATTAGCACAAACTGTGACCACCGTAACGGGTTGCAGGTATGACATCACGTTGGGAGAACTCCCCCAGGATTCTAAGATTCTACATAGACTCCTATGATTCTGGGGAGTCCCCAACGTGATGTCATAATAGTACATATTCTGAAAATGGTTAACCTCTAACCCCACCTTGACTGATTAAACTGACCAAGAAGCAACAAGTGTAATAATAGTAAGTCTGTAATGTTAGGCGCCAGGCTCTGGAGAGGCAGAACGAGATGGTAATGGAGATAGAGAAGATGAGAGAGCAGATAAAGAGAGAGAGAGAGCGGCGCGTTGATCTGTTGTTCCTCCAGCGGCAGAGAGTCATGGATGAGCTGCAGCAACAGGCAGCCAGGTGGATGCAGGTAAATAGGCTACTATAGCGCTGTGGACCAACCACAGACCCCTACCGAAATGGAGGGTGCCACTAAGGAAGGTCAGCTTAATGTGACCCACAATGTGTAGAATTGCCAATAATAGTGTGTGTACAACACAATACAAGATGCAGCTTCAAGTGCCTCACCATAGAGGAACATGATCATGGGGTGTGTCTGTCTGTCTGTCTCTGTGTGTGTGTGTGTGTGTGTGTGTGTGTGTGTGTGTGTGTGTGCCTGTGTGTGTGTGTGTGTGTGTGTGTGTGTGTGTGTGTGTGTGTGTGTGTGTGTGTGTGTGTGTGTGTGTGTGTGTGTGTGTGTGTGTGTGTGTGTGTGTGTGTGTGTGTGTTTCTGCTCCTCAGACATCCATGGCATCTGGAGAGGGGAGCAATGCTCCCGTTGTCTTCCTGACGTGGGGCCTTCGAGAGGAGAGGAGGAGGACACAGGAGCGCATGCCTCTCTGTCATGATGACCTCCAGGTAAAACTAACTGCACACACAGCTGCCCTCACTAAACATCAAATACACCTAGAGTAGCCCAACAACGCACGCCATTCCGCCAGTGGAACTCTGTAATAGTCATTGAAAGGACTTAGATACCATAGAACTACACTGCTGTCATTACACAGGGCCTTTAATGACATATTACGACTTGGACATTGCCATTTTGTAACAGCAAATTTATAACAGGGGACACGTCTAAACATGGAATATAATATGAATACATATACATATTAATATCTGACAACATACCAGCTATCGATGACCATCTGCATGTATGTAGCTGCCAGCACACACACACAATTGCCCTTGTAAAACATCAAATAAAGGGAGTTTTTGCTCACCCCTGTTGCCAGCAGGGGCCACAATTACTAAGTTCTCAGACTAAAAAACGATGGCATAAAATCACAATAGTCAAAGTGAATTTTATGCCATTTTATGCCATTTTATTATATCCCCGAAACGCGGAGCGTCGGGGATGTAATGGTTTTGCGTGCGCCGCCGCGTCCGCCGCCGCCGCGTAAGGTCTTTCGTGTTAACGCGATAACTTTTGAACGGATGTTTGGATTTGTCCCAGATTTTTTTGGGTGAATGCTCTAGGGCAGGTTCCTGAACTGATTCGAGTTTGGAGGTCAAAACTTTCAAGATGGCTGAATTCAAGATGGCCGAATTTTTGTTTGGTCCATAACTTCTGACCGGGTGGATGGATTTGTCCCAGATTTGGTGTGTGAATGCTCTAGGGTAGGTTCATGAACTGATTCGAGTTTGGAGGTCAACACTTTCAAGATGGCTTAATTCAAGATGGCCGAATTATTGTTTGGCCCATAACTACTGACCGGGTGGATGGATTTGTCCCAGATTTTGTGTGTGAATGCTCTAGGGTAGGTTCATGAACTGATTCGAGTTTGGAAGACAACACTTTCAAAATGGCGGAATTTTCATTTGGCCCATAACTTCTGACTGGGTGGATTGATTTGCCCGGTAACACCTTATTTCAGTGAATCTACCATATTAGGTACAGTGTAATAACCAATGTAACAATATTTAATACCATGTAATACTAGTGTAATACCAGTGTAACAATATGCAATATCAGGTACAGTGTAATAACGAGTGTAACAGTATGCAATACCATGTAATATAGTGTAATACCAGTGTAACAATATGCAATACCATGTAATACCACTTACGCACAAACACATGATGTAAGTAAAAAAATGGCGGTGTTACACTGGTATTACATTGTATTAAATATTGTTACACTGGTTATTACACTGTACCTAATGTGGTATATCCACTGAACCATTAAAACAGTATTACCATTTGCCCCATTTTTTGCTTCATTTTCACAAAGTCGTTTGGTTTTAAGTCTATGCACGTCATGTCACGTCTGTATGTATCATACACGTTTACGAAATGGTGGACGGGAGTGGTAGGAATGATGGGGGACTGGAAGCGTCGCGTTTCGGGGATATACCTTAAGCAGTCGAAGGCGACTGCACAGGCAGTCTAGTTATGATTTGTTTTCCAAACTGGAATGTTTTGCCAATTCTGAGCCAGCCACTCAGCATACCTTGACCTTAAACTTTCCTTGTTTTCCTTTAAGAGAGAAGAGCTGGAGTCTCACGTGAGGGAGCAGCTGATGAAGGAGGAAGAGTTTGATGCTAAATGGGAAATGAAAAGGCTTCACTTGGAGGCAAGCATGCAGAAAAACCAAGAGAAACTCAGAGCTGCAGCCAAGAGGAAGCAGGAGAAAGTAGTACGAAAGACGGAGAAAGAGGCAGAGAAGAGGAGGAAGGCTGCAAGGAAGGAGGAGAAGAAGAGAGTGGAGAAGGAGAAGAAGGAGGAGAAGAAGAGAGTGGAGAAGGAGAAGAAGGAGGTGGAGAAGGCAGCAAAGGAGGAGAAGAGGAGAGTGGACAAGGAGAGGAAGGAGGCAGAAAAGGCAGCAAAGGAGGAGAAGAGGAGAGAAGAGAAGGAGAGGAAGGAGGCGGAGAGGCAGGAGAGGAGAGAGAGGAGTGCGTGCTGCTGCAGCCTCTTCTCCTGTTTTAGGAGGTACTAAACCCCGAAACCCCTAAACCCCTTTGTGTGTCCCCTGTGTGTGTGTCTGTCCGTGTGTGTGTCTGTCCTCTGTCTTCCCTTCCACCCAGGGCTGGACTGGAGGAGAAATTGGGCACGGGCACTTTTGGTTTAAAGGGGCCCCTCATAGGGGACAAATAGGGCCCGGGCACTTTTGGTTTAAAGGGGCCCCTCATGGAGGAGATATAAGGCCCGGGCACTTTTGGTTTAAAGGGGCCCCTCATGGGGGAGAAAGAGGGCTTGGGCACTTTTGGTTTAAAGGGGCCCCTCATGGGAGAGAAATAGGGCCCGGGCACTTTTGGTTTAAAGGGTGCCCTCATGGAGGAGATATAAGGCCCGGGCACTTTTGATTTAATGGGGCCCCTCATGGGGGAGAAGGGGCCCCTCATGGGAGAGAAATAGGGCCCGGGCACTTTTGGTTTAAAGGGTGCCCTCATGGAGGAGAAATAGTGCCCGGGCACTTTTGATTTAAAGGGGCCCCTGGGGGAGAAGGGGCCCCTCATGGGGGAGGAATAGGGCCCGGGCACTTTTGATTTAAAGGGGCCCCTCATGGGGGAAAAATAGGGCCCGGGCACTTTTGGTTTAAAGGGGCCCCTCATGGAGGAGATATAAGGCCCGGGCACTTTTGGTTTAAAGGGGCCCCTCATGGGGGAGAAATAGTGCCAGAGCACTTTTGATTTGGGGCCCCTCATGGGGGAGGAATAGGGCCCGGGCACTTTTGGTTTAATGGGCCCCCTCATGGGGAAAAAATAGGGCTTGGGCACTTTTGGTTTAAAGGGGCCCCTCATGGGGGAGAAATAGTGCCCGGGCACTTTTGATTTCATGGGGCCCCTGGGGGAGAAGGGGCCCCTCATGGGGGAGGAATAGGGCCCGGGCACTTTTGGTTTAATGGGGCCCCTCATGGGGAAAAAATAGGGCTTGGGCACTTTTGGTTTAAAGGGTGCCCTCATGGGGGAGAAATAGTGCCCGGGCACTTTTGATTTAAAGGGGCCCCTGGGGGAGAAGGGGCTCCTCATGGGGGAGGAATAGGGCCCGGGCACTTTTGGTTTAAAGGGGCCCCTCATGGGGGAAAAATAGGGCCCGGGCACTTTTGGTTTAAAGGGGCCCCTCATGGGGGAGAAATAGGGCTTGGGCACTTTTGGTTTAAAGGGGCCCCTCATGGGAGAGAAATAGGGCCCAGGCACTTTTGGTTTAAAGGGGCCCCTCATGGGGGAGAAATAGTGCCCGGGCACTTTTGATTTAAAGGGGCCCCTGGGGGAGAAGGGGCCCCTCATGGGGGAGGAATAGGGCCCGGGCACTTTTGGTTTAAAGGGGCCCCTCATGGGGGAAAAATAGGGCCCGGGCACTTTTGGTTTAAAGGGGCCCCTCATGGAGGAGATATAAGGCCCGGGCACTTTTGGTTTAAAGGGGCCCCTCATGGGGGAGAAATAGGGCTTGGGCACTTTTGGTTTAAAGGGGCCCCTCATGGGGGAAAAATAGGGCCCGGGCACTTTTGGTTTAAAGGGGCCCCTCATGGAGGAGATATAAGGCCCGGGCACTTTTGGTTTAAAGGGGCCCCTCATGGGGGAGAAATAGGGCTTGGGCACTTTTGGTTTAAAGGGGCCCCTCATGGGGGAGAAATAGGGCCCGGGCACTTTTGGTTTAAAGGGGCCCCTCATGGAGGAGATATAAGGCCCGGGCACTTTTGGTTTAAAGGGGCCCTCATGGGGGAGAAATAGGGCCTGTGCACTTTTGGTTTAAAGGGGCCCCTCATGGGGGAGAAATAGGGCCTGTGCACTTTTGGTTTAAAGGGGCCCTCATGGGGGAGAAATAGGGCCTGTGCACTTTTGGTTTAAAGGGGCCCCTCATGGGGGAGAAATAGGACCCGTGCACTTTTGGTTTAAAGGGGCCCCTCATGGGGGAGAAATAGGGCCCGGGCACTTTTGGTTTAAAGGGGCCCCTCATGGAGGAGATATAAGGCCCGGGCACTTTTGGTTTAAAGGGGCCCCTCATGGGGGAGAAATAGGGCCCGGGCACTTTTGGCTTAAAGGCGCCCCTCATAATTAGCGGTGCATAACTGACTCCCCCACCCTCGGGGGGGGCCCTATTTTCAGAAATAATGCCCGGTATGCCAGATAGCCAGTCCAGCCCTGCTTCCACTTCAACTGCATGTATTTGTGCCCCCCCCCATAACCCTTGCTGAATGTGTTTGTCTGTCTGTCAAAGAATCCCCTCACTCTTCATGCACCCCCCACCCCCCACCCCCCAAAAAAAGAAAAAGGCCTCTTCTCCCTTCTCCGTAACTCTCGCTGTATGTGTTTAAGCCCCCCCCCCCAAAAAAAAAAAAACTGTCGCACCTCCTCCGTTGACCTTCGGGTCAAATGCAAGGTCGTCAGCTGGTGCCACCTATACCTGATGTTCCGTCCCTAGCCAGTACATCCCCAGGTGGGGGCCCAAGTGGCTTGTCAGGAACGTCTCCCTATCACTCCCTGCATCTCACCCTACTGGGATCCGACCACCATTGTCTTGCTCTCCTCCCTTGAGGCCTTGACCAGAACCTGAATCATCCCCACCCCCCACCCCAACTCCAGCCTGGCCCTCCTGCACTCTCCCCATGACCTCTCTTTGTTGCAACCAGCCAACCGCCTAGTCCACTTCTGCCTGGGCCTTCCACGTCTGCCATGTTCGGACAGCTACTGCTGCTACCCTTATGGTGCGATCCCTGGACTCCTTCAGCTCAAACATCATCTGGGCCTTCTCTTGTCTGTATTCGAGGCCCAGAGACTTCAGAAGAAGCTGAAGCGGATTCCTTCCGAAGAGTCCTGTGTTGGAGAAGCAGCAGGGAAGGCCAAGCCCCTTCCTGATATAGGAATTGGCAATGCCATCCAGGCCGTGTGCAAGCTGTTCCTGCACCAGCTTCTCCAATCTGCCTGTCTGAGAGGTCAGCGTCGCCAGACCTATTTTACAGGGGCACGTGCCTGGGTATTGGTATGCTGTGCCCCGCTATGAGTTTCACAACAAAACAAACCTTGCTACCTTGGAATTTTGCTCAAGTTTATCTTACGGAGTAGTCTACTACGGAATGCGCACAAAATAGCGCACATGCACTACTTGCGATAACATAATTAATTTACAAGCATTTTAAAATGAATAACTGCTAAAACAATTTTTGCTCGGGCGCTCGCATTATCTCTGGCTGCCCTACTGTGCCTCTGTGCAGCATTAGGTCAGCTGACGCCCCTGCTAGGCGCTTCAGGAGTCTTGCTGTACATGGGGCTGTCTATAACACGCTCGTCACATCATCCATGTAACTTAACTTCTCAGAGCTGGAAGCCTTTCCCCGGATGGTAGTTTCATGCCCCCCCACAACCTGTCTTGCTCCAGAGAATGATCTCAAAGGCAGTAACAAACAGAATTGGAGATATCGAGCAGCCCATCCCAATTCCAATCTCCAGTTGTTGCCATCCAGTTGTGAAGCCTGCTAGGACAAAGCACATGCAGAAATTGTTGATGTACAAAAAAAAACAATAATAAAAAACAATACAATATATCCAGCTAAGTCTACTTATGTTGCATTCTTTTCACGACTGAACATCTTTGTATAATGCTAGAGAAACAGATTTAGGATGTACTGTATGTAGACAATTAAAATAAGTACATATGAGCAGAACTAGTCTAGTTCACGTGAACTCAGACACTTTGGGACCCGACCGACACCGATGTCAATCATACTTGCTGTGCCTGTTTAGTAGCAAGGTAGCACCCCAGAACTGCATTTGTGTGAATCTGACACCAATATTAAGGGAGAAACAGACTAGCAAAGGTTTACATATGAGGGTAGGACACTACATTCAGCATTGATTATATCAGTCAGTGTAAGTCACAAAAAGATGTCTGTGGTGTTATTTGAAAGCTCTTTTCTGGCTCTAAATATTACACAACAGCATGGAATACAACAACCCTCAGAATATGAATTATAATAAATTGAAAAATTAAAAATTGAATATCAAATAATCGTATATTTTAAAATGGACAGTTCCTTGTCTAAACGTAGCCTGCAATGTGATGAACAACACCTGAAATGCTGCTGTTTGGTTCTTTATTCATTTCAGAGATAATGGGACTCAAAAAGATGGCATCATACAGATCACCTAGTAATAATATGGTAAATACCATAGTAATATCACATGACAGCATGTCTATCGGAATATGTGAAGGATGGAGATGGTCCATGAGGATGCAGGAAGTTCAGTTTAACCTCTCCAGTGCTCGGCATACATTCCTCAACACATACTAGCTACTAGTTGACATCATATACAGCTACAACATTTACTGAGCTTATTCTTTCAACCCTGCTTTCTCTGAGTGCTGAAAATGGTCTAGCTTACACTGTGTCCATTGACAATGGGCAGAAGCTGTGACGTTTTTTTGCCCACCGGGAAAATGCCCGTTATGCCAGATGGCCAGTCCAGTCCTGTCCCTGACACTACTCTATTACTACTATATTGCAACTCATTTCAACCTTTATGTCCCATTTTCTCTGAAATGAATAAAGAACCAAACATCCCATTTTCAGGTGTTGTTTATGACCTTACAGGCTATGTTTAGACAAGAAACCGGCCATTTGAAAAAATATATATTTTTAATATTCAATTTTTAATTTTTCAACGTAAGACAAAAGACAGAGGGGTGTCGCACCAATAACTCCGGTCCTTGTGGGTGCGTTGGTTCCAAAGCGATAATCCACAGAAGCAAAGAGTAGAACTCGCACACCAGCAGCCGATGCAATAATTGATTTATTGCTTTACATATGTACAAGTGATCAAGGTGCTACCCAAAAGTGCAAAACGTTTTCGGTCACCAGACCTTCCTCAGTGCAAACAGACAAAATCACAGAGGACTTCCTTATATAGAGTTCACCTAATAGGTGGTAACCATGTCAATCAACAGTCGGTTAGGTTGACGTGTACTGACAGTGTTGGAGGATACCAAAAGGCATAGGCCTATGTCAAAATTAAACAATGTAATGCGAGTGACATAATAAAAATAAAATAAAAATAAAAATAAACTTGGAGAATAAAGTGAAAATTAAGAAAAGATGAATGCAGACATTGTACATCGCACTCTAAAGTGCATATTAATACCAAAAGGTAGGCTATGAAGTACCACATTACTTAGAGGAAGCAAGTAAGATCGAAATCATCATTTAGACCCCTAGGATGCATTAATTTTTCAATGTATCATAATTCATATTCTGAAGGTTGTTGTATTCTATGCTATTGGTGTAATTTGTAGAGCCAGAAAAGAGCTTTCAAACAACACCTCAGACATCTTTTTGTGACTTACACTGACTGATATAATCAAGGCTGAATGTATAGTGTCCCACCCTCATATGTAAACCTTTCCTAGTCTCTCCCTGTTTCTCCCGTAGCCCCTTAATGCGCGCCGTACCTCCAGTGGCACGCTGTAATAGTCATTGAAATGTAACTACCATAGCACTACAATACTATGACACTACACAGGGCCTTTAGTAATGCACCACGACTTGGTCATTACATACTTGGTCATTACATACATTACATTACAAACAACAAATTTATTAAGCCGCGTCTTAAGGGGTTAATATTGGTGTCAGATTCACACAAATGCAGTTCTGGGGTGCTACCTTGCTAGTAAACGGGCACAGCAAGTATGACTGAAATCGGTGTCGGTCGGGTCCCAAAGCGTCTGATTTCACGTGAAATGATCCTATTTTCTTGAAAAACATACTGTAGGCCTAATTCACACCATCTCGGGGACTGTGTGTGTGTGTGTGTGTGTGTGTGTGTGTGTGTGTGTGTGTGTGTGTGTGTGTGTGTGTGTGTGATTTACTTTACAATCCAGTGCCTCATATTCCAAATGACCTGGTTTTACGTGTAGATCAACCAGGTGAATATCTGATTTAATGATGACCTTATTGAATTGGCCAGGTATAACCAGTTTGTTTGGAATTTGTGGCACTTTTTTGTGACTAATTTTCTTAACCAACCAAGCAATCAGTTCAAAGATAGTTCTCATCAGCATGGCATGGCAGAAATGAAAAGCTTGTAGCCGCCACAGAAGAACCAGAAAGGTTTGGGGACAGGCGGTCCGGTCAGTCCTCACTCCTCTCCTTACTGAAAGGCTCCGTCACTTGGCTGGCTTGATTTTCACCCTTGCCCATTCAGTGACCTCATCCAGGCGCTTCAGGAGTCTTGTCCTGTACATGGGGCACACGCTCGTCATGGGGCACATGCTGCACATGTGTAACACGCTCGTCACATCATCCATGTAACTTACAGTCAATCCGGAAAGTATTCACAGCGCTTCACTTTTTTCACATTTTATTATCTTACAGCCTTATTCCAAATGCTACAAATGAATCTCTGTTGTCAAAGTCCTACACAAATTATTCCATTATGACCATGTGAAAAACAAGTTGTCTTGACAGTTTTGAAAATTTTTCAAAATAAAAAACAAAAATCATATTTACAAAAGTATTCACAGCCTTTGCTTAATACTTTGTAGAACCACCTTTGGCAGCAACTACATTCATTTTTTCATTTCGAAATGAAAAGGGATTAAAAGGGAGGTCATCGGTGTGTGTTTCAACCTTTCAGTACATTGAAATTGTACATTTTGAGTCTGCACCTGGCTAAAATAGATGGGTGTGAGTTTTGAATGAAATCCTATGGAGAGTATCATGATCTGCTTCTGTAGTCACAGTGCATGTTGACATGCATGCTTCTTTAGGTGTAATTCAGATTTCCAATGTTGACGGCATCCATACATCACCAAACCATGTCAGTCCCACAACCATGCTTGACTAGCCAGATGATGCACTTTTTGTGTAAAACTCACTTGTTTACCACCACACATGCTTGACGCCATCTAAAGCAAATTTGTTTATCTTGGTCTCAAGAGAAATGAACAGACCAAGGATATGGATCACTGGAACCATGTCGTGTGGTCTGATGAGACCAAGATAGACAAATTTGCTTTAGATGGTGTCAAGCATGTGTGGTGGTAAACAAGTGAATTTGACCAAAAAAGTGCATCATCTGGCTCGTCAAGCATGGTAGTGGGACTGACATCGTTTGGGGATGTATGAATGCCGTCAACATTGGAAATATGAATTACACCTAAAGAAGCATGCATGTCAACATGCACTGTGACTACAGAAGTAGATCATGATACTCTCCATAGGATTTCATTCAAAACTCACACCCATCACGCCCATCCCAATTCCAACCTCCAGTTGTTGCCATCCAGTTGGGTAGCCCTCTAGGACGAAGCCATGTATCGTAGAAGTTGTTGAAGTACAAAAAAACAAATAATAATAATTTAAAAAACAATACAATACGTATATCCTGTTAAGTCTACTTTTGTTGCATTCTTTTCACGACTGAACATCTTGCTAGAGGAACACCTTTAGGATGTACAGTATGTAGATATTTAAAACCACATGCATATAACCAGTTCTATTTTGTCATGAAAAACATACAAATTCCACATAGGCTATTAAAAAACTATTTGCTGTTCAAGTGTAAAACTAACAGATTAAATATGGTCATAGGCTGAACTCATCTCTCCTTTGTGGTCTGCATCAGTTTGAATCTACTAACTTTGTAACATCACTTATGTTGACCAACCTGACAGAATATGTAACAGAGTTGAAAATGCTGTTGAGAAATATATAGTTTTTATGAGTTTTGCCATTATTGAGCAGAATATTGTTCGTTGGAGACACCTTGTGGCACTTCGGAGAACTGCAGGTCTGTTGCGTTTTGACCCTCTGGGGTTCCCGTAGCCGAGTCAGAAAAGCGATTCCCTGGCTCGGGTAAGTTTACTATTTAATGTGCTCTGTTTTCAATTATTGTTTCCTCTTCGTAAAATGCAATGTAAACTGTGTACTTGATGTATCTTATTAATGATGTAATTGTGTACACGCTGTGGGGATATGCAGGAAATTTACTAAGTTGTAAAGAAAGTTATTTACATTTTCTATTAACCACGAGGATCTTTTGGGAGATTAGCATCTTCCTACACCTGCAGTAGATGTGTTAGCATAGTGTTCGTTTTGTGGATGAATTATGCAAGTATGCATGAGAATTCACATCATATTTACCTCTACTATGTATCACTGTTATATGGCACTGTATGCATGTATTCTGGTGGCATGGTACTTAAGAATTCCGAATGTTTGATCGGTTTTCCGAACCGCAATGATTCCATGCCTGAGCATTCTGCTTGCCTCTCTCCCTCTCTGGAACTATGACGTTGCATACGGTTCTTCGTGAAATTAATGTTACTTTTATTTTTATTGTACAGATGCTGCAGTAATGCCCATTCTGATGTGTTAAGGTATGTCTCCAGTTGTGAATTGTATTTTCTTATATTGCTGTTAAAATGTTTGGTCAGAAAAAGCGATTCCCTGGCTCGGATGCTGCAGTAATGCCCATTCTTATGTGCCGTCCAAAGAAAGTCCGACTCCTGTGCCTGTTTGAGTCCGTTTCAAATACATGTTTGTAGTTGGATACAGGGTGGAATACAGTTTGGGAATTGTATTGTTAGGAAGGGTGTGTGTTTGCATGTGTGTGGTTTACGTTACAATCCAGTGCCACATATTTCAAATGATCTGGTTTTACCGGTCTAGATTACCCAGGTGAATATCTGGCTGAGTTGCTACGTTTACGTGAGACATTTAATTCGGAATTAACTGACTTTAATTCTGAATAAAGTTTAATTTCGCTTTGAAAACGTCGGAATTAAAGGAAAGATCAGGGAACTATTTAATTTGGAATTAAAAACATCATGTAAACGTAGTGAATGATCACCTTATTGAATTTGCCAGGTAAACCCAGATTGATTGGAATGTGTGGTACTGGATTGTAAACTAATGAGCTTAACCAAGCAATCAATTAAAATAAATATTTCATCATGCATGGTTTGGACATGGGCATAGTCAAGACCACTGACTTATAAGTCAGTGGTCAGGACCGTATTAAGACACTGTGGTGCCCCTCGGCACTGTACCTCGCAGGTGCCCCCTTTATGAACAATGTTTGTAAGGTTTGTGTCTTGTGGTGCCCCCCAACTTGCTGTAAATGGTTGGTGCCCCCGGACACTATACCACTGGCCTTATGTATAATCCGGTCCTGGGCATAGTAACGCCCAAGAAACGTAAAGCTTGTAACCGTAACAGGTGGCATCACTAAGAGGGGATTTGGGACAGGTGAGTGAGCTCACTAGTGACACCCTGTGGACTCTGTCAGGTAGTGTCAATGAAAGCACTTCAGCACCACTGATGGTCCACTGAGGTCACTTGACTGTGGCTGTGACTGTCCATGAGACTTCTCAGCTTGTCAATATTATTTCATTACAATAAAGACTTCCCAGCTCATGAGTAGGCTACCCCCTCATTATTGCTCATACCAAATCCTGTCACAGTTTTACTAGGCTTCATACATTTCTTTTCAGCAGATTTTTTCATGAACCCCCAACAGTGTGCAACCCCTTTTGGTGCACATAGGCCCACCCCTGGGTTGAGAAACATTGCTGTACAGAGGCAAAAATTGCCTCCTCCTACTCTGAATCTTCACCAGCCTTAGTTTATTGCTTCATCATTATGCACAAGTTTACAAGTTTCATAGACTATTGTAAATACATTTCCCTGAGAAAGAGGAAATGTCTAATTTGTCATTAATAAATGCCAAGGCATAGAGAAAGGACACCCCCCCCAATGTTAGAGTAGATTTTACACATTTAGTGAAATTGCTTACAAGCATAGACCTTCTCTTGGTGTTGCTTGCTGTCCAACTGCACTACAATGACTGTCACTCAGAGGCACATCTTGCCACCAGGCAAGGCAGGCAGCCGCTTGGGGCCCCAAGCCCCTAGATAGTAAATAGCCCATACTGTACTACAGTAGTGGTGATTTTGGTTCAAATGTTCATTCTGTACTCAACAAATGACAACAGTAGTAGTATGTTGCATGGTTTTCAACTTTGTAATATCCTACTAGTGATGAAATTACTGTAGCCTACATATGTAGGAAATGAATTCTACTCTGTTCAGCTCAGTGAAATTTAACAACTATAGGCCTACAGCAGTGATTGGCAGAGGAAAATGTTTCTACTTGCTTTTCAGGCTGAATACAATACAAAAGTGATGTTTTTTTTTAAATCAGGAAAATATGCTTCACACATGAGCTAATGCAGTCTCCTGCACTGCATTGATGACACTGAGTCAATTTACAGTGCCCTTTCAGCAGGACTGGAGAAGGCTAGATGTGGCTGAAGGCTGATTGGCCAAAGGTGAAAATGTGCAGAATTGACAAGATGCAGTATTGACATTTTTGTCTGTTGTGTTTTGTTGAGTCCAGTTGGTAGACATGTCATGTTATCCTTAATTCCTAGTTTGACAAATGATACATTTGTTATGAAAATTGCCTTCCAGGGGGCCCCACAGCAACCTGTAGCCTTGGGGCCATGGGTGCCGCTAGGGTGGTAGGGGGTGTTGCAGGTTCTAAGGCAGGGCTGGGGAACCTTTTTCATCCGAGGGCCATAAAAGTCCTCCAAGGGCCGTATTATGAACACAAACCAGGATTTCTCCCTGTACCTTAGGTCTATATTGAAGGCAGCCACGTTTAAAACAGATCCCACCTTCTCTAGGTCCTCTGAATGTAACTTAATTGTATTACAAATGTATTTTCTAAGATACCATTAGAAAATATGTCATATTTCATGTGAAGCTGCATAACATTACAATTACATTTGGGGTCCAGATAAAACAGCCTCAAGGGCCGCAAACGGCCCAAGACTTAGGTTCCCCACCTCTGTTCTATGGGCCCAAGCACTGACAGGGGGACAAGATATATTTAAAAATAAATCTAATACGGTTTTAAATCTTAATATTCCTCTGTCTCCACAGCAGCTATCCTTAATTCCTAGTTTTTAAATTATACTATGCGATTGTCATGAAATGTACCTTCCAGGACCACCCACAGCAACCTGTAGCCTAGGGGCCCCAAGCAGTCTTAAGTTGGCCCTGACCATACCGTATGCCATTGTGTGTTAGTTTCACACTTGAAGTAATGCAGGCAGTATGGTCTTCACACAGTCAGTTTAGTAAACATAAGGAGTGTGCCTTGTGTGCACAGTGGCCTGATGACCTTTCCCAATGAAACCCCATCCTCTCAAGGTGTGCAAGTATGTCCCCTGGTTCACAAAGTTGCCAATTAATACACTGCACACGTTCTAGTGTTTAGCACCATCACTGAAGTACTATTTTATTGTTGTTGTGATGTACAAAGGCATCTTGAGAGGGACGCGGTTGCGACCTACTGGCAGCTCAACTACTAGGAACCGATTCAGCTCCAGATGAACACACACACACGCACACACATACGGCAGCTTCCAATACGCATCAGAAGAATGTTTCGAGTTGGAGTTCCCACAAATCACCTTGTCCAGCACCAGTCCTTCTCCATTGAGGCGGCAGGCAGACAACAAACAGAGGAGGGAGAGTAGGGTGGAATACAGAAAAGTACATCCATACTGTTTAAATAGTGAAATACATGTATTTTTAATCGTGTAGTTGGTTACATTTTTACAATACATGTTTGCTCTTATATCGTCAACCTTCAACAAAAACTTGGAAAATGTACAGTCATGGACACCAACACAGAACGCTTGTGGTAGCCAGTAAGATGCGTGGCCTCTGGTGGCGCGGCGCGGGAGGACGGTGGTGGGCAGGGGAGGAGGGAGGAGGAGGTGGGGGCGCTTTACATGGCGAACAGGATCAGGAAAGCCACCATCAGACAGAACAGACCCATGGCCTCAGACAGGGCGAATCCCAGGATGGCGTAGGAGAACAGCTGCTGCTTCAGGGAGGGGTTCCTGTTTGGACACACAAAATAAAGGAAACAGTACTACATTACAAACTGAACACGATTCTTTGAATGATGTTGTGGACAAGAAAAGTAAGCATCCAAAGCTTAACTTCAACATATTCATACATTCGTGATGTTCATTTTGCTACTTCAGAATGGGGTGTGCGTTTAAGAAGCACATATGAACAAGGACTTTTCACCTTCACACTCGAACAGGTTATGAATCTCGTGAAAAGCCTTCACATGCCATCATTTTTTTTTACTTTTTGAGGAGTCCACAGATTTTAACTTGTGGGTTAAAGTGGGGATACCTCATTCCCTTCACAAGTGCTGCATACCAAACGCACATCACTACAAATCCTTTACACACTTGTATGCAGGTGCAGTGAAGGCCGGGGCCAAGAGAACACTTCAGAAGCCACTCAAGACAAGAGACCTTGTCAAGAGACCTTGTCCACATGGTCTTCTTACAGCGCGACCCTGGTCACCCGCAAGGAGCTGACCACATGGCACCCATATCACTTGGCACGTGTGACCAAGGACAAGGCAGAGAGGCACCGGAAAGGTCGCACACATGCCAAGTGTCATTGTGGTCATGAGATCAGTGGGCTCTTGCCAAAGATCAGGTGCATGGCTTGGGAAATGCTTGCTACACAATCCTGGGCTTCAAATTAAGAGCTTTTTCTCTCTCTCCCCAACCAGATTAAGAGCCCTTACATTGAAATGACCACACATTAGCATTTGATGTATTAGGCTTTAGTTTAACAACAACCTAGATCCACTTGAAATGAAAGACATGATTAAGATCTCTCCACATGCTCCCAACTCATAAGGCTCGATATTGGCTGCAGCCTGCGTAAAAAGCTGAACCATTTTCAAGGATCATACTCGTGTGTATTAAGTCCCAACAGAAAAGCAAAATGCCACTTAAATCGTTTTATTTGGGTGGTGATGCCGTTGCAGCTTAGTCGCTCAATCTAAATTAGACTCCATGTTAGAAGGCTTACCCCTTAACCTCAGTAAACCTACAGAACTGAGAATAGTGTCTGAAACAAAAGTGTACCATTTCTGGACATGAGCCCATTTTACACCTCCCCAATTGAGTTTTACTATCTTTCTCTTAGTGTTGTGATGCTACTTCTGGTTACAAGCCAGAAATTATCATTGAATCTTATGGGTCCCTCAAGCTGGAAGATTAAATGATGACCCAGTACAATTTAACATCCCTCTGAGACAGAGGAGCACTGGTAAAGGTCATGTTGGTTAGCTAGTTTTGGCCATGCACACAACTGTTTTGTAAACACAGATGACTCCAAAGGCACTGGAATTGGAGTGCTGAGATGTTCACACCCAATCAAGCTTCAAGGTGAGTGGTGGGTTAGCCAGTATCAGACATGGGTCATCATAACGGCTATGTCAAGCTGGTCACTGTTGAACAAAACTGGCCACCACTGTTGGTGGCATATTGCATTGTATATATTGTAAGCCATCACTATTGAAGGAATTGAAAAGTGCAGTGGGGACAAATCTTAACTTGAATCAGTCAAACCAAGCCAGTTTTTAAGACTTAGCCAAAGGTTTGTGTGTGTGTATAGACATCACGCATGGCGCTCACTTGGGTTTATTTTCTCACATGAGAACATCATCCGACACACCCACTTAATTTGAGGGGTGCAAAGGCATCCAATGGCAAACTTTTCACAGAAAATTGTACTTTTTTTCCCCTGGCTCAGCACTTGGGATGTGCATAAATCCTCCTTCGAAGTGTATGCATCATGGACACAACGCACTGACCTGGCGTAGCCAATGATGAGGCTGCCGAAAACTGTTCCGATTCCAGCTCCGGATCCGGCCACTCCCACGGTGGCAGCGCCGGCACCAATGAACTTGGCGGCGGTGTCGATGTCTCTGCTCACCGAGCTGGTCTGGAAGCCTCGCAGCGCCACCTGAGACATGGGGCTCTGTGGAATAAGGGGCGCGCTCACCTGGTGGAGAAGATGACAGACGCAGACACAATAATGAACATCATTTCAAAAATCATTGCATTACACTTATTCAGCACTTTCAATCAAGCAGTTTCACCAGACAGCAATAACAATATCAGGCACATTTCCCCACCAGTTAAACCAGCTAAAAGGCAGTCAGAGGACTTAACAGAAGTCTCGAATTTGACTGACATGACAGCGCTGATTAAGTGCAACTGAAGTAAGACACCAGCCAGCAATTTCAATGCTCGAGGGGTCAAAAAGCCAAAGGTAGATAAACTTGTGAGAACTGAAAGACTTGCAATCATTTCCGCAAGTCTTACTCACCTCTCCTGTCTTTGCATCTGGTCTGGAGATCACTGAAGCAGAGAGGGGTCTGTACAGTGCCCTGGATCCAGCACGGACCTGGGATAGCACACAGACACAAGAGTGTAAACGGCCAATCAAGCAGTGCATCTTGGACAGTCAAGTTATTGAGGTTGAACGTCAGTCCACTTAAAATTATGGTACAGAAATTTAACCCAAAATGTCAATTTCAAACAAGTACTGCGCGTCCTTTGACAGAAGTCACAGGTCAGTACGAGATGTACTCTACCCTTTACAGCAGACTACACGTTGGAAAAAGGTGGGCGGACCCTAATGTAAAGTTCCCATTCAACCACACAACTGTTAGCTAACACTAGTTGACTGAATGAATTAAGATTATTAACCATTAAGGGGAAATAAAAGGCCAGGACAGTATTAATGAAAAGCTGAAAGTGATCCACTATGAATGAACCGATAACTGATATCAAGCTCAAGTAAAGCTCTGCCAGTTAGCACTTCAATGTCGGGTAATCATTGAGGACAAGTTGTTCCACGGAGCTATATTTCCACAAACGATCGTCAAATCAAAAACTGAAGACAAAGGCCCCAAGACAAGTCGGTTGACGTCTCGAAGCCCATACAGGTGTACTACAATACACTGATCTTCCTTCTGGGCGATTAAATGACCTTGAATAGTCACTTCAGGCAATCACCTAGCTAGCCGTTAGCCAACTGTCAGGGCGACTGTTGTCGAGCAAAATTCTTTTCCCGGTCATATTGACAACTGAGAGCAGGGCATACAGTCTTCATAGCGCACAAAATCCAAGTGTCCGTGCTTTAAAGTGTTGAAGATCCTCTCTACAGGCATTGATACTAAGTACAGCGACACCACTTTGTGCAGCAGCAATGTTCCCCAAAATGAAAGCCAACAGGCCCTGTCAGACAGCTAGCATTAGCTAACTGCAAGCAAGCAAACCGGCTAGTTAGACGTTTCATTTTGCTGTGGAGATATCAATGGTTGGCTACTATTAGCTTTACGGCTAGCGGTACCAACACCATTTCAGTAATGTGTACAAAAAAACTCACCAGTGCGGGCGTAGAGACGAACTTTGCACAGGCATACATTTTAGTCAGGTTCGTTGATTCGACTAATCAACTTAGCGGGATAACCTGGGTCTGTCTCTGAAAAGAAGGGACAGTTAAGGTCAATGAAAATTTACTGCAAAAAGAATCACTTCCACCCGAAATATTCACCGCTGACCATTTCAGGCTGCAGAAAATACATAAACGACAGAATGACAGAGGGTTTCAACCTTTCGATTAAACAGATGAAAGAAGATTGTTATTTCTCATCCCCAGCTCCCGATTTCATTCCCCTTCACTTACCGGCTGCAGAGGTCGAACCGCTGAGGAACTACTACGCATGCGTGAACTCTTATTTAAGTGGATACGCTGCACAACTCCCGGATGATGGCACCGACGCAGATGAAGGTCATTCGTCCTCAACTATGCAAGTTTATTTAAAGAGAACGGTGCCCCCCACCATCTCTTGTGTTAAATACAAAGTCTGCCAAAAGTAAACATGATTGCATACCTGCACTGTCTTAACGAAAGCCCTTGTATGAAAAAGGACGAGAGCTGAATTCACATCATGGTCAGACAGCCTACATAAGACTTCTCATTTCTCTAATAGCTAATTTCCTCCTCCAAAAAACGGTATATTTCGTTAATCAGATAATGCAATGAAGTAGAGATAGCAACACACATAGCTGGATCTCAAATGGCACAATTGTGCACTTTGGGCACTATGTTTCAGTGCGTAACTAATACGACATACGCACTGAAACATGAACACTAAAGTGCACAAGTGCACCATTTGAGACACAGCCATACAGTGAACGACTGTGTCAATGAATGAGTTAAAATATACGCCTATTCCTCAGCCAAGACTACTTGTGCCTAGGCAAGCAGTCACCAATGCAATATGTTCACCGCAGGGGGGCGCTCGCTTACAACAGAATTCGACAGGAGTGAGTGACCCATTAGCTTAATTGGCTGTCCCTGGCATTACATTGGAATTTGTTACAGTGGCTATGGTCTGCAGTCTGAGCTAAAAACTGTGAAAAAGGTTGCTGCTGTTGATTTTCAATAATTATAATAAAATGCATCATGAGCTTACATGTCTCGCTCAGCGCTCCAAGGTGAACTGCAAGCACGGGTTGGATGGCAAGTTTGGACACTGTATGTAAACCCACTGTGGTAAAGTGAAGTGAAAGTCCAACTGGGAAGCTCCAACTCCCATTGTCATTGTGACACAGGACTCCACAGCACACAAGTGCACACTGCACACACCAAAATTGCATTTATGCCTCAAGTCACCCGTGCAAGGGGGCAGCCCCCAATGGCGCCCCAAACAGAGGAGTGTTGCGGGACTGTACCATGCTCAGGTACCTCAGTCATGGAGGAGGATGGGGGAAGCACTGAATAATTACTCCCCCCAGTCGAACCGGCAACCTTTGGGCTACAAGTCTGACGCCCTAAGCGCTTACCCATGGCTGTCCTATACTACAATAAGGCAATCTGCTGTATACTACAATCACAGCATTGGTACACCTGGTCTTCAGGGATACATTTCAATATGCCACTAGTCGTTCACCCATTTTTATTCATTCTTGTCAACTCTTATTCTATTCTGAAGTGACAGACTCACCACAAAACTTGAATGAGGTTTCATTTTTTATTGACATGCCATGCCATGCATAAACACACAGCAAAACGCTGGTATATCAACATGTGGCACCCAGAACAGAACCTTATCAGATGTCCTGTATGACTGCATACTGTACAAACAGCAACACATACAGAGAAAAAATAGTAATAACTTATCAGTTAACCATAGTGCACATGTTCTAAAATAACACTGTAAATAAGCACAGTAGAAGTAGGCAGTGACACCATCCAAGACAGAACAGTTTGTATACCAGAGGGGGTATTCCAAGAACACAGTTCAGTAGTAAACCAGGTTAAGTTAACCTGGAGGAAGTGGTAAATCAGATAATACAACACCCTGGAGTCCTCATATTCTCAATTAGATGAGTTGTACTGGCTTTCTATTCACAGATTTACAGCTTTCTGTGGGTGAACTTAGCCAGGTTAATCACTTAACCATGTTCTCGGAGTATCTCTGGATCGCACTGACCTAGGGTGCCGAAACAGATGCTAGCACAGACCGTCAATCACACACACATAGAGCTGCCAGCTGTGAAATGGGGGCTTGTCAAACTGTTGCACATCAACATTTGAATTCGTCAGGGAAAAAGGCACGGAAACTATCATGTCAAATGTTGAGAAGAGGGTTTAAACAAAATAATTTTCCAATAAATAAACATGGCAAATCATAAAACATTGGCAAACGCTCACTGAAAAACAGCGCAGTTACTTGGCTTTTCATTATAAAGTCATTCAAACTTCTTCTAGGGATTTAAACTAGGCTAAATCCATGCTAGTTCTGGGCCCAACTAGTGCAAATGAAAACACACCTAGATGATGTAAACACGATGTAAACCAAACGGAGGAAAACCCTGTTGTTGCCTTTTTTAAAACAAGAAAACAAGAACAACCTTACTGTAAAATCATCTAAAAGAAGCCTGCACCTGTAACCCATTGTGAAAAAGCAGAACTGTCATGATTATTTAAAACCCAATCAACAGTTGTCACTCTGACTCCTCCTCTTCCTGCCTCCTGCTTCTCACTCCGCCCACCCCACTATCCTCTTGCGACCCAGGGGAGGGGCTACGCCGAGAGGGAGGCCTATGAGACTCCTCCCCCTCCTCAATCACTTCCTGGCTGGGCGTGGCCTCTTCTGTATCTGTATGCTGTTCTAGGGCATCTTCAAGCTCCTGCTCACCTGTATTAAAAAAAGAAAAAAAAGAAGAAAAGTCTGAAAATGTGTGTTTCATTCAAGTCTCATGAGTGGTAGTTTACTCAGAAATGTGTGTGTGTGTGTGTGTTCTGAGGCAAAT
The DNA here is from genome assembly GCF_034702125.1 of Engraulis encrasicolus. Classification (NCBI taxonomy): domain Eukaryota; kingdom Metazoa; phylum Chordata; class Actinopteri; order Clupeiformes; family Engraulidae; genus Engraulis; species Engraulis encrasicolus. The sequence goes on along the minus strand of NC_085868.1, from coordinate 8,212,562 downwards.
TACTGTAAAGAATAGCTGTTGGACATCCCAGAGAGAGAGAGAGAGAGAGAGAGAGAGAGAGAGAGAGAGAGAGAGAGAGAGAGAGAGAGAGAGAGAGAGAGAGAGAGAGAGAGAGAGAGAGAGAGATTAGCAGAGCATTCCATACCAGATTAGACACCACAAAAGCATATGGCTTCTTAGTAATCAGACACACAGGCAAGCACCCACACCCCATACATAACCCCAACATGGAGAGCTTCGGTTTTCATCATTACCGTGTGCTTACAAACAGCAAACAAATAATAAACCAGGTTAAAAAAAGTCACCCAACATGGAATGTGGAAGTTGAAACGGAAAAAATATGGTTGTTATAGATTAGAAACACACAATTCATTCAATACACATTCATTGGACAGTTGTTACTCAGACACATAATGAACAAAACTGAGTTCACGTTAGGCTTGATTACACCACAAGCGCCGTTCAATCATAGCAGCAAGCAAGCACCCACAACCACACATCCAAAGACATCTTCTTGCTCAGTAAAGTAAGTTATTCTACATCTTAGGGGAAAGCGGAGTGCATTCAGGAACTTATATCTTGCTGTGGAGGTTGTGGAAGGCGTAGAAGGTGAAACGCATTTACTGTTGAACGTGCGGCTTATTTGCGCAAAGAAGAGAGAGTGATTAGTGGTTTTAAAAAGCACAATCTGTTTGCTCTGTGTGTTTGAGTAAGTTTGAAATCGCAAGTACTTTTGAAATGGTGCTGGGAACTGTGGTGTGCACGTGTCGTGTTTGCATTGGTATTAGTGTGTGTGCTCAACCAAATCTGCAGTGCACGATGGTATGGTGTGACCAGGGCTCTTAATGAACACCGGACCACCGACCAAATGCTGGTGAAACTTAAAGTTTGGCTGGTAGAAAAGACCAACTTACCAGCCACTTTGAGCCATGAGTGAGTGTCTCTTTGGCTAGAAACATACTAGCTACTTTGGCTGGTGATGAGAAAAGTTAGTTTAGCTACTTTGGCAGGTGAAGACAAAAGTTAGTTCAGAGCTCTGGGTGTGACTGATGAGTTTGTGAATGTGTGGCGGTTCATGTGAGTAGATATTAGACGTGCTTACAGAATGAGCTCATGACTGTAAGGTGGCAAAATGCCCATTCATGTTTTGTGTGTGTGTGTGTGTGTGTGTGTGTGTGTGTGTGTGTGTGTGTGTGTGTGTGTGTGTGTGTACCAGGAGACTTGAATGTGTAAAAGTATGTGTGAGGGAGTGTGTGCAACAGTGAATAAAGTGTGTGTGCGTGTGTGCGCACGTGCGTGTGCGTGTGTGTGCGTGTGCGTGTGCGTGTGCGTGTGCGTGTGTAACTGTGAATAGAACTGTGAATAGAAGTGTGTGTGTGTGTGTGTGTGTGTGTGTGTGTAACTGTGAATAGAACTGTGAATAGAAGTGTCTGTGTGTGTGTGTGTGTGTGTGTGTGTTTGTGTGTGTGTGTGTGTGTGTGTGTGTGTGTGTGTGTGTGTGCGTGCGTTTGTGTTTGTGTGTGTGCTCTAGGAGACCTGTATCTGGGGCTTTGCTGAAGCTGTGTACTTTACTCCATGGAGTTGGTGCAGCTGCGGGGGCCTGAGCAGTAGACCTAGTCAACACAACACCTCCAGAGGGCCCAGCAGTAGCAGACCTACCCAACACAACACCTGAAGTACCTCCCTTCCTTCCTACAACAGACACCATCGCAAACAACATCAGTTACACACACACACATCGTAAACCACACAAATCTCACACACACACCTCTGTGTTTATTACATTATGTTATAACTATGAATGAAAAAGAACATGAAACAACAGGCGCAAATGGGATGGAATTGAAGATCACACTTTCTGATGTGTTTCAATACCTGTAACATGAAAATGGGTTTAGAGATGAGATGGATCAGGACCGCTGATAAGCATGTCCCTCTTTGAGGGACTTGATAAGTGGTTTTGTCATAAAATGGGTAGATTAAATGGATTAGATCAGGACTGATGATAAATGTATGTCTCTTTCTGAAAATGCGTTGAAAATTTGAAGAATGGTGTTAGCAAAATGTTGGTGATTAGGGGCTCTAAAGGAGATAACACATGGTCAGAGTGTGTGTGTGTGAGTGTGTGTGTGTGAGTGACAGTATAATGACTAACGAGGCAGCCTAGCAGGCTGTTTGAAACTGTTGTAGTGGTAGTAGTATCTGTAGCTGAACGCCACGACTAGCTTTCCGTCTCTGAGCAGCGTCACGGCCGACAGTGCCCAGGTGCCAACCTCCTCCTCCTCCTCCTCCACCACCTGCTGGTGCCCACCTGTGCCCGCGTCGCTGTCCTCCGCGCTGTCCCGCGCCTCCGAGGAGTCAGGGGCAGGCGACCCGGAGCGCAGGCGTCTCTCGAAGCTGAACTCGGGAAGCCGCGGTGCCTGGGGGCGGGTCTTACGCGCCGGGTTCAGGAAGTAGCAGTAGGCGCACCTGTAGGCTGGAGGGCAGAGGACAGATTAGTCATCGTCCCACTGACGGAATTACAGGAACACAGACATTCCAGTGGCGGAATTACATTAAGGACAGGAACGCCATCATTCCACTGACGAAATTACATTTAGAAAGGGCATCATTCCACTGACGGAATTACATTTCATTACATTACATTCGTACAAAGCGACTAATGATTATTTATGTATTACTAAGGTACAGGATCGCCACCACTCCACTGATGAAAGTACATTTAGGAAGTAAGTAAGGAAATAAACAAGTGAAGCAAACTTCGCCCTTCATTCCTATGAGGGAGGCGAAGTTTAATATTATGCAAATGAGGAGCAAATTTTGCCTGTGGTAACCAATCAAATCAACAAACACAGCGATGACCTGATGACTATTGAGCTGTCAGAATGGAACACAGAATTCCGCCTCTCTTCGCTTTGCTCGTTTCGCCTGCATGTGTCCCCAGCGTGGTGGAAGTACATTTAGGAACACCACCACTACACTGACGCAATACCGTTTAGCTGATGCCTCCATACCCAGGACAGGAACGGCACCATTCCACTGGAGGAATTTCATTTATCCAAAGCGACTAATGGGTATTTCGGCACAAGGTATTAGCTGGAGTCCCTGGAGCAATGTGGATGCCTTGGAGGATGGGAGGCCATCGTTCCACTGATTTACCCATTAAAACCTTCTGCAGCTTCTGCGGAACACGAGCTTTAAGATTGCCTGCAGCATCTATGTGTATTTGCCTCTAACAGCATTGAGAAGCTTTCATACATAGTAGCTAATAGTTATTTAGGTACAGCCAGGGTGTATTAGTAGCAGTCCCTGGAGCAATGTGGATGCCTTAGATGCCTTGCTCAAGGGCACTTCAGTCACGATGAGGGTGTTGGATAGCACCCATATTATGCATACTAGTAAGGGATTCAAACCTGCAGCTCTACGAAGATTACGGGACCAAATTCCCTTAACATTAGGCCAAGGCTGGCCCATACACGATATACTGTACATACAGTACAATATGACATATAATACAGTATTCAATAACATTGGACAGGAGCATCAGCGTTATACGGATTGATACATTGTTGTAATTATGCAATGTTGCATCATACTGCATATCCGGTAATAACAATTCATGCATCATTTGACTCATGAGTAATGGTGAACATTTTAATAGCACATTGTGACAGCTGTTTGATAACCAAATAATTGTCAAGCTTTGCTAGTCATAATAGATAAAATCATTGGTAAATGTAATGTCTTTTGTGTGTGTGTGTGCAAGGGAGACGCCCAGAAAGGACCGGAAAAGAAAATAATGGGGCATGCACTTTTCGACTAGGCTGCCTTGAGTACCGCATTGTATACAGTGAGTCCAATATGTATTTGATCCCTTGCTGATTTTGTTGGTTTGCCTACTAACAAAGACATGATCAGTCAATAAATGTTATGATAATATGTATTCTAATATGGAAAGACAGAATATCAAAAAGAAAATCCAGAAATTAACTTAAGAGAATATATATTAATTTATTTCCATTTCATCGAGCAAAATAAGTATTTGATCCCCTGCCAACTGATAACAGTTCCGGGCCCACAGACCAGATGGGCACTTCCGATCAACTTGTCATCTGAACTAAAGACACCTGTACATACTAACATGCATAAAAGACACATTGAATCAGCAGAATCAGTCCATAGTATGAGTGAATCAGTCTCACTCCAACCTCACCAGCATGGGAAAGACCAAAGACCGGTCAAATGATATCAGGGACAAGATTTTAGACCTGAACAAAGATTAAATGGGCTGCAAAGCCACAAGAAAGAGACTGGGTATTAATGACCCAGTTGTTGATGCATTTCTTCCAAAATGTGAGGAATACAAAATGACTATCCATCAGCCTGTCTGGGGCTCTATACAAGATTTGACCTTTTGTAGGGAATTGATAATCATGAGAACAGAAAGAAAGCACCCTAGACCTGTACGGGATGGACTAGGCAATGATATCAAAGCTACTGGGACCAAAATCACTGAGAAAACTACTGGTAGCACTTAATGCCACAGAGGTTTAAAATCCTGTAGTGCACACATGGTACCTCTACTTCAGAAGGAACCTGTGCAGTCCCACCTGAGGTTCACCAACGGACATCAGACTGGTTTAGGATATGATAAGGAGGTGCTGTAGTCAGATGAAACCAAAATCAAGCTGTTTGGCATTACCTAACACAATTCAATGTGTTTTGAGAAAGAGTACTGCTGTCTATGATCCCAAGAACACCCTCCTCACCATCATGCATGAAAGTGGTATCATTATGGTTTGAGGGTGTTTGTCTGGCCAAGGCACAGGGCAACTTCACATCGTCAATGAATGGATGGAGGGAGAGATGTAATGTGCAATCCTGAGTGCAAACGTCCTTCCCTCCACCACTACACTGAAGGGTGGGCCATTTTTGGATCTCCCAACATGACAATAATACACAACATACAGTCAAAGCAACGAAGGAGTGGCTCAATAAGAAGCATATTAAAGTCGTGGAGTGGCCTACAGTCTCCAAATATTAACCCTATAGTAATTCTATGGAAAGAACTGATTTGCCAAGCTACAGACAACAAACTGTTAATGTTTTAGAGATAATATGCAAAGAAAAATGGGCAAAAATATTTTCTACTATATGCACAAACATTGTCATCAACTAAAAGAAGCATCTGACCTCAGTGCTAGACAACTAGGGCTTTGCCACAAAGCACTTTATCTTCTTTAGCTGGAGGGGTCAAATACTTATTTGCCTAAATTAAATACAAATAAATTAAAATATATTATTTTATGTTATTTTCTGGAATTTCTTTTTGATACTCTGTCTCTCCATGTTTGAATACATATTATCATAAATTTATAGACTGATCATGTCTTTATTAGTGGGCAAACCGGAAAAATCAGCAAGGGATCAAATACATATTGGACTCACTGTAGGTTTCCAAGTGACACCGCCAGTCTAAGCATTATCTTCTTATGAGTGTAAGGAACTGTAATGAGTGATTTAAAAGGCTCACCGACAAACTCAAACTCCTCCTTGAGGGCCATGCCATTATGGGAATAGCACTGCTGGCAGATGAGCGCATACCTGAGGACGAGAGAGAGAGAGAGAGAGAGAGAGAGAGAGAGAGAGAAAGTGAGAAAGTGAGAAAGTGAGAAAGTAAGTGAGGAGAAGAGAGCAATTGTAATCAACATGTGGTGAGCGTATATCTATGGACAAGAGAGTAGTGTCTTATAGATCCCAAAGGAAATGAAGATATCTCGCAGCATACACCCATACAACATCATATTACACATTGCATGACACATTAAGCATAAAGCACACACACACACACACACACACGGAAATCAACACAACGAGTAATGAAGCAGATTATTCCCCACACCTAGCTTTGAACATGGGTCTTGAGGGGAGCAACAAATCTCCATTCCAGATGAGATATGTGGCTATTCCTGTTTAGGTATGTTTAAGTTAAATTATGCAACAATTGGCATTTTGAAGATGTTAATGAACACTGAGAGCACATACCTTTTAAACCTCTTTTAAAAGGGAAAGGATCTTCATCTATTCACAAATGAAATCTTCTTCCCTTGTTTTTACAGGTGCTAAATAAATCGATGCTATGAACTATCCTTGGGCTGCGTATGCGTATGCGTGTGTGTGCGTGTGTGTGTGTGTGTGCGTGTGTGTGTGTGCGCACCGGCTTTCAGAAACCTCTCTGCTTGAATAGCTGACATGAACTGACTGAGTCTGGCGTGCGTGTGAGGTCTACTACTTCCGCCCCATTTGCTACATTTACTGTGTTCGTACAGTGAGTACAATGTGCGTGTAAGATGTCTACACTACCTGTTCAGCATGTTAGCACAGTGAGTCTGGTGTGTGTGTGTGTGTGTGTCTACTCTAGCAGTTTTTTCGTACAGCGAGTCTGGTGCATGTGTGTGTGTGAGAGAGTGTGTGTGTGTGTGTGTGTGTGTCCATTCTACCTGTTCTGAGGTCCGTCCCCCACCAGGTACTCGATGACACGGTCCACTGCCCCCCTCTCTCTTGGCAGGATGGGACGCACCAGCTGGGGACCAGGGGGGTGCTGTCCAACTGCCACGTACACACACACACACACACACACACACACACACACACACACACACACACACACACACACACACACACACAATTAGTACAGGATAAGATAAGGATAGGAAATGTGTGATATCAGAAAAATGCTACATGCCCAACAAAGAAATAAATACACAAAGAGGAGTAGCAATTAAAACACATTATCCAAAGCAACCCAATCAGCGATGGCAAACAGGGCCCTGGGGATGCATGCGACTTAATCTAATGAAAATGTAACAGAGTGTTTCTAGTCCCCATAAAATCAAACTGTGTTATTAACGTATCAATTGGGCCGACGAACACACAGGAAGACAAGGTCATTGCGTCTAAATCCCTCCAGTGAGGCAGATAAAAAAAATTAACAATAAGACTGCACATGGTGTACAGACATGAAGGCCTACGCTATCAAACCCATAAAAAATGAAAACATGAGCACAGGCACAAGGACACATCTACCAGGCACTGCAGAGAAGATATGGTTACAAAAACTGGCCATTCAAATCGATCCTAAACACAAGACAAAAAAACACACCATACTATACTACTGTATGACACACGCATAACACAGGCAATAGTTTGGGAGACTTTTAACTGCATGCAGGAGGAACAAGAATGAGTGTTGTACGGACATGGTCATGCAAGGGGGATGGTTTAGTTTCAGGGGAGCCTCAACCATTTGCTGCTGTATTCGCCTTAGTATTCAGCTGCTCAGCCACTGACTTTTAACTGCGGGATTTATCTTATGTAACCTATACCTATACAACACGAGAATGCATGTGAGCCATTCGTAAGAGGCTTGGCAGATTAAACCATGACATACCACATCACATATGGCCTATCACACAGAGAGGCCTATTGAGCAGTCCTTGTGACGCGACCCACTGCTGTGCTGTTCGACTTAAGGGGAGCTGCATACCTTTTGTGGCCACTGGCCAAGCTAAGCAACAAGGGGAGTCGATAATACCGCTGACACCACCTCAGTACAATGCGCAGAACTACTCACTACAACCAAAGTTGATCAACGTCTTGTTTGCCACAAGTACTGTACAGTTGGTCTATTATGATGAGCTTCTGCACTTCTAGCTCTATTATGGAGACACTCTGAGATGCTGGGTCTATTATGGAGAGCTTCTGAGGTGCTGGGTCTATTATGGTGAGGGTCTAAGGTGCTAGGTCTTATGAGGAGGTTCTAGCTCTATTATGGTGAGGTTCTGGGGTGGTAGAGTGCTGGAGTCTCTATAGTGGGTGATGTGTTAAGCCGGGCTCAAACTATACAACTTTAAAATCGTGTCACACTTATTGTAAATACAGTTTGTAGAATCACAACTGTCACTCTGATTGCCAACACCAACCCTGATTGCCAACACCAAGACAATGGCCGATTTCAAGTCGTAACCATCAAACAGTGTTTGATAGCTACAATGTAAGATCAGCGAATCTTTGAAATGGCTAAATTCTATCTAAGAATGTCACACACAATATGGAAATCTTGCCCGACAATCGCTTGCGATGGTCCTGGGGGTTAACGTTCTACCGATTGTCATAAGGGCGGTTTTCAGCCAAGAATCAGGCAGATAGTCGTGTAGTTTGAGCCCAGCTTTAAGGGTAAAGGGCATTGGCCTGTCCAGTCCGCTGTTAAACTTGCGACATTACGCAATAAATAGTTCTATCCCTGATATCCTAGCCCTCCTGATATCTTATCAATCTAGAAGGCCGAACTGTGCTGGCGGTACTGCGGCTGGACAGGTGATCTCTGGCACCTCCACTTTGATGCCCCATAGTGGCATCACCAGCCCTGACCAAACACAGTCTTACATAGGAGACGGTAATTATGCAAAATCTTCCAGATAATTACTCTTTCGGCCATTATAATTTACTTTTTCTGCTTCTGATTTCAATCATATGTTTCGTCAAATCACTTGCATACACTTTTGACTAACCATTCATTTTTCAGTGTCTGGTGTCGTTAACCTAAATAGATGCCCAAAGGCATGGTGGTCAACATGGCTGCACAATGTAGGGAGCGGCCTCGAGAGACTATGGCACCAGACCTGTGACCCTGTAACCCTGGCAGCTGTCCCTGAGCGAGCGGAAGGCTAACCTGGCCCCATGAGCGGACTGTAGGGGGTGGGTAGAGGGTTCCTCCTCATGGGGGTGGCACTCTGCGCAGGGTGGGGGGTGGCGCTTGTGCTCGGGCCCGGGCCCGCGACTGCACCCGTCTCGGGGGGCCCACCTGGGGCGGACCGGGGCATCATGGAGGGCCCGGCTGGGGTGCCGGCGACACCGCCGGGGGTCATGCCAGGGGTCATGCCAGGGGTCATGCCAGGGGTCATGCCTGGACCCTGGCCTGGAACTGGTCTCTGTCCTGGAACTGGAGTGCCCATGGGAACGTTACGCCGACGCAGATCTGGAGAGGAAAGGTGAGAGGAGAGACATTTTTTAAAATACCTTGCCTTTGGCATCAATACATGGCTGACTAATAAATGTCACATTTCAATGTGTTGATGGATGACATTCAAACACCGATGATAGTGCATCAAGAGAGGAGAGACAGTTGACTATGTGACAAATGCATTGATGACAAAGCCTCCAAAGCTGACCTGGTCTGAGAGGGGTTCCTGAGGGTGCGGCCTCTGCCTCCTGAGGACACAAAACAAACATTGTTTCAAAACACCACCAGGAAAGTCTACGTTAGCCGTAAGCATGAAATAAACACTTTCCTCCAGCAGTAACAGAGGACAGAAGCAGAGGCAAAGGTCACTCACTGCTTTCTTTTTTGCCTCGGGGTCGAATCTCTCCAAGATGAGCTTGGCATTCTTATACGTTTCCTTTTCCATCACCTCTTCCAACTGGGAAACAGAAACATGCAGTATGTCAGAGTCTCAGCAAGCAAATAAAGTAAACAGCAGAAATGCATCTAACAGATTGAACTTCCAGATCTACGGTCTACGTACAGACGATCTACGATCTACAAAAAACATATAGTGCAGAGCCACAACACAAACACATAACACCCAACACCCACACACACACTTCACATAATTTACATACATTCCATCAATAGATATCCATAGATGTAGTGTATGTATCGATGTGCAAATACGGTATAGTACCAATGGTAAGTGCAAATATAATATAGTACTCTATGTGTAAATACAGTACCAAATAGTCAGTATTTTATTCTAGATTTGGCCAAAGAAGTCTCTCAGGACTGCCATGCCTGAGCCTAATGAGGTCAGAGAGAGAGAGACAGAGCGGAGAGAGAGAGACAGAGCAGAGAGAGACAGAGTGGCGTAGAGAAAAGGGACGACATGGGTAGAAAACTAGGGCACTGTGAGCATGACAAGATGGCTACTCACAGACAACGTGCTGCTTTTAGCTTAAGGTTAAAGTAGCAGAAGGCTTAAAGACAGCGATAAAGGAATACTCACAATCTTCTTTTTCTCAACTTTCAAATCTTCAAGTTTGTCATCTAGGTTAAACAAGCACATAACAACATTAGGTTTGAGTTTCATTAACCACTAGAGTCTCTTCATGCTATTTCAAGTGTTTAAGTTAAAGGAACAGACCACCCCTTTTTGATTTTCACATATGTGCAGTATTGCCATGTATTATTCATGAATGTGCATATCATTTTCGTCTATGTGCTTGCATTGCCCCGTTTAACAGTATAGCCAAATTAAGCATACTAATGCAAGTCTATGGTACAAATTTAAACATCCTCAAATGTACTTATAAACCATTTTAAAATTAATGTAAAATTCACCAGAGTGTAAAACAGCAGTTTAATTCTGTCCAGTGATCACTTGTGACTTGATGCTAAAGATACCAGTTACTTCCAGTGATTATGCTAAGCTATGCTAATAATTCTGATCCAATGAATCTAAGAACTGAAAACACTGAGAAGAAAATTATATGCACATTCACGAATAATGCTGGGAAATACTGCAAATATGTGAAAATCAAAAAAGGGTGGTCTGTTCCTTTAAAGATACGGCACAAGTTAAATTGGACATGCAAGTTAAAAGAAGAGGCGTTAGAGAAAAGGACTCACTGTTTCTCTCTGTTCTCTTGGAAAACAAGAAAATCAGGAGTTTCCGAACGAACCACACTCTAGTGACAAACAAGAGACAGCAGGCAGATTTAAGTTGCATGGCATCACACACGGAAAAATACTGTACACAAACAAGTATGCTAAATGAATTTTTGGTGTTTTCAAAGTCAACACATGCCACAATGGCTGGATAATTCTTAACAAACTATGCCATCAATTCAATGATATGCAAACAGACTTAGGAAGCAAACTACAAGTCCTTCCTTGGTAGTGTCAGTTACAAGAAAGGGGAAATAAATGTCTCTCTCATGACCCATCTACATGCAATTGAATTTAACCCACCAAAAAGAAGCATGCTTTTAACAGGCAATGTACATTACATAGGACGCACCCAACCCGTGCTATTATAGACAGACGTTGGCACACTTGAAATCCATGGAATAAATGCAATGCAACTAGCAGTAACTGCATTTATTCCAAAGAAAATCAAGGTGCCCGGTAGCTCAAACAAATACACAAGTCATCAACAAGGGTGCAGACCTCTGTCAATCAGGATGTAAATCAGCCTTGGTCCTGCACCCTGACCAATGGATGTGCACAATTTGCAGTCCTTACTTACTGTGCATGCAGATCGGATCACCGGCAATAATTACCTAATCACTATTCACTGAAAAACGCTTAATTACCTCATAACAGGGCTATGACACTGCCATGAGTCATAAGTAACAGACTAGATTAAGACATGGCTATTTTGATGAGAAGAAGTTTCTAACAGAGGCTCTGCATGAAAGGTTTCTGAACCCTACTCACAGCACGGGAAAGGCCAGCATGGGCAGCGCCATGACGATGCGGGCGCCCCACTCGTCGGGCAGGTAGCAGAAGTAGATGCCGAAGCAGGTGAGCAGGTACAGCACTGAGGAGTAGAAGAGGAAGCGGCCCACCCACAACTTCTGAAGACGCTGGTTCTTAGCTCGGAACTCCTCCAGGTCCTTTATGTCCTGCTCAGGCGAGAGAGAGGGAGAGAGAGAGAGAGAGAGAGAGAGAGAGAGAGAGAGAGAGAGGGAGAGAGAGAGAGAGAGAGAGAGAGAGAGAGAGAGAGAGAGAGGCGGAGAGGTCAAGCCTGTTGTACCTGTCCTATACATTGTCCACCTGACTGACAGCTGGAACCCCATACTAATAGGAAGAATTAGTGCTGTGCGATATGGAAAAGAAATACGGATTACTTCATATCATGATAACGATGCATATCACGATATACCACAGTTATGCATGTTTTCAGTTATTCCAAATCGTATTGTGTCAAATTGCAAAGCCATGTTTCTTTGAAATGGATCTTTTTATTCTTCTTTTCACAGTTTTATGAACTGTGAAGCAGGATGACAACAAGAAATGTTATTAAATTATACTAAACTGTATTTAATAGCTGTAATAATGGATAAAATTAGCCAATCAGGATAAAAACGATATAGAAGAAAAGGCACGATAGAGATATCATCATATCGCTAAGCCCGAGAAAGAATACATAAAGGGGATTTGCCTAAGAACACCTGCACCCTCATGCATAACTGAAGTGCCTACAAGGAGAATAATGAACCCAGTTCTTCTGACCTGTACCCTCACCTGTGGCTGAAGTGGTCATACCGGTCATACGTACATTGACAACGCACCTGTGGCCTAAGGGAGAGGGAGTTGGCCACCGGCCTGAACTCTAAACTTGTAGGAAAAATAAGCTACTACTAGGGGAGTAACCTTGAGTTACCTCTCCTGTACCCTCATCCATCCATGGCTGCAGGGCCCTTGAGCTAGGCATCAACCACCACAAAAAGTCCTCGCTCAAACAATGGCCAGTGACACTAAATAAGAGTTGACAGCTAAATGTATGGTAATGTAATTCACAACACGAAATGTGAAATGCAACATGATTTGTGAAATGAGACAAATTTGTGAAATGTGACAACAAATTAGGCCTTTTATGTCATTGAAGAGGGACATTTACACAGTGTATCACAATGTTGCAAGTTCATGAAGAACTACTGATCTTTTTTAAACATTAAGAACCTCGTTGTTGCAGAAAGTGTTAGCACAAACCATTAGACTACATCGGCCACACAGACAGTGACAGTGTGTGTGTAGTAGGGAATCACAGAAGGCTCAGGCTCAGAGCTCTGTGTTTGGTCCATGGGATTAACCGTCTGTGGCCCAGGCCAAGGCACTGTGACTGACACCAATGTTTATTCCATGCCAAGACTATTCCACTAGGCTGTTACCATGGGGATATGAACAAGCATATGTGTGACGACACACAGACAGACACACACACACAGACACAGACACAGACACAGACACAGACACAGACACAGACACACACAGACACACACACACACACACACACACACACACACACACACACACACACACACACACACACACACACACACACACGAAAGGCAGAACTCTGGACCTGAGTCAGAAAGGCTTGTATAGGTCAGCCAAAATACTTTCAACCCAGCCAGAAAGACACGTGTGCATGTCAGTCTAAAATACATATCTGCAGTAAGAAGAACTACAGCAATTAGAGGAGTGACCGATACAATAAGTCAGAGAAGGTAGAGTCGGAGGGATGAAGCCATACACACTACACACACGGAGAGAAAGACAGCAATTTGGTGAAATGCCTACCTTGTCCAAGCCTTCTAAGAGCTCCACCGTGGAAGGCTTGGCCTGATAGAGATATTTGAGAGTAAAGATTATTATTATAACGTTTATTAAAAAAAGAACCACATTAGCAATATTTACGGTTAATAATGACAAAAGTGTACCCTCCAGCGTGAAAGAACCACTCCCATTGCTAGAGCCCAGCACCGACTGCCTCAGAAGAACAACAGCCACCCAGGAGACCTCCTTCCTCAAAGAAAGGGATGCAAGCCCTTACCTGAAAATTACAAATGCACTTATGTCAACGAGTGTCCATTACTAATGTACTTCTGGTTGTAAACAATAGCATCAGCCCAACAACGTGATGAAAGTGGTCGGTCGGCATTAGCAAGTCAGAGCAAGCCATTCACTTCATCTATGAAACCAGTTCAAACGTGACCACATAGCTGGCGAAATTAGTTAGCAAGGTTCACAACGCATTCTTCTGATTAGATAAGCAGACACACATTACAACATAATTCAGACAATTGGAGACAAAATCATCATAGATGTACAGTAGATGCGCCTTACATTACACCCAGACATCAACAACAGCAGCTAGTGTTAACGTCAACTTATCTTAGACGTTATCTGTCTAACGTAATCGAATGCATGCCATTTACTCAGATTCTTATCTTAATTTCAGTAAAACGACACCCTATACAAACTAAACACCTTTACCATTCACACACCAGTTACTCTTTGTTCAATCCAGTCCTACACCAGTTCAACAATGATTGTTATCCCAATCGTCCATTCTCCGACCTGTTTATGCCCTCTCCCTGCTTGGGGACTCTTAATTTGACAAACTCTTCTCCCCGGAAAGTAAGATCTGTTTTCCGGAAATATTTACATAAAAGCAACAGAACTCAGAATGCTTTTCGGAGATGATCTCTGTGTGGATAAATTGTCGATTTAACACGCATTGCGCTTTTATTAAGCGTTTCAAGTTAGCAGGTAATTTACTGATAAATATTATGTAATTACACAGGCATAACACAAGAAGAAAATGTATCATAATCGTTTATGATCTGCACATCAGGGATTGATTTGATATGCCTTTTCCAGACTTACACATGCGTCATTTTGAGGTCAGGAAATGCATCTCCACACGAGTAGTGATGTGTTTGGGATTGAGCTGTGTCAATTTTGTGCATTATTGCTGGGTTGTTAATGAGTTCCGTTTGGTCGTTTATGTTATGATCGTCTAGCACTTCCATAATGTTACGTTTCTCATTTCATTCCTGTCTTAGAACAGGTTTAGGAGTAGTCTATCAGAGTGGTCAGCATCTCTCCTTCGTTAGAAACAGTGCAATCTCATGGCTGCCCCTGCCGAGGTCAAACACTTGGCATTCGGGAGCTGCATCGTGTCTACTCCTTCAACAAAGACAGGTTTCACAGTCAGTACAGCAAAAGCCCCGTCGCAAGCAGAGGGCTAGCACGACTGCATCCACCATCAACGTCCCTGGTAGAGTAGTGGAGCCTGACGCAGACACGTCTGAAGCCCATCTTTCATTTGGTGATCACTCTCAAGGGTTCGTCCACAGAAAGGCATTCAGGAAGTCCTCTCCTCAGTACCTGGATCTGCAGTACGGTGATGGAGGGGAGGAAGAAAAGCCTCGGCCAAAATTTAAATCCAGGACGGGAAGGATAAACACACCATATTGGTACTTTCTGCAGTGCAAGAAACTCATCAAACAGGACAAGGTAACGTGACAGTTCCACTGACAGAAACATTAGAAATGTTCAATGTCCGCGACTACTGACTGTACTCTAGGTCTACTGTACTGTTAATTCTTACATTGATTGGTCATTGGGTTGCCCCAATTACTGTATAAGGCTGGTCATTTGACATTTTGATTATGCTTTGCATAACCTGAACAATCTTCCTTCGCTACTGCATAGCTGGCTGAGGCATTGAACATGTTTGAGACCGAGATGCTGAAAGGGGAAAGGCTTGAGCCTGAGGAGTTCAACTACACCGTGCTGATTGGTGGATGTGGCCGCGTTGGATACACAAAGAAGGCCTTCAAGCTGTACAATGACGTAGGTTAATTGCACAGTGCTACTATTTAATCAGCTATTCCACCTATCTGCATACTTCATCACCCACCCACCACTGTTACTGTCCTTAATCAAAAAATGATGTTATCTCCTTACCCTTCTAAAATCTGAGTGATTCTTTCAGCCATGTTGATGTTAATATGGTGATTTTGATGTTATTTTGCTGATGTGTTAATGATAGGCTGAACAATCATGAGAGTTCATCCCATCCTTCCCTTTGACCTCTAGCCTTGTTCCTGTGTTGCCCCCTCCTTTATGGAGAAATCCCAGCGGTTTCCCTGCCGTCAAGCAGCTCAAAATGGCTTTTTGGGGGGCTTTCCCCGCCTAGTCAATATCCTGATTGCAAATGAGAGATTAACTTTTGATTAATGTTTTACGCCTCACATCACAAGGCCAGAGAAAAGGAAGAGGGGAACTAGGATGACTTGGGAGACATAAGTTACAGTAGGGTCTTTCCATTATCCTAACTCCCATCCTCCTTTGTGCTTGCAGCCTCACAACATCATTGACGGCAGAAGTTTAATTCAATAAATCACAAAAGCGCAATTCAAAGGTCCTTTTCTCATTTGCTATGTGGATGTTGAATGGGGGAAAGGTCCCACAAAAGTTGTTTTGGCTAGGCTGACAGTGGGGAAACTTAAGTGTTTTCTCCACAGAGTTGGCGCGTCAGCAAGGTGCGAGGCCACACAAGCACAGGTCGAGAATGGATGTTAAGATAATGGAATGTATCCATTGACTCATGTGTCGTTTGTCCCCTCCCCAGATGAAGAAACGAGGCATAGAGCCTACAGATGCAACCTACACAGCTCTCTTCAACGCTTGTGCTGAGTCGCCTTGGAAACAGGCGGCCCAGGAGCAGGCTCTGAAACTGGAGCAAGACCTGCGCAGGAAGAACATTCCCCTCAACTCCATTACCCATCATGCCTTGCTGAAGACCATGGCCCTCACTGCTGACCTCCAGAGCGTTTTCCGCATTTTCAGGGTAATGACAGTCACCATGTTTATGTGGACAGTATTATTAGTAATATGTCCTACAGAATGTGAGAGGAGGTTGAAGAAATGTCGTGTCTGTTGAACATAAAGGCAAATTTTGCTTTTCTTTCTCTTTCCACCCCCACTCTCTTCCCTTTCTTCATCTTTCGCGTTCTCTTCCTCCATATGTGTGCGTGTATCTGTGTGCAGGATATGCTGAAAAGTGGTCACTACCCAACGCAAGAAACGTTTCACTATTTGCTGATGAGCTGTGTTCAAGACAAAACTAATGGGTTCAGACTTGCACTGCAGGTAATATATGTATCTTAATGTCCTCTATGAGATCAAATGCACAAACTTATACCTATAAACCAGGCCTGTGTGTTTATAACAGTTAATGAAGAAATGTTATATTTTATAGGTTTGGCACCAGATGCTGGGCATGGGAATAAAGCCAGACGGGCCAAACTACAATATTTTACTGCGCGCAGCACGAGACTGTGGGATTGGAGATGTGACTCTTGCCTCTAAATTGCTCTTAAAGAAAGAGAAAAAGGACCCTCCTGTGGCACTCCAGGCAGGGAAGAACAGAACCAGACAGAAGTATCACTCCATGCCTCTGGACGTCAACACTTTCGAAAGCGAGTTGTTTGTTGAAACGCATTCTCAGCAGGCACAGAAACACAGCACAGACTCACCCAATAGTCCCAAACCAGAGAATGTGGACTCGCACACACATCAATCCCATACAGGAATCAAAAACAATCCAACGACTCCTGACCATCAGTTCGCCCTTCAGACCCTCTCAGACAGCAGTACATCTATTTGCTCACCTTGTCCTGATCCTCTGACGGTCCTTCCAAACCTCCTGGACCCGGCTACGATACGTCAACACGAGGTGGTGTCCCTGGGGGCTGTCAGCAGTGCATCCGACAGGCTGGCCCTGATTGGGAACATGAAGGGCTTCCTGGGCAAGATGGCGGAGCACGGCCTGCAGCCCACCCTGAAGACGCTCACTCTGCTGGCGGACGTTGTGGAGCCCGGCGGCGACGTGGTGCAGAGCCTCCTCACAGTGGCCAGTGACAACAAGGTCAGGCTGGACGTCGCCTTCTTCAACACGCTGGCCAAGAGGGCGGCCAATGCCGGGGATCTCCCTGGGGCAAAGGTGAGACTCATGTCACGGGCACCATTGTCACTTGCTCTTTTGATCGCCTGATACCTTCTCAGTGTTGATAGAATTAATGCATGATGGTGTAAAAATAGACAATGTCTACCCATTTCTTTTGATTGAGGCATGCAGCAAGATTCTAATCCCATAGAGTGGTAACAAATCATTTTAAAATTGTGTAATTAGTTACTGTTTTTTTCACACTTCCGCCACTTAATGATCCCAGGTATTCGAGTGTTAAGTAGGTGTGAATCTTTCCAAGTGACCATAACAATATTATCATTTATTAGTTTACGTGACGTGTTTAATGTTCACAATTCACCATCATTTGCAGGCAGAGTATACTAGAGTATGCAGTGATTGGTCTTTAATGCACTCTCCCTCAGTTACAAATGTCAACAATACAATACAACATGTATTACAACTATGAAGCTGACTCAAAGCGCTTTCAAAATACACATACACATACACATATACACATTCCCACATTCCCACACCAGCTCTGGAGGCTGCCGTACGGCACCAGTTTTCTGAGGTACACACACACACACACACACACACACACACACACACACACACACACACACACACACACACACACACACACACACACACTAATAGTCCTAAAATAGAGATTACTCTGGAACCAAAAATATCCCTCTTAGCTCTGTCCAAACCCTATGCTCATGTCTTTTTCTGATTGTGTTCATGCTGTTTTCAGGCTGTATTGGAGCTGATGACCAACAGGAAACTATCTCCAAATGTGCAGTCTTTCTGTAACGTGGCATTGGCCTGCAGCACAAAACACGACGGACTACAACTGTTGTCTAACATGGAGGTATTGCGGGTTCAAGGGCTGATGGGAAATGGTGTTCTTTCATCTTGTGACTTCATTTCACATGCTTGCCTGGCTCCATAGAGGTCCCGGCTGCCCAGTTATGACAGCTGTGGTCTAGAAGTAGCCTACATAAACACTCTTCTTGACAGTCGCTGGTCTGGTCATATCTTGCAGACCTGTGGACTGGAAAAGAAGGACACATTTGATAGTGGGCTCTTTGATCAGCTCTTTATCTTATGTGGTGATTCATAGTTTGACAATCAAATCTTCAAATGTATCATTCAGTAGTGAAATAAATTACCATCATTTTGAAACATGATCCATATTTAGAACAGGCCATTTTGCGTTGCTTTTCTTGTTGTTTTTATGTTTTCATTCCATGACCATTATGGTTTCACACACTGTGTCTTGTGTTTCCCTCCATGCAGTCTTGTGGCGTTGCACCAAACGCCCACGTTTACAGTGCCCTCATACGACAAGCGACCAGACGTCTGGACTATGTCTACCTGAAGGAGATTCTGACGTCCATGCACGAGAAGCAGGTCGCCCCCAACGAGGTTATCATTAGACAGCTGGAGTTCGCAGCTCAGTATCCTCCGAAATATGACCGGGTGAGTTTTATCACCACGAAACAAAAGTGCATAAGTAATTAATTCACTATCGCACTAGTATTACAGTACATCAGTTTGCAAGTCCAGATTTTGGCTAGCGTGTCCATGTCCTCTTCTTTTGTACGTTGCTTTGGACAAAAGTGACTGTTAATGTGTAATGAAATATTATGCTATTGTCCTGATTTCCATTTTCAATTTTGTACTTTTTGTTTCTTTCTCTCTCTTTTATTGCAGTATAAATCCAAGAACACGTACCTGGAGAAAATTGATGGTTTTCGTGGGTTCTACAGAGTGTGGTTACAGATCATGCCTGGGCAGGAGACTCCTCACCCATGGGAGAGGTTCCAGCTTCAGAAGACAGAAACAGAAGGGGACAATGACAAAGCAGCCGGCCAATTAAAAAGCAGCTCTCACACCTAGCCAAAGACTTGTCATCTTCACTGTTCATAGACCTAAATAACATTTCTTGATTGTGTGTGTATATTGTGTAAATATTTCATACCCAAGACAGTGACAATAAAAATATTTTTTTCATGTGAAGTCTTTGATTGATATGTCTGGATTTTGCAGAAGCATACAATGTAAATAGGCAAAGGAAGCAGTTTTACCAAGTAAAGTACAGCACACAGCACTGACTGACTAGGCATTGCAAGGTTTGGCTGCCAGGTAGACTAGACTGGATGACCTGAAGACCTGTCTTCAAACTTCAGAGCCTGTGCAGTCATCCCAGAGACACCACTCTTGTCATCCTTGACAGATACGACTTGATTACCTTCGTTACGATTGGCTCCCACTCGCCCATGCGCAGTTGTGGTTAAGGAAGACGTATCTGTTTAGCATTTAGCTAGGCTGCAGTTCGAGCATGCCCTTGCGCTGAAAGCGGGGACCTACATCGTATTTTATCTTCCCACTTATTGTATTGTTACTGAAGAAGACTCTCTGTCATCATGTCTCTGGCAGCCGAGGCGTTTTCCTCACAGATAGCAGGTCAGTTGGCTGTTAAACAGGTTGAACGCAGACTTGCAGGACCTTAGTAGCCTACTACAGTCATCGATAGGTGGCTAACTCCTGTATTTTATTGACATTCAGCGCCTGAAACTGTAATTTCAGATGTAGGTGTTCAGATGATGTTAAATCAACATGAGGTCCAAGTACTGAATGAAACTGATGTGTTTTCCTCTCTCCCACGGAGCTTTCAAAACAAGCATGGCATGTGTCTGTTGACTACTGTCTGTCCTGTCCCATTGATGGTAGCCCATCCCAGAAGCTGCCAGCCTATACTGCATAGAGGGCATTGCATTTAGAAGCGAGTGCCCAAGCTGACCAGCCTTTATTTACTGTATTCGACGGAATGCCGTGTATAATTGTAGTTGTATTGACTGACTTTGAACGCAGAACAAAGTCTGTTTTATCTAGGTCTACCGTTTGTTACATAAGGTGAACATAACGTCAAGGTCAAGTCAAGATATTTAATTTCCTCCCTGAAATGCTTTATGTGTTGGGCAGCAGTGGCATGGCAAGAGGTGAACAAATTCTTGGGCAAGGCTGTAGTGTGTATCATCTTCTGCAGCTAAATCGTGTCTGCAGACAAACGTGAACAGAGTCTGACATGATCGTTGCATGTGAAATCATGAACCTTTTTTTTTTACTTTCCCAGTAGCCTATAGCCAGCCATTCAGAGCAGTAAATAAGGCTCCGCAATGTAGCCCATCTGATGTCACGCTATAGGGGTAGGCTACTATACATAAATGCCTTGGTGTTTTTGACTGACATACAGTACACATACACTCCCACAGCTGCAGAGCCGTGGCCAGAGAATGCGACCCTCTATCAGCCCCTCTATGGTAAGAATGCTTTACACATGTCACAGTGTGAATGACAGATGGTTTGACATGTACATGATCTGAGGGTTATAAAATGGTTGTGATGTTTGTTTTCTCTGCAGAGGAACAGATTCTTCTGTCAGACAATGCCTCCTCACTCGCTGTCCAGGTAGGATCAAGTGATGTCTCTCAAAATAAATCTCAACGTCACACTTACTAAGGAGTCATGTTTATTGCATTACCATACCCTTTTTTCATTATGGTGTTTTCTGTTGTTGTCAGACCTACCTGAGGATGTGCAATCTGCCAGTGAAGGTTTCATTTCGGCCTAATGCCGAGTTCATGTCGCCTTCAGGTACTTTTGTTTGCACTTGCACTCTCACACAGATAAACATTCTCACTGACCCAATGATTTTCTGATTGAGAGGTACACATGCGCCTATTAAAAAGCATATTAACATTGGCTATGGTAACATGGTAATTACAGTCATGTTACTAAAATTCACAGTATCTCTGTGACTATAAACACAAGATAGTGTGCGTGGCACGTGCACGTGAGAAACTCGATCAGTTCAGCAGCTGTTATCCAGGAGGCCCAGTACCCATCCCATCATGCCTTGCTCCATGTGGTGTTGTATTGTTTTCCCTCCTGCAGGTAAGGTCCCTTTCATCCACGTGGGGAACCAGGTGGTCTCGGAGCTGGGGCCCATCGTTCAGTTCACCAGAGCAAAGGTACTTAAAGAAGACCGTTACTGTATGTTTACCTACGAGTGGTAATTGTGTCCAGAAAGTGTGTCTCCCATCCTGAGAAAATATGGGGTCGCAAGTCAGCCTACTCTCTCCCATCCTTTCCTGTGGCTTCCGGCCTTGTGGTGCAAGGCTTAAATCACTGATCATCTTGAGCTTTTTTCAATATCTTTCAAAAACACATTTCAAAGGTCTCCTATTCACTCATTTTGCAATCGAGATGGTGAATGGGAAAGCCCCTCTCATAAGTAGGGGTGGGTATTGGCAAAGAGTTCATGTTTCAATGCGCATAACGATTCACCAACAGTTGTCTTGGTTCTAGGCAAGAAGTGCACAGTTACTCTGTTAAAAAACAAACACATTTTTAATGCTGCAATACTACTGTAATTGGCATACTATAACTTCGGTACTGAAAACACTACCGGTATGCAATGAAACTCAAAGGAGAGTGTTATTTTGTATCGCCATCTCTGTTTACTCTTATGATATTGTCCTCTTTACTTTCTATCTTTCTCCCTTATTTCCTCTCCCGTCTCTCTCTCCATTTCTTTCTATCGATCGTCAGGGTCATTCTCTGAGCGAAGGCCTGGATGACGTCCAAAGAGCGGAGATGAAGGCTTACATGGAGTTAGTCAACAACATGCTTCAAACCGCAGAGGTAAAGGGCCATAGTTAAAGGCTCACTAGACATTATTCTCAACTCACCTTAAACCAGACTTTTTGCCAGTCTCAACAGGTACCGGTAGTTGTTTTGCTCACTCTTCCCTTGATTTGTCATTAGCAGACGACATAGCATTTCTTTGGTCAGCTCTAATGCGGTCATGGTTTGATTTCATTTTTCAAAAGACTTCTTCACATACCCCAGGTATCATCCCAAAAACTATTTACACCTTAAAGGTACACTGTGCAAGATTTTTAGTTGTTTATTTCCAGAATTCATGCTACCCATTCACTAATGTTACCTTTTTCACGAATACTTACCACAACCACCATCAAATTCTAAGCATTCATACGTGAATACGTGAAAAGGGGGATCTTCTCCATGGTCCGCCATTTTGAATTTCCAGAAATGGCCATTTTTAGCTGCCAAAATGACTGTACTTGGGCCATACTAGAAAATATTAGTTTATTACTTGGTAAACTTTGATGACAAGATCAAATTTGGCAATAGGCAACCCAGTTTCAATGGGCAGCATAGTTGCAGTATCTTTTTTGACCATTTCCTGCACAGTGTACCTTTTAAAATACAACACAAGGTAGTGCATGTTAACATTAGCAAGAATTGTCGTTTAACAAGCCGACACATGCTTAATTGAGTCATTAGTGCAAGAAAATCACTCTCGACCGCTACCGCTGTGTGTAGGCTGAATAACACATTTGAAACATCTCTTGTGTGCCAATCAGCAGCTTCACAAAGTCTTGGACACTGCCAGGTTACATTACACACCTTATTTGAACGACAGCATGGGTTTTCAGGAAGGAAGGCTCATGTTCTTTGTGAGAAACCGTAGCGAAATCCTCAATTGGCTTTAACAACTCCGCTTTAATAAGCCTAAGTGGCTTATGTTTCAGGTTTAGAAGTGATTGAATGGTGTAGTGAGCTGAGTTAACTCATAAGTGCTAATTCTCTTAGAAGATTCTAAGGCAGGGGACATGCTTACTACAGGATACAGGATGTGCGTGCACTTTTGAAGCATGAACACGTTGCTATGCGAAGTTTATGTCAATTGTGTGCGTGCTAGTCACCTGACTTGCGTCATCTGGCAGCATTCACCAACTACACGCGGGGGCGTTGCCTTTAATCACGCATATTTCGATATCAGATGGCGGGAGTCAGGTTCAGGTGGGAGTTGGGGAGACACAATTGTACACAGACACATGTGTGTACATATTGACAGAACTGCGAGAGACAATCTTCAGAACTTGTTGAGGATGCGGTAGAGTCAAACAATGATTGAAAATATTAATGAGAGCCCCGTTGGCCATGTGCCATTCCACTATCTCCCCTTTGACTGTAGGTTTAAAATGCCTGTGTGCAAAACAGACACAGACAGATGACAGACATGGACAGATGACTTACGGATGTAGTGGAAAGCGTCAGCAGTCTTTTTAGATCCACCTTCAAGTGTAAGGGATGATTACCACTCACTCCCCTCATTACAGTACCTTTCTGAATATAATTTACTGTTGTTTTTTTCTTTCCAGCTTTACATTCAGTGGTGTGATGACACAACAGCAACAGAGGTAACTGCCCATATGATGTGCAATCAAACATTATATCACATTACATACGACTAAATGCATGCACAGTGTATACTACAATAGGGGCAAACACCCATATTAAATGACATGCAATATCACAACATCACATCAAACATGTCAAATCATCTTAAATATGACTATATGCAAACGTCATACCACAACATTACATTAAATATGACTATATTTGTATACTGTACATACTTGTTTATTGAGTGAGCAGGTGTGAACTATTAATCAATTGCTTGACTATCATTATTGTTTTCCTCAAATAAGCTGAAAGGGTTAATAAACTACAGGTTATTACACAAATCCAATCCATAAATTTAGAGTGGAAGCTTTTTCAGATACCTGACTATGTGTGTGCGTGTGCGTGCACGTGCTTCAGGTTTCTCGGCCCCGGTACAGCAGTCCTTACTCCTGGCCCCTGAACCACATCCTAGCCTACCAGAAGCAGTGGGAGGTGCGGAGGAAGATGAACGCCATCGGCTGGGGAGGGAAGAGCCTGGAACAGGTCAGACACCTCCATATTGTAGAAATGTATATTCAGTAAAATCAAGGAAATTATGTGTGCACTGCAGCATCAATAATATTGTGTGGTTTGATTTCCATTTTAATGTGCCATAATCAGATTAAAGATTTAAAAAGTGGCCTCAGTTCTGGATCCCACAAATAAATAAATGATCTTATCCCAGTTGAATTCTCTGGGTTTTTCAAGATGGCAGCGACTTGGAAATCCAACCACTGTTTTTTGTGTTATCACTTTTAGTGATACTGTGTTGTATATCTTAGCACCCTTATAATGTTCTTATAGCACCCTTGCACTAAGCTTTACTCCCAATTCGGCAGGGGGCGCTAATGGTTATTTTATGTCAGTAGGCAGAGAATGGCCAGCAGGCAAGCTAATGGAACTGAGAAATTAGACGTCATGCCATGCATGCCTTCCTGTGCTCTGAACTTTGGGGGTTCCGTGGCTTACTTAGCTCATCCACCTGGCAGACGCGTTGTGGTAATTGGGATCAGGCGCTTTGGTGAATTGGCAGGACCAAACACGGATTGTCTGTCTGGGGCTATGGCAAAGCCTGTGCCATGTCTGCACTCCCGAGTTTAAGAGCATGGAATTGGACTCATGAGCTGTGTTGTAAATTTGTAGATAGTCAAAAGATAAGTACTAAAATAAATTTTGCTTCATGCAGGCTATGTGCTAGCTCTCATGTCTTTGCATTCCGCATCGATACCTCCGAGTGCGTAGTGCCCTGCTAGACCCTCATCTTGACATGGGCCTAACGTGACTAGGCTACCAGTTTAATGGTACTGGAAAATTGCACTTGAAGGTCCTTGAAAAGTGCTTGAGTTTCACCCTTAAAAAAGTGCAGGAAGTAGGAGCCCTGGAGGAACCCTGAGGGAAAAATATGACAATCCAGCACCACGTGTAGGCCCATTTCCATGGCATCTCGCTTTTCCTCATCTGTATTTTGTCCCTTTACCTTTTCATGTCTTGAGATGTCATCTCACGCCCCGCCTCCGTGGAGAAAACAATGAAGTTTCCCCGCTGTCAGCCTAGCCACAACAAATTTTGGGGGACCGATTGCGAATGAGAAAATGACCTATGAATTGCGTTTTTGAGAGCTATTGAATCAATCCTCTGTCATCAATGACATCTTACGACGTCATCCCACGGCCAAGAGCACAATGCAGGAGAGGAGCTAGGATAACGGAAAGAACCCAAGAGCCATGTACTTTTTTAGATGTTGTTTACGGGCTGATGTGTATTTGTGGTCAGCTGACCTATGTGTGATCAGTGATTGGTGCTTTGTTCTAGGTCTACGAGGACGTCAGCCAGTGTTGTCAAGCGCTCTCACAAAGACTGGGAACTCAGCTTTACTTTTTCAACAAACAGTAAGAATACACGCACACACACAAAGAAAATACACGTGTTAATATGCACACATGAAGCTAACAAATGTGATAAAGAATGACATTGATTTCTGTATGCCAGTAACAAAATGACCTGCATAGAGCACAATTTAACATGCCGCTCCAGAGATCCAGAGGTTAATTTTGCAGTCCATGTGGGTGCCTGGGTCTCACGCACGCACACACGCACGCACACACGCACGCACACACACACACAGACACACACAGACACACACACACACAGACACACACACACGCACGCACACACACAGGGTTAACACCTGAATAGGTATAATTTAGCCTAAAAATGTTTGAATATGGTGGATGTAATTCTTTATAATTTATAATGATTGTATTTTGGAATGCGTAGTAGTTATCGTTGTTAATGATACTTTTATTGTGATAAGTACAGAAGTTGTCTTCCTGTGTGTCGCGTCATGTGACATGTTTCTGTCTGTCCCCAAGGCCCACTGAGTTAGACGCGCTGGTGTACGGCCACCTCTTCACCATCATCACCACGTCGCTGACCAACCACGAGCTGGCCGAGCGCGTGCAGAGCTTCAGCAACCTCATGTCCTTCTGCAAGCGCATCGACCAGATCTACTTCGGCAAGTCGGACGACTCGTCTGCGTCCTCGCGCCCTCCTAAGGGTCCTTCCCTCATGTGAGGCCTGCTGAGGCTGGTTTGACCTGGCCGCGTCACGTTCCGAAATCAGAGGGGAGGGGTCTGTCGCGAACCCGGTTCAGAACTTAAAGGTGCACTATGTAGAATGGTGGCAACTAGGCTGCTCATTGACACAGCTGCCTTTTGCCAAATTTCATCTTTTCAGGAATATTTACAAAGTAATACACTAATATTTGCCAGTATGACCAAAGTGCAGTCAGTTTTGCAGCTAAAAATGTCCATTTCTGGAAATGTGAAATGGCGGACATGGGGAAGATCCCCTCAAAAAGAGTAGATTAGAGTAAGATGATTCAAACTCCGCCCACCCAATGCAAAGGAGTGTGCTCAAGTTTGGTCTCCTAAGGGGGCGTTGTCCCCTCCTTCTTCTTCTCTTTCTGTGGCATTTGGTGACGGCTTGCATAAGATGTGTGCTACCGCCATCTACAGTGCCAAGGGAATTCCCTTTATTCTCAACCTAAAGCGTCCAAAGGCTCTCCTAACCGCAGGCCTCATAAAGGGACGTTCACATGACATCACATGGATACAGGAAACGCACTGGCTTGAATCATCTTACTCAATCTACTGTCTTTGATCCACTTTTTCTATGTATGAAAAGTGCAACCTTCCCAGTCATAATGGATACTTCGAATTTGATGGTGCTCGTAACTATTCATGAAAAAGGTAACATTTGTGAATGAGCAGCATGAAGTCTGGAAATACAGTTCTAAACATATTACACAGTGCACCTTTAAAAAAAAACCCTGCCACAGTTTCCTTCCAACCCGAGGTGACTTCACTGAGCAAGCGGTCTATCTGTGTTGACTACTCATTACAATCATAGATATAGAACAATGTATTCTGCGTTCAGCCTTTTGGTGTGGCCCCAACGTGTAGGGCACCACCATCTTGGTCAAGTCAGGTGTCTAGTGTTTTTCATAGATTTTTACAGTCAGTTACAGGATAAGTTGCATATCGCTTTACCACTGATAAACATGGCAGCCATGAGCTATTCGTTCCAATATAAAGGGAGTGTTCTTTACGGCATCTAGTGTCCTGTATCTATGATCACGACTACTGCTGATTCAGAGTTGGTTGGATCAAATTTCTGGCAGTGGGTTTTTAACTTTCTGGACTCGGGATTGACACCTCTGTCTAAAATATCCACAACCTTTCCAAGCCACCATCCCGTTCTCCTTCCACCCCCTCTTCATCTTTCTCTCCTCCCCCTGTCCCACTCCCTCTACAACCAGGAATGCCATACAGTATAGTACCCCTGTAGCCCAACCATAGCGCTTCTTTGTTGTAAAAATGCTTGCATTTTAACAGATATACTTCTATGTTTTTTTTGTTTTTGTTTTGTTTTGTTTTTGCGGTGACTCTCCGTATGTTGTAATATGTAAATGGAAAGTGCCTACCATTATTAAAAGTACACATCACCGGGAAGATCTCCTTTCTATTCTTTGTTCCCAAAATAGAAAAATGTCTCAGCTTTGTGTTAGGCCCCTACGCTGGCTGCTGCCATGTTAAAATAGGTCACACCATAGACAAATTGCGCCCTCTGCCGGCGCGCAACAGAACAGCTAGAGAGCGCAGGGGAACATGTTGGCCTCTGGCGTCAACCAAAATGAGGGGAACAGAACAGCTGTTGCTATTCGGAAATCGACAGAAAAGCATTTATCACATCTGTTACCCTTAATTAATGAAGTCATCCGATCAAAATGTTAGGATTTATGCGTAATACCTTCACGCTAAAGGGTGCCTCTACTTGCCTTAGGTTGGGTCTGTCATCTGAAGAGGACATTGAGTTCCAGACCAGTGCAGTACAGAATGGTGTTCTCAAAGGCATATTCCTCTGTTTCAGATTCCTCTTTCTACTTTCTTTACCAAATGGTTATGCTTCTCGAGGTCTCTATTATCTGTCCTTGGGTGGTAGGCATGGAGTTATGTTGTAGTTGGCAAGTTTTTAACACAGTCGGTTTGTGCTGTATGGAGCTCTGAGTTTCTCAGAGGTATGTGCTCTGGAAGTCATCAACTTGCAGATAGTAAAAGTGTTTAGCTGTGGCCTCATTAATCGTTACCCTGTTTGTTGCACAATGAGCCCAGATACAGTGTAAGTGAAGTAACTACGGCTTCAAAACCACGAGTGCCTTCTTGTGCACAACAACAGTGTATGTTTTAAGATAGGTTGAGTTGCACATTCATACATTGCATCGGAGCAATCTGGTTCACGAATGCTATGCTTATAATGTTTTATGAGTGTAGTTGTGGAGAGACTTAATGACACCCCCACATCCCAGCCAAAGCTATACCAGTAAAGCAGACATTCAGACACATTGTCCTAAAGATTTAGTTCAGTCATACATTAGTGTATTCAGAAAAGTTAATGGTGGTAACTAGCTGTCAAACTGTACAGTCATAAGTCTTAAAACTTTTTATTATTATTATTACAGTCAGTCCACCACTTCGATAGACTCCGTTAGGCTGAATGCCCATACAGGGTCCACTTCAGCCTTGCCAAGCACAGGCTGATCAAGCGCCTTTATGGCGAGGGTTGCATTTCCCTGTGCGCATTCTGACATGTACCTGACAAGAACGTCAGGCTCTCTCTACCTTTACCAAGCTAGCAGCCCCCCATCTGAGCACCAAAGGGAGCTTTCTCTCTCTTTGCTGTGCGCGTCCACGAGTACGCGCGCACGGTTGGCAGCTCCACGTCGACATTCTTTGAGCAGCAGTGTGCAGCACCTCACCAGCCCTGCACAGAAGCACCGAAGACGGCCGACAAGAACGATTCAACGGGACAGGACCTGCATACACAGCCGCTTGCATCGAAGTTAAAAGCCACCCGGACAAGAATCAAATATCCTCTATCCTAGGAATCTTGGCCGCCGGCAGCAGCTGGGATCAGATCGTGCGGTCACCGGTATTACTGAAGACAGGTACGACTGAGGTGAAAACCCTTACCATATGCTGCCAAATGGGAAATATTCTATCGAACTTCTGTGGCCTCGTAGTTTTGAATTATTCGTGCCACCTAATCTCAGACGTCAATTCGGGCTTTAAAACTTAGTAGTTGTCTTGCTAATGAAGTTACGTGACTGAAAAGTTTTAAAAGGGCAAGAAGTTGTAATGTTGATTATCATAGTGTCATTTCTGGAAACTTGTAAATGTATGGATCACCTCCAAGAACTTTACAGGGTCTTCTTGACTTCTTCCAGAATACCCAAAAAAGCTACGATTGTTACTTCCAAGTTCTCTTTTACACAAGGCATACATTGCAAAATGACTGAAACTGAAAACAGACACGTCAGCCTTTTTTGATGGATAGGCTGTCTGCCTCCCCCCCGAATTGTTAACCGCACAGCCTAGGCACAACCTTGAAGTCTGACACGTGTTAGTTTAGAGTCGGACTCGGGATCACGATAAACATGCCGGTGGGAGCCGGTGGAGTGATCTGTGACTGTGAGTAGTGTAAATAGGCCAGTGACTGCACACAGTAGGTACTCCAATAATGGCATAGACCTCCGCGTAAAAACGCAATCTTTTATGTCGGTCAGAATGATTTGGAACTTGGAGAGACGTCATAGGCTACACGTTGTAAACGTGGTATGTTGGCTGAACTGTTGATCAACTTTGAAACTCAGTTAGTTTTGACGATCCATTTCTATGTCCTATTTTTTGTGTTTGGCTCCATACATCAGATGTGTGTATACCAGTTACACCTGTGCACCTTTTAACTCTCAATTTATCAGAATTCTAACCATGTTTTTTCTCCTTTTATTTCAGGGTGCCCATATGGGGGGGTTCAGGTTGCAACATCTGGTGTACCCAGCGGAGTGGTGTGTGTGTGTGTGCGAGCGAGTGAGCGTGGATTTTTATAGGGAAACAGTGAGTCTGGCTCTCCAGGTGAAGTTCTGTGGTCCACTCAGACTCTGGGTTGTACGTGAAGTCAGTGCATTACAGAACTTTGCCTTGGGAGCTCCTTGCTCCTCTCCAGTGTCCACTCGTCCCTCCCGGCCACCTAGCATACGAAGCGGGAACAATATGGAGACCCACGCTGCCTGGACACTTCCATCCACATACAGCATACACCATGCTCAGCCCTGTGGTCCCTCTCTCGTCTGTGTACAACATTAAACTGCTTTCCACCAGCCCGTCTTTTTGTCACTGGTCTTGTCTGCATTAGTTCCATTAGAGTTCCACCCTCCTCCTCTCCTCTCCTATGTTCACTCAATAGCTTCTAAACATGCACCTTGCAGTTGATTGCTTTCCTCCATTTCCTCTTCTACCTCTGTTATTTATTTATTTTTACACTTTCTCTTTTACACCTCCTCCACAGTGCTTCATATAGGCTACCGTGCTTCTATATTTTGCTCTCCACTCCACCACAGGCACACGCTGCTTGGCTTTATATCAGAGGTTCAGTTGACTCCACTCTTTTCATCTCACATTACACTTGGCTATACTGATTATTATGGATGAAACCTTTAATTTCAGATGTACGATGAGCGCTGCACGTGAAGTCATCTCAGACTGGGGACCCTGTGTCCATTTAGTCTGGACTTTCCATCTGTATTGTCTGCTCAATTCACATTTCCCAACACGTTATAAAATGGTTAAATTAGTACAAGCAGGGCTCCAAATTAACATGTTTCATCACCAGCCAAAATTGCTAGTAGATGTTAATTTTCACCAACACTTGGCCAGTTGCTGGATGTTAATGTAGAGCCCTGAGTACGTGGGTATGGTAAGGTTACATTTCATGTAGTGTTCCATTTTTTTATTTATTTTTTTTTTTTTACTTTTTTCTCTGTAAAGAACTTGGAGGCAATCATAACCCCACAAACAAACAAACCAAACATAGACAATACGAAGAGTAATTCTAATAATAATTCAAAAAACACATGTTTTTCCGTGTACAATTGAAAATAAAACTAATTTGAAATAAATTAATGAAAAGGATCACCTTGACTATGCGTGTATGTTGCATTCGTCACATTGTTTTTATATGGTAATAAAACTGACCTTTTGACAAAGTGGTGGTGTGGCATGGTGTGTCCATGCCAATGGTATGGTTGGGTTGAAGGTCTGTTATTCTGTATCTGCTTCCCACAACAGGCAAACACAAGCCTGGGCTGACTATACCTTCTTACTAAATTAATTCGTACACAGGATCGAGAAGGGTCGAATTGAGAAACTATCAGGTGAAGGACTGAATTAGAGCAGGTTTTATCAATAAGCAGGCAGTTGCCAAGAGTCCCATCAATTTGCCCGTTGTCCCGGGCCCCCAAAAGACCGGATGCTGATGTGATGTGGAGACCGGGAAATGTGAATTGAGCAGAAGTTTACGAATGGCAAGGACAGGGCAGGCACACACTGCTTGGTTCATCAGACATAGAGCTGACTTCCCACACCTCCACTGCACGGTTGCTTATATCAGTGATTCTTAAATGGAATAGTTTTGGGACCCACAATTTTCAATGCTCCTTACATTGTGACCCAATTATCAAGAAAATGTCCATGCATTTGATATGCTTTAGCAGTTGCATTGTATGCTGACATACAACATGTCACAATTGGAAGAGAGGAATCTTGTTTCATTGTCTTCGACATCGCAGTCATGTATTCAGTACCATATCTTCAATGTTGTGACTGACCCACCCAAGACCCAGAAAACACTGGCCGACATACCAATGCTTCTACAAAGTTTTGCGAGGGCCCTGCCCCTGATGAAGGCCTAGAGCCGAAAAGTCTGCAGACCATAAAATAAATTGATGATACCGTAAAAAGGCAGTGTTGTGTTCTCCATCTACATATTCTTACACTACTTATATGCTTGTTTATTTATTTTGTTATAAGCCTGCTGTTACTGCTGCTGCTACGTATAGGGTTAGAGTAGTCTTAACGGGGGCTCTACAGCCGCTGAGGGGGCGTTGAGAAGGAGTCTGTAAGAGGGTTGGGATAGGGGGTGTTATAATTATCATGATGTTGGCTGGGTGGGGGGGGTGTTGGCAGGTGGCAGGTTTATGACGAGGTACTGGGGGGCGCTTGTACCAAAAGGGTTGAGAACCAACCACAGGGTTAGAGGTTGGTGGTATTAGAGGTGAACAGGGGTGAAGCCATGTCGGGTCAGCCGTGAATACCACTGGTCCAGGAGACCTTCTCATGGTACCACTCAGAACCCACCCACATGAACCCTCTCAACTTCCCCACAGTTCCCTTCACATGTCTCCAAATGTCACCAGAACAAATGTCACCTTTTTGACAGTGGTACCGTTTTGAGGATGGAGCCACATGGAGCAGGAGGAAAGGGTCCTTACCGTATGGTGGTAGATGGCTGTCATAGATTTAGTATATGAACAAGTCTGAGCAAGATCCTGTGCAATTATGAATGTAGGCCTGGTCTACTATATAATATTTTCTGCTGCAGACCTGTGTATATTCACAAATGAAATACATGTTATTGATTTGTCTTGCTTATATCAAGATACATGCATAAATAATATGACTTATAGACCTGTAATTAACTCAAACAGGCTAAACATTGGCCACTGACTTTATTGGACAATTTGTTTTTCAGATAGCCTACTGAAACTAAATTAAAGTAAGGTTTCTGAGGCAATATCAACATTGTGCAGAGGGTGGCGCTGTTTCCTGAACGTGCATGTCAGGGGGATAGAAGTTCCTCTTTCATACACTTGTTGATCTTCTTGCAGTTTGTTGTTGTCCAGTCGCTGTTGACATCAGCTGGCGGCGGTTTTCAAGAGGTTGGAGCGGGACTCTTGAATTACGTATTGTGAAGCAACTTTACGCAATTTATTGCAATTAAATCTGGTAGTATTTGTACAAGGACTAAATTGCGTTTGGCATTTAAACTGGCGAGGCTATAGATTTTTAGCCAGTAGCAATTTTGTAAAATAGGTTAATCAAAGTAGATAGCTAGCTAAGTCGTTAGCATCAAGCTTAAGAGGGCTGATCTGTTTGACTTGTACAGGTTTAAAACTGCATATCCTTGCTGAGGGCTTAATTACGGTTGACGCTAGCGTAAAAAACGTTTGTGGAGCCACCGACCGACGTTGAAAGGAGAGGCAGACCTATTCGCAACTGTACTAGCTCGTTTATATCAGGCAAACATTCACACTGAAGCAAAATATGCCACCGAAAAAGCACAAGGACCCTTCCGTGAACATTTCCAGTTCGCTGGAGTCTGAAGACTTCAGCTTGGAGACGACGGTACCCACAGAGGACATCTCTTCCTCCGACGAGAAGGACAAATCTAAGAAAGTCACTAAACAGGTCCTCGAGAGAAAAGAGCTGCTCCACAACCTCCAGCTCCTGAAAATCGAGCTGTCTCAGAAGAACCTCATCATTGACAACCTGAAGGTTGACCATATGACAAAGGTAAGATGCAACAAATGATGGCGCCGAATGTAGCTTGCTAGTTTACCCGGTGCATTTTCGACATGGAGATGTTCTACATACTAAATGTACTTCTCTGTTGTGGTCAGACTGAGGAGCTGGAGGAAAGGCTGAATGATGCCCTGCATCAAAAGCAGCTCTTGGCCCTCCGCCTGGACAGCCAACTGAAGATGCAGCAGGATGACAACAGGTGGGCCATTCAGGGATGTTGATGAAGCACAGTAGAAGGGACCTGCACAATGCCCTATTGAGTGGTTTGGTCAAATGCGTCATATTTGTCTGTGGCTGGTACAACTTTGCAAACATTCTGTAGCATCCAGTAAATGTAGTGTACACATCTTGATACTTGTCCGTACACCATAATGTCAGAGGTGCTGATGGAAGTTCTGACTCTGTGTGTGTGTGTGTGTGTTTGTGTGTGTGTGTGTGTGTGTGTGTGTGTGTGTGTGTGTGTGTGTGTGTGTTTGTGTGTGACATTGTGCACTGTCCTAACCCAGGAAGCAGCAGGCTCTGCGCAAGCAGGACATGGACGGTATCCTGTTACGTCAGCGTCAGCTGGAAGAGACTAACCGCCAGCTGGGGGCCAAGGCAGGCGAGCTGCGCCGCAGCCTCAGGGACCTGGAGCTCAGCGAGGAGCGCTACCTGGAGCTCCGGGAACTGCCCGAGGACAAGCTCTCCATCCCAGAATATGTAGCGGTAAGCACCACTGATTAACACTGTTTAACGCTCCATTCTGGTATATGGGTGGGAGACGTGACGCCTTGTTTTTTCGTAACATTGGTTAAAAACCTACAAAACTGTTATTTTTCCTTTAAAAAACATATGTCAATGAAAGAAGATGTGGTACATTATGTTTCATTGTAAAATATCCTGCGGTGTGACTGTAACATTAATGAAACCTGGAATATAATATATATATAAATTAACCAACAACATTTTGAATAATGTATGAAGCATTTGGCATGATTGCATAAATATTAACTTTATATTAAGATATGTGAATGTGAAAAAAACTCAAGACAGTAATATTAACTACAAGTTCAATTTCGTAACACAAATTGCGTCCTGTGGAGTGACATGTATGTCAATGTTTGTGAATGGGCAGCTGCAAGGCCAACTACAAGGGTCTTAAAGACTGGCTCCTAACCAGTCAGTACCTCAGTTATTGGAGAGTGCTGTGGAAGTTTAAGGTGACTCTTAACCTCTTAATATGTCTTCATATTGCAATCTTTCTGTCATGCAATGCTTAGGTTCATTTTATGGTGTCCTGTGGTGTGACTGCTCTTATAGGAGGAAAAAAAGTTTTTTTTATAAATGAAAACACATATTAAGATTAAACACAATATCATTATCAAGTTAGCATGAGCTCAGATGTCAGTCACGTATACAAAAGGATTAAAATGGCCATAATGCAGTGAATTCCCTGTGGTGTGACTCCATTTTCCTGCGGTGTGACATGCCTATGCAATGTGTTGATGCAAGACACATTTTCCCAAAAATGGCAAAAATAAGGTGAAATTCCACAGACCACTGAGTGCTTTATTTTTTTCTATTTTTTTTTTCAATATTTATCCATCATTTTTTTCAGGAATTTTTTTTGCGTTACGCCCTTAAACGTCAACCACCCATATGTAGCGGTAAGCAAAAGTAATAAATACAGTTAATGGTCCATCCTGGAGGATGTATCGGTAAGTAACATTAAAATATACAGTACAGTACAAGCAAGCACTCCATCCCGGACTATGTGGAGGTAAGCATCTCATACTCCAATGCACAATACAGCACCACTGATATGAGCTCTCCATCCCTCAGTACGTGGACCTGTAACGGATGGCAGCTAGCAGAGTTTGGCAGTAGAACGTTGGTTAACCTTCCAAATCCTCATACAGACATCGTAACTGCGCCGTCCATGCTCAACTGGAGCGTAAACTGGAAGGGTGTGGGTTTGAGCCTTGAGTTGCAGATTAACCTCGGTTACATGACTAATATCATTCAAGCTCTTCATCCTGGAATATGTGGCAGTAAGCAGCACTGAGGACACTAGAAGATCTCTACCCTTTTGTTGTAATACAACCTCTTATTCACTGATCACTAATATACAAGCCCTCCATGCCGTATGGCGTTATGCACTGAGGAGACCAGAGAAGCTATTGTTGCATATAATTCTGGACTTTGTGGTTTCTTACATCCGGCTTCGACCATGACTGAAATGCCATTCAGCAAGGCATCTAAGCCCATATTGCTCCAGAAACTGTTACCAATATTGTGTGCCTAAATAACTGAGTTTCTCTGCATACAAGTGTCTGTGAAATTTAGTATATTGGTCAAAGAGCCTCTGCAGCATAACTCTGTCTATATATCTGAAAAAAAAATACATTGTACAATCCAAATAGTATGTAATGTCTTGAATGTTGTGTTATAAACATGTCATATAGAGGTTGTTTATTCTGTCATGATGTTTTTTTACTACATGGTCACTCGTCATCTTGACTGTTGGCATCTTCAAATAAGGTGTTAGGCTACTTGAATGCCGTAAATTCACCCACAAATGGATGTCTGATGTCCGTCTTCACAGCAGACTGGTGCTTTGTGGTTGATCTGTTTTTGTCTCCCATGTTGCAGGTGCGCTTCTACGAGGTGGTGACTCCTCTGAGATCTCTGGTGACAGAACTGCAGGCGAGGAAGAACAGCCTGGCGGATGACCTTGAGAGCCACAGAGGTCAACTGAAATCTCTGATGGAGGTAACTTGACACATGGGTGGTTGACGTGACGCCTCATTTTTTGGTAACATTGGTTAAAAACCTACAAAACTCTTATTTTTGATCTTGAAAATAAATGTCAATAAAGAAAATGTGGTACATTATGTTTCATATTAGTCTTCGATGAGAAGGAACATTTTTGTTAAGATTTATGTAAAGGTTTAGATGTCAAATATCCTGCGGTGTGACTGTAACATTAATGAAACCTGGAATATAATATATATATAAATTAACCAACAGCATTTTGAATATTGTATGAAGCATTTTGCACGATGGCATAAATATTAACTTGATATTAAGATATGAATGTGAAAAAAAT
The DNA here is from genome assembly GCF_034702125.1 of Engraulis encrasicolus. NCBI lineage: Eukaryota > Metazoa > Chordata > Actinopteri > Clupeiformes > Engraulidae > Engraulis > Engraulis encrasicolus. The sequence continues at coordinate 8,175,627 of NC_085868.1, read as the reverse complement.
TCAAGACAGTAATATTAACTACAAGTTCCATTTCGTAACACAACTTGCGTCCTGTGGGGTGACATGTATGTCAGTGTTGGTGAACGGGCAGCTGCAAGGCCAACTACAAGGGTCTTAAAGACAGTCAGTACCTCAGCTATTGGAGAGTGGTCTGGAAGTTTAAGGTGACTCTTCACCTCTTAACCCATTGATGCTGGATGCTGCATTGCGCAACATTGGCCCTGGCGCCTGGAGTTGCATTACGCAACATTCAGGCTCATGCGATTTGAGACAACTTTAATACAAATCTTCGTTTGTTTGAGATGAATGAACACATTCCAATGAAAGATGAGGGTCCTGGCATTTAAATGCAACTTATAGCATGTTTGTACGTGCTTCAGAGACTGAGATATTTAGGTTTTTATAGACTGAGGGTGGCTTTTCTTAAAAAGGGCTTAGGCATTCAGCACCCTCTTTCACATGTGTCTTAGGCGTCAATGGGTTATTATGTCTACATACTGCAATGTTTCTGTCACGCAATGCTTAGGTTCATTTTATGGTGTCCTGTGGTGTGACTGCTCTTATAGAAGGGAAAAAAATGTTTTCTATAAATGAAAACACATATTAAGATTAAACAGAATATCATTATCTAGTTAGCATGAGCTAAGAGGTCAGTCATGTATACAAAAGGATTAAAATGGCCACAATGCAGTGAATTTCCTGTGGTGTGACTTCATGTCAAGCGGTGTGACATGCTTATGCAATGTGTTACTCAATCCTTACTTGTTTTTCATGTCTCGTGCAAAGATATAAGGATACCATGAGATTTATTTGTCATAGTCACACAAATATTACAAGTAATACAGTGAAACCATGCAGTGAAATCACAGTACAATACACAGTACAATAGGTGTGTGTGGGTGGGGTTGGGGGTGCGGTTGGGTAGTAGTGTGTGTGTGTAGGGTGGGGGTTAAAGGAACAATTTTCCCAAAACACATTTTCCCAAAAATGGCAAAAATAGGCGAAATTCCACAGACCATTATGAGCTTTATTTCTTTCTATTTTTTTTTTCCCAATTTTCAGGTTTTGGAAAAACTTTTTTTTTTTTTTTTTTTTGCGTTACGCCCGTCAACCACCCATATTCATATTGATGCCAAAGTAGTTGTTGCATTATGAGTAGAGTAGAGTAGATTATTATTTATTAACCCCAGCTGGGGAATTAAGGTGTGAAGTAGTATACATACATACATAAATTCAGAAGACATTACACACATCCTTACACATACAGTATATTAACCATATACAGTATCGCTCACTCTTACATACATTCAACCCAAGGCAGGTCTCTCTCTCTCTCTCTCTCTCTCTCTCTCTCTCTCTCTCTCTCTCTCTCTCTCTCTCTCTCTCTCTCTCTCACTCGCACACGCACACGCGCACACACACACACACACACACACACACACACACACACACACACACACACACACACACACACACACACACACACACACACACGAAAGGCAGAATTCTGGACCTGAGTCAGAAAAGCTTGTATAGGTTAGCCAAAATACTTTCAACTGAGCTAGCCAATTCTAAAGTGTCCACAGGAAGAAGAAAAAAAGTGTTTCAGTGATTTATCACATGTACCTTAGCTGAGCGGCACATAGCAGCCCAAGACAAAGTGACCAACAAAGTGTCCAGGAGTGTCAGAAGTCACTGTGCATTGTAAAAAATAAAGTGTCCAGGAATGTTAGAAGTCACTGTGCATAGTACGATATCCATTGTATTCTTGGAAAAAGATGGGTGATCAAATTAATCTGTCAAAAGATGTGGAAACCATTTGGCTGCAGGGTGAGATTTGTTGAAAAACCAGAGGGGAATGGGGGGTGGAGAGACATTTCGAATTAGGAAATAGGGCAAGAGTCAGGTAATGTTTCGGTGGCTTTGTCCAAAACGGGGAGGCAGGGACTTGTTGCTTTTCTGCCTCCACAGGTCCTCCACAAAACCTTTGTTTTGGAAGGCCAGTCATTCGATTTGAACTGTCCTGATACTTGCTGCCCCCAGATGCTCTCATTCAATGCATGCTTTTTGTCTTTCGGAAACACTTTATAATAATGGATGCATAAAAAGTATTTTAAAGACTTTGTAAATAATTAACTAATGATGAGCAAAACATTAACATTTTTGTAATTATTTTTTAATAAATTCTATTAATGCTTTTTAAAAATATATGCAGATGTTATGTTCAAGATTTTACAAACCTTTTAACAGAGTATTTTTCATGCATTTACATTTTTTTTAAAACTGTTTGATAAATATAAAATATTGTGGCCCTCATCTACTCTCCATCTCCCTCATCTAGAGTTATAAGGAGAGGAGGCTGTGTATGGTGCATTTCTGCATTATATACTATTTGTGGGTCATTTTAGGTGAAATGAGACACTTTGGGCTTGACTGACACAGATTAAAATTACACTTACCGGGCGAGACGCCGTGACAAGATTCAAGCGACAGAGAATCGCTGCTGTGCAGCAAGTGCGATACGAGCAATAGACGCGACTAGACTATGTCCATTAAAGCAAAATGCAAGCGTTCCAACATTCCCATTGGCTGTTGCGGCTGTCGCCAAACCGCATCATAGCTAATTTCAGTGTTTCCCATACATTGAGGAAACTATGGCGGCCCGCCATAGTTTAAATTTGGCCGCCATAGTTTCCGAAAATGTAAAAAAAAAAAAAAAAAAAATTTTTTTTTTTTACTTTTTTTAATTTTTTTTTACGATTTCCGTTTTTGTTAAAAAACGATTTGAATTACGATTTCCTTCGCATTTTCCTCCTGGAGTAAATACATCCTATAGAGAAAACCACAAGTGCTTGAAAGACAGAGGGATCAAAAGCCTAGTCAAGTTGTTGTAGTTAACTTGGGTTTGGGAGCAATAAAAAAAACCTTCAGAAAAGGGACAGTTGTGATGAGTTGACTAACACTCCCCAGGCTTTGTTTTACAGTTGTAATGAGTTAGGTGACAGGCCTTCATTGACACGACAGAGGAGACATCGGGCTGCATATAGAAATGAATGTGTAATGAATGTGAATATAGACATAAATGTGTAGGGTGGATTGCCCTCAGGGCCGGTTCTGGCTTATTTGGTGCCCTAGGCGAGTTTGATTTCTGGCGCCCCCCCCCCCCCCCCCTACCTTTGAAAGAAAAAAAAAATCTTTCTTATACCTCACAGAACATAAGACTAATATCCTTAGTAAGCTTAACTAAATAGCATCAAGAACAATAACCGTTTTTCATCAAATGGATTTGTGGTTCTTTTTGACAGGCGACCAACACATCAGATTGAGTCGCATGAAAGTAGCTTCACTGTGTGGTGTGTTGGATGTGATGGTGGTGGGGCCCCCAACCCCAGATGAGAGGGAGGTTATCAATGTGTTTGAATTGTAACGTGAAATTGAAATGCCAGGAGAGTGATACAGTACATTTGCATGTAAAATGCATGTGTAGACAATAAGCCTACCAAGGAGGTCTGCATTGATCTACACTATCTACAGCATCACAAAGCATGGCAGCATAACAATTTTAATAAGCTACACATTTGTGCTGTCTTCCAAACCAATTTCATTTCTGGACTGGAAATAGTGGTGCATTTGTGAGTAGGAGAATGAGAAGGGGGCTATCTATGTGTTTGGAGGGACAGGGTGAGAGAAAGGGAGAAGAGCTGTCACACTATTGAATTTCATAATATACAAAATATAGTAAATAGCCTCACTTGTCTGCTGTGCATGGTTCTGTTACATGATTAATGTAGGCTATGTCATTCTGGTCTGGAAATTAATGTTTTTTTAAGCTTACAACAAGCAGGTAATTCATGTGGATGGAAGGATATATGGCAGCTAAAATTGTTTTAAACATTGCACCAGTCTTACTTTACATTGCTTGTCAACCTAAGCAAGTATTATGATATCAGGTGGGTGTTAGTGAGTAGTGAGTAGGCTACTAACAGCTACTTTACTGGATTTCATTGCTTGGCATACTTGGCTAATGTTAGCATGCTAACTAGCGATTTCTCTGATCAAAAACAAAGCTCTTTTTCTCTCTAATTCCAAATAGTAACCTCATAACTATTAGGCTTTCCATAATCACAAACGGTTGCTGATTAAATCACATAGTTCCAAAACACCCTCTGAAACTCCTGCATCATGCAATGAGTGGTTTAATGAGAACATAATAATCTCCATCCAGCAGAGCAGCACTACTGTTTGGAGTAGCATCCAACTGCAGTTTGCAGAAGTGGGCAGGTCTGGATTTCTGAGATCCCGCCCCTCCCATTTTGGATCTCGCCCCTCCTATTTTTCCTATTATAGTAGTCTGTACAGTCCCACACCATCCCGACGTCACCCTATTTGAGAATTTGCGCCAAATGTCTTCTCCGGCGAATGCATAGTATAGGGCCTACACAATTCTATGCACACAGCGTGTCGTTTGGAGTGCTAAATAAATGTATTTACTAAACACTGGACATAGAATCATTCATCAATCATAGGATATTCGATGGCGGTAGGCCCAAGTGTAGCACACCAGCATACATTGATGACTCTTATAGCTGCTTTGGACAATAATAATGCCTATGTAGGCTAATTGCGGTGTGAAGTGGTTTGTATTATGTCTCGTCGTTGGTTAAGTAAATATATTTACTAAACACTGGACATAGAATCATTCGTCAATCATAATAGCGCACCATATTTGAGAAATGGACCCAAATTATCTGGCGAATGCAGTAGGCTTATTCTATGCACACAGCTTGTTATCGTGTCTCGTCGTTTGAAGTGTTAAGTAAATATATTTAGACCTACTAAACACTGGACATAGAATCATCCATCAATAGCGAATGCGTTACCCTGTATTCTAGGGAGATTGTATCGTGTCTCGTCGTTTGGAGTGTTAAGTAAATAGGCCTTCATTTACTAAATAGATAGAATCATTCATCAATAATAGTGAATGCGTAGTTGGCTACACTGTATTCTATGCACACAGCTTGTTATCGTGTCTCGTCGTTTGGAGTGCTAATTAGATATATTTAGCCTACTAAATATACTTAATTTTCATTTTCCACGTTCCAATTGCATGAGTGTTTATTTCCATTTAGGCCTACATAGAATAATTTTTCCTTGACCTTACTTTCTCTTTCATAGTAGGCTAAAGGAGAAGATTGAAACGGTCTCTACAAATGCTTTAGGTTCCATTGATTTAATGATAATGTTAAGCGGTTAAAAACAAAAGGTTAATGCTAAATGTGTCAGGGTGTCAGTTTGGAAGTGGCTACTGCAATGGCCTGCTCAGAGTCCAGTCCCCAATCCTAAAGAGATTGTGGCGACAGCATCCAGGCTTTGGGACTTTGAAGAATGTGCTCATGCTTTTCAATGATGGGTAGGCCTATGTTTAATTTCGAGCGGATCACACATGGAGTAGCCTAATTCGCCACTGCACAGGCGTTTTACTGCCTACTTTAGTTTTCTTTTAGCCTACCCATCTTTCGAATTTTAGAAACTGGCACCAAATAGGCTATGGTCTTCAAACTAAGATACTAAGAAGAGACACTTAATATTAATTCAAATTAGACCCATGCGTTAACAAATACTACATGTAGCTTATATTAGCTAATAATAATAATAATAGCTTATATTAATTTCCCTCGGGATTAATAAATTATACTAAACAGGGTCGCGTGCTGTTCATCGCGCGGTTCACTCAAAGCTCCCCGCTCGTGTTTCCTACACTCACCAAACCATTATAGCCTACATTAGTGGAGTAGAGAGAGTGGATCTACGATTTTATTTGTGAAAACTCTGCGTCTCTGCTCTGCACGGTGCAGTGACTTCCAGAGCTATTTTTCTTCCCATGTAGAAGCTTAGCGCTGCCGCTGAATGACAAGGGGGAGGCACTCGATGTGCTCAGGGGGGAGGAGGAAGATGTGCTCAGGGGGGAGGAGGGAGATGTGATCCAGACCTGCCCCCCGCCCTGCACACTGCAGTTGAACATACTTGACTGTTTGCGCTTGCCCCCTCTGTCTCTCGAGTGAGTCTCCAAATTCAAAATAGACCGCATGCTGTCACTCGTCCCGCCCCCTTTCTCAGAACTGTCTGTTTATTGGTTCACAGACTTCCCAGAGACAGTTGGAAGAGATATTACTATTGGCTGAGGGGCGCTTTGCCGTGAGGAGCGCTTTCGCCAGTCTTTGTTGATTGCGACTTCATAAAAAAACTTCATATCGCAAAATTACGCATAGGAGAGCGCCATTTCGGCGCCCCTTCTTCACATGGCGCTCTAGGCGACCGCCTAGCCGGCCTATGCTAAAAACCGGCCCTGATTGCCCTAATGTGGGCCATTTTTGGGTTTTCGGACTTCTGAAGACTATTACAATGTCAAGACAACACATTAAATCCACATCCAATACATTTTTGGAATCCCCCAGGGGTGCCCTCATAAAATCAAGAGAAAAAATGCAGATATTTTTTTCATAAAAGAAATTATACAGACATTAGTGCTCTTAGTGCCCAAGCATCTCAGAGCATGAGCGACTTCCTAATGTGGGACAGTCATTGTCCTAAAGTGGGACAGTGAAATGTAATGTTAAATTTAATGCAAGACACTGTAAAGTCAATGTTAAATGTTTTAAACCATGGTGTACCTTCACAAATAATGGTAAACAACTAAACAAGTAGCATAATTCTCTCAAAACTATTTATTTTTTACATCAGCCATCGTTTCATTGAAAACTGTGCAATTCATCAACAAAATGGGATTACAAGTTATAATTCATAGATTTTAAGGTAGTCTTTTAAAGGTATATTGTCTTTCTAAAGTTTAGAAAATGTTTTTTTTTACTAAAAGCGATTTAAATGAGCTCAAGCTTAATGTTTTTGATGTTGTGTTTGCACGCGCGTGCGTGCATGTGTGTGTGTGTGTGTACGTGTACATTAATGTGTGTACTTGCCGATACTGAGTACCGATACCTTTTACCACCAAAATACAATGGAAATAAATGCATGGCCTTGTTTTTTTCCACCTGTGATATTTTTATTGTTCATTTCCATGTAGATTTAAATGTTAGTAAATGTATAATGAGTATAATGAGCAGTATCGGGTGCCGATACCGATACCAGTGTCGGTACATCCCTAACAAAACCTTAGAGATATCCCTTGCCCTCAACTTTAATCCTTTCAAATATCACTTGACCTTAAATATATGCAACTATAATACAGTTTAACACTGTAAAACATCATTTTCACCATGTAAATTACCACTGTTATTGCATAAACCAGTGTCCCACATTAGGCAAATCATGCCGTCCCACATTAGGACACCACCTGTCCTAAAGTGGGACAGTGAGAAAATCAATCTAAAACCAAATATAAAGTGTAAATATCCAACATTTTACATTATTTTATAATGAACAAACATTTCATAAATACATCAGAATCAAAAGTTGCATGGATGTATTGATATTAATGATTTTATACCCTTAACACTAATTTAGTCAAAACTCTATGTCATTGGCCTTTTGGATGGTTTCACAGCAGGTGCTTCTTGTTTGATGATTGCCCCACCCTAATTTTTTATTGGATAGTTAAAATGTAAACTTATTTTGGTCACATGGTAGTAGAGCTTTGCTTTTACCATAGTTTCACTGACATTCATTAGTTTAGGGAGGAGCCAGAGCCCCTGAAGCTTAGGTGTCCCACATTAGGCAGTGGCCCACATTAGGGCAATCCACCCTACTATGTTTTTCAGCCCTTTTATGGGAGGAATTTTGAAAAATTGGCCCTGTGACCAGCACCCCTTATGTAGAATGTGTACGCCTATGTGTACAAGGAAAGGGGAAAAGGGAAAAGGCATAGCCTACCCTCTTAGACCAGGGTAGCCGCGCGGTCTAAAAAGTCTAAATAGTCTTAATTTTTTAATCCCCCTTTTTAGGCCTAAAAATGGTCTAAAATATCCGTCCCAGGTCTAAATTTTTTAACGAAGGTCTAAAATTTCTTTTGTCTTTTTTCCCCCAACCGGTCTGCTGCGAAATGCAATGTACGAAATGTGACCGTCAAACATGAACATTAATTTTGGAAAATGTGAACGAGCGTCAAAAGCACAAGCGACGCTTGTGCATTTCGGTTCTGTTAGCGCGTGAGGCAGCTGGTCAGGATTGTTTGTAGGCTATCTAAGAGTGGTTGTTGAGGATATTTGGGTCATCGTGGAAAATTGGGCATTTAAAGCACGTTGTGCCAAATGTATTGCGTCGTCCAGGAAGACCGAATTGTGTGGATTAATTTACCTCCACTTCCACTGACAGCCAGCAACACAAACCGTGCCCAGCGGGAAATCCAAGGGTTGAGTCGATAAAGGTTGGTGGAGCTCCGTCACTTCTGGCAGAGGTGTTCTCTGCGTCTTACAAACCATCACGGACCACCACTATAACTGCCATTATGTTATTTTAACAATGCGCAAATGTCTCGCCAAAACAATGAAACACGCTGCGAAACTAATCATACTGTATTAGCTGTACAGTGCATCTATCTGTAGTCGACTTGGAAGTTTTTTTTAAGAATCATAGAAACATGCTTAGGCTACAGTTTGAATAAGGGCTCAACGGTGGGCTGAGAGAGGTGCCTGTACCGTGCGCGCATGCAGGGCTGTGACTTTCTCCATCGACGGGGAGAGTGATTGTCAAACTTTTTTTTTTTTTTTACCGGCTCTAGAAATGCTAATCTCCGCTTAGCGTAATTGCTAACAAGTTATGAACCTGTTAACTTTATGAGGGAGAGCAACATATCTGTGTATAAAGTCATCATTGGACTTAATCATAACTTGCCCTGTTCATGTTAGGGGAGAGATGGGAGACTTGGCGACTGTGAGTGCCTGTTAACTGCTCATTTGTTGCACAACAACCTCACCTGAAGTTTGAAGGGCTTTATAGCATACAGTAACTCTCAGCAACAGTAACATAATGTTTTAATGTGCAAGGCTTTTGTAGGCCTATTGTCAAAGTAATTTACAATTTGCCTACACATCTTATTTACAGATGTTTTGGCAAGGGTAGACTTGCATGGATGGAAGAAATATCTTGTTTTCAAAGGGCACATTTCTTTAGATAGGCTACTATGAATATATGTCTCATTGTGAGGCTAGGTAATGGTACCAATGAAATAATGTTCTCTAAGCTTATATCATACCTTCATGGCATATTAGGGCCTACTATGAGTTGACCGTATTTTCAGGTTGGTTGTGTTGCCTAATATGCCCACTAGCTCTGTCTTGGAAAAAAATATGCAGACGCCCCCCCTGACCAATTTCACTCCAGAATTGCTGGAATATGGCTGGAATATAAAACAATTATTACTTTTTCTTAAATACTTGCCACTATTATTATTTTTGCCATTATAATTATTGTTATCTTTTCGTGATACCGGTGCGGCAACTGGGAATGGGAGCGATGCTGGTCTACATTTTCAATTTTTTTGGTCTAAAATAGGTCTAAAAAAGGTCTAAAATTTGATGTGTTCAAACCTGGGGACACCCTGTAGACCCTTTTTGTCTATGCGTTAACAATTTCACAGTACTCTTAAATTCTTATCTCTGCTCCTATTTTGTTTTATTTTTTTTTTCATTACATAGACCCCTGCATGAGGGACGAATGAAACTGTGTTGTAAACAGAAATGATTCATTGTACTGCATTTATAAAAAAATATAAATGACAATGTACTACGAATATCATGGGTAAAATGTTATGTAGCCTTATTACTGAAAATATAAATGGCTGAACTGTAGGCCTAGGCCAATAGTTTCTCCATGCGCAAATGTCATACTGAACTCATTGTTTTGCCATTTTGCATTTACACTGCGTGAATACAACCCCCCCCCCCCCAAAAAAAAAGCCCGCGTGAGAAGACACCCCCCCCCCCCCCCCCCCCCCCACCCGGAAAAAAAATCTCGGCTGCCCCCATAGTTTCCAAAATTTCTGTGGGAAACACTGCTAATTTGCTTAATATTGTCTGGAGTTGAACAACTAACTGTCGCCCTTGTCCCCCGAATTGCTTTTGTCTCTTCTGTCGCCCACGTATCAATACAAAGTTAGTTACTTCCTTCGTAGGAATCGCTCATGTCGTGTTTGGTCTATTTGTGCCTTTAGTGTTCCTATTTATGTGCATTATATACTGTATAGGCCTATATCTGCTGTAGTGATCATGTGTATATTATATATTTACAGTATCCCTGTATGATTTGTATATTCTTTCCTGTAGAGTTACGAGGAGGAGCGGCGTGTGCGCGGCGAGCTGGAGGTGCGAAGTCAGCGCCTGACCCTGGAGCTGGCCGACACCAAGCAGCTCATCCAGGACGCAGACTACAAGAGGGACAACTATGACCGCATACGACGGTAGGAGAACTCTGTCTTTATCGTCCTCTTTTTACTATGCGTTGTGATGCTTTTATTTGTGGGAAGCACATTGAGCTGCCTTCGTATGAAATGTATAAACTTGACTTGACCCCCCCTCTCTATATCTCTTTCTTTCTTTCTTTCTTTCTTTCTTTCTTTCTTTCTTTCTTTCTTTCTTTCTTTCTTTCTTTCCCTTGGGCCCCTCTCTCCACTTCTCAGGTCTTTGTTTTTTTCTCTCACATTTTTTTTTCTCATATAGTTACTCTCTTATTGTTTCCTTCTATCTGCATTTCATTGCAAAATTATGTAGCGCCATCTTTGGACTTCATATGCATTTTATTATCGGAAATGACTGTTCAGACTTCCTTGTTAAAAAGTAGAATGTCGAGGGTCTTAAAGCAGTGGCACACAGATTCAGCAGGAGGCACGAGATGTCATTTTGCCATTTACAGTGCCCTCCATAATTATTGGCACCCCTGGTTGAGATGTGTTAAAAGCCTTAAAATAAATTCAGTGTTTATTGCAGAAGAATACTGTCACACTGAAAATTGTAGGAAAATGTAGCCTTCAACTCAAATGAATTGTAAGAAAATAAAAAAATCCCTGACTGAAAAATAATTATTTTTCATTAAATCACCTGTTCCACAATTATTGGCACCCTTAACAATTCCCAGGAAATAAATATAATTGAAGCATTTTTGTCATTTCTACAGTAGTTTACAAAGTTTACCAGAGTATGTAGGAACATTTAATTAGTAATTCATCACTTCCTGTTTCCCTGGGGTATAAATATGACGTGGCACCGAGGCCATTTCTCTTATCCACTCTTAAACATGGGAAAGACAAAGGAACACAGCATACAAGTGAGGCAGATGTGCGTCGACCTTCACAGGTCAGGCAGAGGCTACAAGAAGATTGCCACTCAACTGCAGCTGCCCATATCCACTGTGAGAGGAATAATTAAGAAGTTCAAAACAACTGGAACAGTGGTAAACAAGCCTGGACGAGGACCCAAGTTTATTTTGCCACCACGCACAGTGAGGAGGATGGTAAGAGAAATCAAAAGATCTCCAAAGCTCACTGTTACAGAATTACAACAAATGGTAGCATCCTGGGGTCACAAAGTCTCCAAATCAACCATCAGGCGCTGTCTACACGCCAACAAGCTGTTTGGGAGGCATGCACGGAGAAAACCTTTCCTCACTCACAATCATAAACGCAAGCGTCTGGAGTTCGCCAAGCGGTATTGGGGCTTCAACTGGGACCGTGTGCTTTGGTCAGATGAGACCAAGATTGAGCTTTTTGGCAACAAACACTCTAAGTGGGTCTGGCGTACATCGAAAGATGCGCATGCTGAAAAGCACCTCATACCCACTGTGAAGTATGGGGGTGGGTCAGTGATGCTGTGGGGCTGTTTCGCTTCCAAAGGCCCTGGGAACCTTGTTAGGGTGCATGGCATCATGAATGCTTTGAAATACCAGGACATTTTAAATCAAAATCTGTTGCCCTCTGCCCGAAAGCTGAAGCTGGGTCGTCACTGAGTCTTTCAGCAAGACAATGACCCTAAACATATGGCCAAATCTACACAGAAATGGTTCACCAGACACAAAATCAAGCTCCTCCCATGGCCATCTCAGTCCCCTGACCTCAACCCCATTGAGAACCTGTGGGGTGAGCTGAAGAGGAGAGTACAGAGGAGAGGACCCAGGTCTCTGGATGATTTAGAGAGATTCTGCAAAGAGGAATGGCTGAAGATCCCTCTTTCTGTCTTTTCCCATCTTGTGAAACATTATAGGAGAAGATTAGGTGCTGTTTTGTTGGCAAAAGGGGGTTGTACAAAATATTAACACCAGGGGTGCTAATAATTGTGACACACATTATTTGATGTCAAATAATTATTTCTTTATGTGGGATTTTTTTCCCCACTGAATAAATGCACTTGTATTGAAGGTTGGATTTTTCTCTTTTTTTCCATTAAGGTCCCATATTATTTAGGAAAAAAATAAAATAATTGGAAGCTAAAAAACACATCTCAACCAGGGGTGCCAATAATTATGGAGGGCACTGTATTTTCAGTCCACGATGAGCCAGTGACAATAAAGCAAAAGAAACCCAGACGAAAATGAAGTTAACTGTACAGTATTTACAAAAAGCACTAAATAAACAGGCTACAAGGAGCCAAATAAACATACAAAAAATGAACTTGTCAAAGGCCCATAGCGCAGACTAAGCTGCCTGACTAACTTCACACAGCTAAGGATCAATTGGAGGAGCAGAAAGGATCACACCTTTCTGCAAGAAGCGCTCTCCCTAACTGAGAAAACATCAACCATTATAAAGGACACCTGGGCACACCCTGAAATTGGACCATTCCATTTGCAGCAAAGAGCAGGGGTGACTACAGGTAATTAGACATTAAACATGATGTTCTCAGGGGTAAAATGGTACCACACAATTACTAAATTCTTCCATGCCTTACACAAAATGGTAGTGCACAAGTACATACACCAACATTAGCGACAACGCTGATAACCAATTAACCAATTATTCAATTAATTAGGTCAATTTCCTCAGGGTGCAAGGTTGTGTGCAAAGAGGCTTGAGACAAGAGGGCTTACTGACGTCATAACAGCGTAGTACGAAATGATGGCGAGGGGAGTACGGAAATGTTATTCTTCTTCTATGGTCAGTATTGGAAGCGTCAGGGAAGCATGCAATGCCACTTCCGCGAGGGTCGGAGTGTGGAACAGGTCATAGGACAGCGTGAACGTTTGTCAGCTGTCCTTAATTACCCCCAGCAATTACTGCTGACCAACAGCTGCAGTTAATTTGGCCACAAATTATCCATCATGGTGTCGCCCCCACTGACCATGCGCAAGGGAGTACGGAAATTGTATCCATCGCACCCACTGACCAATGACCATGCGCAAGGGAGTTAATTTTCCATCCACTCGTGTCCTCAGGCAACGCCCCCGTACTACACCGTGGCCAATGCATTTCCCCCCGAGAGATTGTTCTTCTGTGTCGAGTTTCTTTGGTTGTGTGTACACCAACCTGTCCCAAACTAAAGCATTCTCAATACAGGCTTGTACATCTTTTTGTTTACAAAGAAGGTGCTACAATACTGGTAAATCACAGTTTTAAAACAATAGGAAACACTCATTAATTTATAATAACCTTTAAAAACCTAAATAGTTACACAGGGAGTTAGCTGTTGCATGTGGAGAATGTAACAGGTTTGTTTGTTTGCGAATTTAGACATGTGTCGACCCACAAACTAAAATGCAAGGAAACAGAAGACAATTACAACAGATGTAATCTTACACAAAAAAGTTTGATTGAGTCCTTGAGCAAACAAGAGCACCACAGGGAAAGCTTTGAGTGGGACGTGACGTGCAATGCCGGCTGATATTTCAGACGCCGTGACAAGGCGCACTCTGGTCGCATTGTCAGTCCTATCATCTATGTGTGAATTCTTGCCATTCAAATGAGAACATACTTTTTTTTAAACCTATATAAAATGTATTTTACTATGCAATGCAATGCCCAATACTAAAAGGTCAATTTCCCCAAATGTTCCAAAATGGATACGTGGTCATTTTGCAACGGACCTCTTTGTTTGTAATTCCCATGATTTTCCATCTCCCTCTCATTATGCCTCTGCTTACCGACGATGCCAATGGTGTAATGTTTCTGATTGTCCGTGGGTCTGTGTGTCCATTTGTCCTTTAGGTCATTACAATTTTTAGGTTGTCTTTAATTAGGAAAGCAACGAAATAGATTTCAACTGTATGTGAAGTATGCAGTAGTTAGTAGTGAACAGGAAACTGCAACTGCGAATAGCTGGCAATTCCTGACAGTGATCGGTAGGGGGCGCCATTGTGTTGATTATAAGCCTAGTGTATGCCTGTGGCATGGGGCCCAGGCTACAGGGCGCAGCTGTCAAGTGCAGGTATTTGCCTCACTCCAGCCCTGCACCTCACACAAGACTTATACACTCTACAGACTAGAAAACCATAGTCAAGTTAAGTCAAGTAGTATTCAGTTACAAACTAGAAGAAAAAATGTGTCTGTGTGGAAGTAGCCTGGTCCTGACTATCCCATAATACTACCATTCCATTTCGTATTCATGGTCTGGAGGTTGTTTGATCTGACGCGATTGCAAGAAGCAGGAAGGAAATTTTCAGGGATTTTACTTTGTTTTTTAACTAAAGTTGTTGAACAAACATGTCTGACATCTATCTATGGCGATGTAGGACTGTTTAACAGACATGTCTGACAGAACATCCTATTGTAGGATACAATTACAATGTAGGACCGTTTGTCAGAACACAGACGCAAATTCTACCGGTCAACATCGCTCCACAGAAAACAGGTACCAGACGTAGTGCAGAACCAAGTCTCTTGGCGGAAGTACGTAGGATGGTGCGCGGGGCTAGTTGCAAAGTGTACTTTGACCCTTTTTTCTAATGTTTCTTTTCTTGTTTTGTTTTGTTTTGTGCTAATGCTGATATGTTGATTCGGTTCTGTTGATTCTGATGAATTTGTATGCAACTGATGCAGGGCTGTGACCCTCAGATGTGTCATGACATTTCTTGACATCTTGACATTTTCCCAAATGGCACTTATTTACGTACTGGACAAATGTGTACAATAGTTTTGCCAGTTGTGAGCTACTATAAGTGTTTGTTTTCACAAATAGTAATCATGCAGATACCCTATAGAGAGATGAGATGAGATGAGATGGGTGGCAGGCTATTCGTTTCATGACAGCAATTATTAATAGGAGGGCGGGCAGACAGGGCAATGTGCCAGTCTACTTGTTACCTGTGTGCATGGCAGACAGAGCGGGGAAGACTAAAGGAAGCCAGCACAGCACAGCACAGACCAATTTGCTGACACGCATTGCTGATATTTTGACACAACTCATCTGCAAACCACATTTTCTCCTGAAAAACATCCAGTATGACTCAACCCATTGGGGTTGGGCCTAATACTACCTGCATTCTCTGACTCCATGTAAAACGAATAGAATTGTCCTTAAGATAAGTGTTGGATAGCATGCTATTGATTTCATCACGCCAGTTATTCATACGAAGTGCCTCAAGCGGGAGATTATGCCAGGCTTTACATCTTAAGTACAACCTGCATGCATGGAAGAGACAAGCAAAACAATTTGCAAAAACCAATTTGCTGACTCATGTCACTTGAATGAGTGAAGTTCCAGAGATTTCTACCCAACCCACACACCCACAACCCACATTTTCGTCTTGAAAAAGCAAACCACAGGGCCCACAGTGTTTGCGTCATTAGTACTGTTCGCACTTAATTAGCGCATAATAACTGTCAAGGAGAAATAATAGCAGAAGTAAGACATCATATAATGAAAGAAGAGGGTTTTTCGTAAGCTGGTGTATGGGTAGAACCCTCCCCCCAAACCCTTATCTATAACACTGCCTTCCGGGAAGCATTTGTCGACATGATTTTTGTGTTAATGTATCGGTGAAGTTCCCTCACCTCTTCAGTTTGAGTCTTTGCACACAACAGTTTAATGGATTTTGGGAATTATATTGTTCCTGGGCAGTGGGAACCTATGCAGCCTTTTAAAAATGGGGGGACTTTGCTCGATGAACTTGTGGAGAAGGGTGAATGTCTTGAAGTGAATCGCTAGCTTAATATATGGATGTGTGTTGAATGTTGGATGCGGGCAAAGTCACTGCATCGGGTGTCAGGTGTGTGACCACACACACACACACACACACACACACACACACACACACACACACACACACACACACACACACACACACACACACACACACACAGAGAGAGAGACACACACAGCTTGACATGGATCCTGTGGGAGACATTGAGAAAGCAGACACTGGCTCTAGCCAAGGAGACGTCAGCCTCTCCAACACAGACAGGTGCAACTTGAGGTTGTGCCTGACTCAGGTGAGCTTTCCAGCGTGGCACATCGCTGAGCAGCACCATCTTGATCTGAGGAGATGTAGGCTTGAACAAAGTTTCCAGGGTGGCTTGGGCTTCCACAGGATTTTTTCCAAGTTAAATGTATGGAGTTATTTAGACTGCACATTATTGTTCACAGGTTTTCGAGTTAAATGTATCGAGTTATTTCGACTGTTGCGGACTTTTCAGTTAGATGTCTTGAGTTATTTCAACTGCGTATTGTTGGTTCACCTGGGCCTGATCAGCATCAGGAGAGCAGCACATGCAGGTGCTGTGGAGAGACTACAGCTCAGGGCAGCTGCTGTTCCACAGGTGAGGCATCGGACCAGGGGTGTGTGGGTTGGAACTAAGGTGTGTGTGTGTGTGTGTGTGTGTGTGTGTGTGTGTGTGTGTGTGTGTGTGTGTGTGTGTGTGTCTGTGTGTCTGTGTGTGTGTGTGTGTGTGTGTGTGTGTGTGTGTGTGTGTGTGTGTGTGTGTGTGTGTGTAGCAGGTTTCTTTAGCAGACTGAGTTAGATCTCTAGTATGTCAGTGAGGGTGTGTACAGTTGAGGACGATATTACTAGCCCCCCTCCTGAAATTAGACATATCTCTTCATTGATCATTGAGAATGATCATTATTAATAAATGTGTGTTATTCTGGAAACAAATACACCGTGGAGATAGTATCCAATAAGTTAAATTTGGACTTTTCCATTTTCACAATGAGTTTAAACAAAAAAGTGTAAAAATGGCAAGGACAAAATTATTAGCCCCCTTATCATTAATAGTCAATACAGTGCCATTTATGAACAAAAATTGACACCAGGCACTTTGATTAGTTGTTAACTATGTTGGCACATGTCCTACCAGGGATTCTGGCCCATTTTTTTCATTGCAGATAGTTAAGCTGGTCCAAATGGCATGGATGTTGAGGATGGACATTCATTTTCAGCACTCTTCAAATACTATCTAAAGGATTGAGGTCTGAACCACTCCATGACCATGGTTTTAGTATCCTTGAGGAACATTTGAACTATTTTGGATGCAAGTTTTGGGTTATTATGTTATTGAAAGATCCAGTGAAGATCTTAGCTCCCTCTATGAGCATATTTTTGCAAGGTCACTTTCCACATTCTATCATAATTTTCAGTTTTTATGGTGCCGTACACCCAAACAAGGTTTCCTGTGGCTGAGGCTGCCACAGAATGATGCATCCACCACCATGTTTAATTGTGGAAACCATCTTATAACGATTCAAGGCCTATCCCTTTCTTCACCTGACAGAAGCAGAATTCATGCATCAAAGCAGGTGCAATTGAATATCATCAGATGAAAGCAGAGATGTTCAAAACTCATTTTTGACTTTCAAATGTTCACAGGCAAAGCTCAATAACACTCTGATATGCACTGCCTTTAGTAAAGGGGTTCTTCTGTGATGATGGCCCCAATGCCCAATATGATGACAAGCCCTAACAACTGTCTTTCTTGGTGGGGGAAAAAACTCCAGGTGAGGCCAGGTCAATAACAATCATCTAGGCAGGTGTCCAATGCTTCTTTGGTCTAATAAGGCCAAGCAGTTTCGACAGTTACACACAGTGGTGGGGCATCAAGTTTAGTCTGTTATTCAGCCTCAGACACAGGGAGTCTGGGTCTGAATCTGGATTGCTGAGTCTTCCAACAACATTGTAACCCAAAGCATACATTTAGATTAGTTCAGAGGTTCTTCAAGGACACTAAAACCATGATATTGGAATCACCCGCTCATAGTCCAGTCCTCAATCCCACTGAGAGTCTGTGGTTAATGTCTATGCTCAGCATCCATGCGATTTGGACCAGCTAGAACACTTTGCAGTGAAGAAATGGGCCAAAATCCCTAGTGGGACATGTGCCAACCTAGGTAGCAACTTATCAGAGCCTGTTGTCAGTTTTGGTTCATAAATGCCGCCATATTGACTATTAATGATCAGGGGGCTAATAATTTTGTCCTTGTCATTTTTGCCCTTTTTTGTTTAAACTCATCGT
The DNA here is from genome assembly GCF_034702125.1 of Engraulis encrasicolus. Classification (NCBI taxonomy): domain Eukaryota; kingdom Metazoa; phylum Chordata; class Actinopteri; order Clupeiformes; family Engraulidae; genus Engraulis; species Engraulis encrasicolus. The sequence continues at coordinate 8,157,245 of NC_085868.1, read as the reverse complement.
AACAATAGAAAAATCCAAATTCAACTCATTGAACATTATCTCCATCAGTGTATTTGTTTCCAGAATAACAGAAACGGTTAATAATGGTCATTCTTACTGAGAAATCAAGAGAAATGTCTAATTTCAGGAGGGGGGCTAATAATATCGTCCTCAACTGTATCTTTTTGGGGTGTCGCAACTTTGAACTTTCTGTACGTGCCTATTGCTGCTTTTAAATCCAATGTATTGAGTTCTTTAGAATGCAGTTTCACCATTCATCTTGGTCTAAAAATAAAGGGCCAAATTAGCAAATTGAAACAAAATGACCTTATTCGGTAAGCGTTATACAGCGGTATGCATATGACTTTAAGTATTATACAGATTTTGCTATGTCTCGAAGTAGTGAACGTGCTTTTCAATTGCCTTGTCCCAGTTAAAGCAGTGTTGTATAAATGACTGTCTAAAATACAACAGTACACATTTACTTTTTCAGGTGTTTTCCATGGTCTCGTACAAGCACCACTCCCATAGATATAGACTAGCAACAGATGTAACTCCTGATGGTTAATTCAATTGCCTACAAGAAGTTATGCGGTTAAGGTTTTGGCCCTGCAGCCATAGGGTTACTGGTTCAATTCCCAGTTCTGGCAGGTGGGTGGGGGATGGGTGAAGGGCCAGTGCTCTCCTCCATCCTACCCCAGGATTGAGGTGCCCCTGAGGGGAGGGGAGGTCACCCCATCCTGCACTGCTCCCTGGAGGCTGCACGGCCATCTCCTCCAGATGTACACCTGAATGTCAGGAAATGGGCCGAATTAAAATGCAGAGTAAACATTTTGAATGGATGTCCCAAGCTGAAGGCAGCTGTTGGGTGATTTTGTGCTGGAACTGGTGTAATACTAATATTGTTGTGGTATACCTGAAGCACTGTCTTTCTGTCTTTTTAGAAAGAGAGATCTTGTGTCTGCTTGTCTGTCTGTTCTGTTCTGTCCACCCTCAGCGAGAGGGAGAGAGACACATAATGTCTGTCTGTCGGAGGGACACATTTTGACTCACTGTGTCCATGTCTCGGTCCGTCTGTCTGTCCATGTGTCAGTCAGTCAGTCTGTCTCCTTGTCTATCAGTCTGTCTATCTGTCTGTCTGTCCACTGGGAGAGGGATGTGTTTGATAGAGCTGAGAGAAGGACAAATAATGGTGTGTGTGTGTGTGTGTGTGTGTGTGTGTGTGTGTGCCTCTGTGTGTCTGCAGGGAGAGGGACGTGTTTGAGACGGAGCTGAGGGAGGTGCGTACCAGACTGGAGACGCTGGATCTCAGCCACACGGCCCAGAGCAAGGAGAGGGGGGAGCTGCTGCAGGAGGTATGGACTCACTCTATTAGTGTTTCTCAAAGTGGGGCGAAAGCCCCCCTAGGGGGGCGCGGAGGTATTGGAGGGGGGCCGCGTGTTATTCTGTTTTGCCATTACGTCAACACAGTCACTGTACATTCGCAATATATTCATTAATTTATTCACTAATATTTAGAGAACATCATAAGTAGGCTATATATGTGTATATTAGGCTTTAATAAACGTTACTAAGGCCTATTTATTTGTATTTTCGTAACCATTTTGCTTGAGGGGGGGCGCAGACAGATACCCTTCCTCTGAAGGGGGGAATGGCAGGAAAAGTTTCAGAAACACTGCTCTATTATATATATAATCAAGACAGACTGGGCTACTTCTCAGTGACTAGACCCAAGAATGACCAGAGCACTCAGAAATACCTTTTAGAGTTTTTTTATTAAACATAACAAAATAAAAAAAACGTATAGTGAGTGCTCTGGCCTTTTCTGGGTCTAGTCACTGAAAAGTAGCCCAGTCTGTCTTGATATGTGTGGATCAAGAGAGAGACCCTGTGTGTGTTCATCTGTGTGTGTGTGTCTGTTCAGGTTTCGTCGCAGCAGCAGGCCCTGACGCTGCTCCAGAAAGATAAGGACTACCTGAACCGCCAGCACGTGGAGATGAGCGTACGCTGTGCCCACACCGAGGAGCGGCTGGAGAGGCTACAGGTCCAGCTGGACGATGCCAAGCGGGCACGGGAGGACGCCTACGACAAATACCTCTCCTCCAGGTGAGATAAGAACAGGAATGCAAGGATGGGCCCCAAGCTCAAGAGACTACAGGCGCAATTAGCCGATGGCAACATGGCACCGGGGGTACCCTCACGAGAAATACCTCTCCTCCAGGTGAGATAGGGGTGGCACGTGAGGCAGGGTGAAGGGAACGACAGCCAGCGCTGGGGATGAGGTAGGGCTCAGGTTGTAAGGGGTAGGGCCCATGGGGCAGCTGTCAGGGGCATGGGTGCGCATACGCTGTGCCCACACAGAGGAACACCCCGAGAGGCTACAGGCACAATTGGTCGATGCCAATTAGGTGGGGACGCCTCCAACGAATAGCTTTCCACTCCTACAGGTAAGAAAGGGGTGGTACAGCAGGCCGGGGTGGGGGTAGTGTTTAGAGGTTGCAGCTCTGTTCTGTGGCAAAGTTGGCAAAGGAAGCACCAAAGGAGCCTATTAGGCCTTCGATATCCCCAGATTTATTGATTTTGAGAGGTAACGGTGCGCCTGTGAGTGAATGTCTGTCTGTTGTGTCACACTGACAGGTTAATGAAATTCGTACAGTATGTGCTACTCACTGCGAGTGAAACATTTGCCAATGTCAGCGTGGTGGAATTGTTTTAAAATGTAAACAGAAGCACGACATACGAGAACACCTGTCACCTTGACACCTGCCGCTCTGTTTTAAATCAGTCAGTACGTTGCAACACAAAATGTAGCTCACCTGGTTGCATATCCTTGAATGGGCCGAGTCACGAGAAGTGCATTCTTCTTGAACATCTTTTTTTTTTTCCACAACACATGGTAAAACATGATGAGAATTGGGGATGTTTTGCTTAGGCAGGTGTAGACTCAATGTTTACTATATTTCTTGATCTACATGAGCACAGATATTTATGACCATAATATAGGCTATGTCATGTTGGTATTTGTCTTCATGTTGTTTTCACAACCTAATTTCCTATAGGCCTATCTTCCCTCTGGCACTCTAGGCCTACACCAGGAAATTGAATAGTATACTGTAAATAAAATACGGAATAATGTAAAACATATATTGTAACAGCAGCTTATAGCCTAGTGTATAGTAAAACATAGCCTATAGTATTAATACACTGTATGCTGTGTTTATACTACGCTGGTGTCCTCACTTTTGGGTATGAGTGTCATACCAGTGGGCACCCTGGGATCAACAGAGAGGTCATCCAGCAGTAACACCACGGTTTCCTCAGCAACAAAGCAAGCAACGATCAAAATGAGAAAATTGTTGCTTTTTACCATGCATATTCAGTAAAAGGTTTTGGAAAAGTCATCGAAAAAAACTGGTGAAAAGTATATGAACCCTTGTGCGTGCGTGCGTGCGTGCGTGTGTGTTTGCGTGTGTGTGTGTTGTGTGGCAAGCTAGTGTGCATGAATCACCCCACTCCAGTTCCAGTAAGGACTGTTTCTACGTCACTCAGGATAGATTTCCACAGAAGTCAAGAGCGTATCAGGCTAGGCCAGTTTAGCCGCAGGCTGTATTTTCACATGGATTGCAAACAGGTAACAGACTTTCATGTCACTGTCAATTGTTGCCAGCACAAGAAAGCGAGTGACAAATGATATCTTGATCCTTGACTACGTGTCTACTGTATGTGATATGCATCCATATCGTACGAATTGTCCAAACGGCTTGTGGACACGCAAAGAGAGTAGTATGTGGAAATGGTTGTAGTACAAGTAGTATTGTCAGTGTTCAGCCTTCAGGTTTTTTGTTTTAAAATAATGCCTGATTTTCATCCATGCACAATGAAGTGAAGTGATGGCCCACCTGGGAAACTCCAACTTCCATTGTCATTGTGACACACAAGTGAAGACTGCACACAACGAAATTGCATTCATGCCTCATCCGTGCAAGGAGGTTAGCCATCAATGGCGCCTGAAAGGGAGCAGTACGGCGGGACGGTACCATGCTCAGGGTACCTCAGTCATGGGGGAGAGCGCTGGTTAATTACTCCCCCCACCAACCTGGCGGGTCGGCAGTCGAACCGGAATAGGTGTGCATAGATAGGGACAAGGTGGTACTAAAGCACCAGCCTCTTTGCCCTACTGGACAAATACATGCCCTTTTTGAAAATTCTTTTTTTGAAGTTTTTGTCAAAATGCTCTGTGGTCCACATGTTGACATGATAACCTTCAAATGCTTCACAATCTAAAGCATGTGAAAATAATGCCCTGATACAATATATAGCCTCTATGGCCTGATAAGGCACCCGGAAGTTCCACATGCCCCCAACACACCCCCTTCAGCACTTGCCCCCCAAAATGTCTGTGCACGGCACTGCAAACCGGCCACTATTGGCCTACAAGCCTGACGCCCTAACTGCTTACCGCTATGACTGCCATGACAGTGTGTGTGTGTGCGCATGTGTGTGTGTGTGTGCATGTGTGTGCGTACGTGCGTGTGTGAGTGTGTGCGTGCGTGAGTGTGTTTTGAAACATCCCTCTTGGCGAAGACTTGTGAAATAGAAAGATTTATGTGTTTTGTTGTTAGCTTGGGCATGCAGGTCTGCAAGCCTGTTTGTGTGTGTTGTGCACGCGCGTTCTAAACCTGTATCTCTATCTTCCTTCCAGAGACCTGTATAAGATTAGAGTTCAAACCAGGACAAGTTGAGTGCTGGAGTTTCTCTCTCTCTCTCTCTCTCTCTCTCTCTCTCTCTCTCTCTCTCTTTCTCTCTCTCTTTCTCTCTCTCTCTCTCTCTGTGTGTTTTAAACGTGCTGTCTCCCTGTGCCCCCTTCCAGAGACCTGTATAAGAGTGAATACGAGGGCAAGTTGAGGGATGAGCTGGAGCATATCCGGGTGAAGACCGGCCAGGAGATGGAGGGACTGCAGCGCGCCTCCAAGGAGATGTACGAACGCGAGAACAGGTAATAATCATATTTACTCTTTATAGCGCAATATCACCATACACCATGGTTTCAAAAATAAAATAAAATAATAATTGAAATAAAATAATGAGGCTCGGCTCATGGTGAGGATGAGAAATCTTGGTAAACCTCAAATTCAAATTGATCCCTGAATAATGTTGAAATGGGAAACCCTTACCGATATTGGATCGGAAGGGCCCCATCCCTTCTGTCATGTGGAGTGCATACAGGTTGTTGTCATGAGCGTGTTGTTACCATAATTACTATGCGCCGGTCTTTAATCTGTTACTTAAAGGGACACTGTGTGAGATTTGTAGTTGTTTATTTCCAGAATTCATGCTGCCCATTCACTAATGTTACCTTTTTCATGAATACTTCAAATGCTTCAAATTCTAAGTATTCATTATGACTGGAAAAATTGCACTTTTCATACATGAAAAGGGGGATCTTCTCCATGGTCCGCCATTTTGAATTTCCAAAAATAGCCATTTTTAGCGGCAAAAATGACTGTACTTGGAACATACTAGAAAATATGTGTTTAATACGTAGTAAAGTTTCAAGTTAAAGATCAAATTTAGCAATAGGGAGCCGAATTTCAATAAGCAGCATAGTTGCAGTACCTTTTTTGACCATTTCCTGCACAGTGTCCCTTTAAGACTCTCTATTGTGCCATAGCAATATGATGATGTACGCAGAATTTGTGTGTGATCCATTCTGCAACGAAAGCATAATACCAGAGATGATTGATCAGGTAGAGGCGATTCATAGTCAGTTTCTTCTGGGATCCCTATGACATAAGGCTCCTCTATGCCCCTATGGTAGCCATGCATCTTTAGAAGACTAGGAGACCAGGGGAATTAATAGAGTTCAACGAAGTCAAAGTCACACCCATTTAGGAGAGCCGACTTGATTCCACTTTGTTGAATTGGTGACACATACTACGTCTTAACTTGTTTAACCATATTGAAAATCTTTCCAATCAGTTTAGTCACATTTGCATCACAAATTTACATCAATTCTTAACTGAACCAGATGATGACCGGTGTTAATGTGTACATCACCTGTTGCAGGAAACATTCATGCATCCCAAAAAAGAAACTAAAGAATAAGTGCTGGAAAGCATCCATGAACAATGTCTATTTCTGTCTGTCTTTCTTTCTTTCTTTCTTTCTTTCTTTCTTTCTTTCTTTCTTTCTTTCTTTCTTTCTTTCTTTCTTTCTTTCTTTCTTTCTCTTTCTTCTTCTCTCCCTCTTTCTTTTCTTCTTTCTTTCTCTTCTCTTTCTCTTTCTCTCTCTCACTCTCTCTCACTCTCTCTCTCTCTCTCTCTCTCTCTCTCTCTCTCTCTCTCTCTCTCTCTCTCTCTCTCTCTCTCTCTCTCTCTCTCCTGTAGGAGTCTGAGAGAGATGAAGGACAGTGCTTTGCTGGAGAAGGAGAGAGCTGTGAACGCCGAGAGGGAGACACAGGCCAAGCACGACCAGCTACTGGAGCAGTAAGTAGGGGTGGGGATGGGGGAGACGCGCACACAGACACACAGACACGCAGACACGCATACACACACAGACACACACAGAGAGAGACGTAGCAAGAGAGGGAAAGAGTAAGAGGTAGTTGCAAGCCAAACACGGCCAGCTACTGGACCAGGGAGTGGAGGTGGGGGGTGGGGTGTAAGGAGCATGAGAGAGACGGAGACAGATAGAGGTGGACACAGACCAAACACAACCAGCTGCTGAGTCCAGAGAGTGGGCATTTCTCAAAGTGAAGTGTCCTAGTCTTGCTAGTGTGAGTAACGTCTGAAGAAGGGGTAAAACCCGAAACGTCACGTAAAAATAAAATATTGGGAGCAAAAGAAATCCTGGTCGTGCAGCGGACTTTTTCTCAGAATCATCTAGTCACTTGTGGTCCTGCTCCCAGGTCAGACGTTCCTGTGGATGTGCGAGCTTTCTATCACTACCTCAACTAGTGTGAGTAACGGCCATTTTTCAAGGATTCCACCTTTCCAGGTCATCGTAAAATCGCGCCAAGTACTGCTCCAAAGTGTGCAATGGCCAAAACTGATCTGCTAAGACGGTCACTTCCATGCTTCTAAGCGTGTTCCATCCATTCATAGTCATTTGAGATGCTTGTGAGGCTTTGAGCCTCGTCTTGCGAGTGCATGACTACGAAGGCTGACGCACTCCCAAGGGCGCACACTACACTTTGAGAAACATTGACTGTTTCAGATAGTGTACTGTCATCACGCTAAATGTGAGCAGAGAAAGATATGAAGAAACAGACAGAAAGAAAAAGAGGAGAATGAAAAAGAGAGGTTGTGCACCAGTGAGCAGAGGTGATCATTAGAGAGAGAGAGAGAGAGAGAGACAGAGAGACAGAGAGAGAGAGAGACAGAGAGACAGAGAGAGACAGAGAGAGATTAAAGAAGAAAGTGAGGAAAGTGGGGGGAGCGTGAGTGAGAGAGGGAGGGAGCAGTGGGTGTTGTGAAGAATGGAATGGGAGAGTTAAAGAGATTATGTTGTAACATACTGTACAGTACATGTGCTTGATGTGTGGTTTCGTCTCTGTAATTGTTTGTCCTGTGTGTTTGGCAGGGAGGAACATGCTGCGTGTATGTGCTTGTGCGTCTTTTGCCACAGTGTACACAGCACCTGCCATTATACCAGGTTTTATAAGGTTGATTTTAAAGACAAGGTTCAAGTACGTTATAACACATCATTGTGGGATCCTCGTCACGGGCGATTAAGCTATGATGCATTCCCACGTGATCCGGGACCAGTAATGACTTTGAAAGGGGTCAGGTCAAGTTCAGGTGCTCTCATGACGGGATTCACACTCTCTCCTCCAACCGCAAAGAACAAAGAATCTAGAAAAAAAAACAGACAACAGTGGTGTTGCATGTGCAGAGAAAGAGGTAGTTTGTAATTAGTGAATGTTCTGTTCCTTAATTACTTTCAAAAGTCATGCGTGTCCTCAACGTCGGCAGTTGTAGTGGTGGAGGCGGTTTCTGTCGGAGGGACAACCCAAAGCAGTAGTAAAAATGTGAATGCATTGCAGCTTCTTTATTCTTTCTTTACGTCGCCACAGGTCTGTAATTACCGTCATCTGCGTCGCCTGGCAACGAGGCTTGATCTTGCACGCAAGGTTGCTCAAGTCGACATGTCGGAAGAATGTCACAACAGCTTATCATTCCCATCTTTAATCGTCTAGTGCACACACAGACACAGACACAGACACAGACACAGACACACAGACACACAGACACACACACAGACACAGACACAGACACAGACACAGACACACACGCACACAGACACGCACACAGACACGCACACAGACACGCACACAGACACGCACACAGACACGCACACAGACACGCACACAGACACGCACACAGACACAGACACACACATAGTAGAGTCATAATTGGAGGTTCCGAGACCAACCTCTGGCAACAATGTTTTGATGATTGATTTGACCTCTATGGACCCTTTAAAAAAGATTTAGCCCCCATGTCCCTCGCAAAAATCCCGGGCTTTTTTGCTAGAGAGCCAAATTCAAAATGGCGTAGATACAGAGTCAGTTATCAAGTGCAAAAATGCAAATGAATGTCTCATTTATGTTGTGTAATGTACAGAATGTGTGCGTGCGTGCTTGCGTGTGTGTGTATGTGCGAGCGTGTGTGGGTGTTGGAGAGAAAGTGAGTGTTTAGGATGTGCATAGTCAAGCTACTAAAGCACTCAAAGTGTGAATACCTCCACCAAGCAGCTCAATATTTCATTTGTTCATTCATTCATACTTCCTACACTTCTACACAACTTTTTGGTTCCCCCGTGATGCCACTGAAGCTTCTGTGAGGAGCCTTCATATTTTTTACATATGGTACGTTTACATGAGACATTTAATTCGGAATTAACTCCATTTAATTCTGAATAAAGCTTAATTCCCCCTTTGAAAACCTCTTAATTCGGAAGTAAAAGAAAGATCAAAGTAAACTCGACAGAAGTATTTAAGTCTGAATTATTAATTCGGAATGAAATACATAATGTAAACGTAGTGAGTGTCTGATTTCTGAAGCAACGATACATCAATTTCCACCATTAAAAATAATAGCAATAATCTTGGTACCAATATCATGGTATCAAATCAATATCAGTTTATTGTAAAGCAATCCCGAAATGACATCTTTGTTACACTTCTAGAGTTATCATTGCAACAGCAATACAAAAGCAGGCAGATAAATGACAGCAAAAGCGTAAGCTTCTCTGTGAAGTTAAAAAGCATGCCCCAAATTCACGCCTTCATCCTTTTCTACTCAGCACTTTGAAGAAAACACACACGCACGCACACACGTACACACACACACACACACCATCCCCCCTTTTCCCTCACAGGTCATGACCTTATTTGCCCATGGCAGAGGTATCTGTACCCCCCCCCCCCCCCCCATGCCATTCCTACTGATCTGAGGAGAGCAGTTGTTGCACATACCACACATTCTCCTGCCCCCCCGTGTTGGAGGTGGGGGTGAGTGGGGGGACTGATCAGAGAAATGCTACATGTACTGCTGCTAAGCAGATGACCCCCGGACAGACCATACACATAAACCACACACACACACACACACACACACACACACACACACACACACACACACACACACACACACACACACACATTGGCCGCACGCTCACAAATACACACGTACACACACACACTTACCCCCCAAGTGCGTACATGCATTCTTACAGACAGATGCTATTGCCTACCACATTGCAGAGCTGGTCACCACACACACACACACACACACACACACACACACACACACACACACACACACACACACACACACACACACACACACACACACACACACACACACACACGCTCACACATGTGTAGCTATTTTAAGAGAGGGGCACAAATAGATTACTGGACCGCATGATGTAAACGCTGGAAACTTTATTTCAACAGAACGATTCCTCAAACTATGTGCAGCTATCATGAATCAGCGCAACATACTGTATACTTAATATATTTCATATACTTTAGAGACTTTTTAGAATTGCTGCACTGTAATACAGTGATGTAACCGTTTTATAATTTCATTATTTCAATAACCTCTTGGTAATACGTTTTTTTGCTAGGAATGCTTTTGAGGGGAAAGAGTATTTGAGTATTTGAAAGAGAGTTTGTTTGCAGTCCACCACATGGACATCGAATCCAACTCCCAGCAAAGGAATGAATGATTGAATGAATGAATGTATGATTGCCATCAGTTATCACCTTGCCCAATCAAATATGGGCTAGGTGCAATTCTGACGGTGGTTTCATGCGCTCTCATGTGGTTTCATGTACTGCAAAATCAAGAGATTTCGTCACAAATCAAAGGGGTTCTTATGAAACTGATTTCATGGTTTTCTGAGCGGGCCTGCACAGACAGACAGACAGACAGACAGACACACAGACAGACAGACAGACAGACAGACAGACAGACAGACAGACAGACAGACAGACAGACAGACACACACACACACACACACACACACACACACACACACACACACACAGACACACACACCCACGTCCCACCCAGACACACACACACACACACACACACACACACCGACACACACACCGACACACACACAGACACACACACACACACACACACACACACACACACACACACACACACACACACGGCACATATACACTTATAGATACGCGTGCGCACACATGCACGCACGCATTGTCAAACTGGTTGCCTCTCAAACCCACTCACTTTCTCGAACATGCACATGAACTAGATTTGTAGAGACATCATTTCTCCTGAAATGATGGACATGTGCTGACGCCTGCAGCATTTCTCTTCTCCAGAAATCTATTAACTATTGAGCTGTCTGACTAGCAAGATCATGCCAAAGAAAATACTCCAGTCCTGCAGATGTCAACGCGGTAGTATCATTATCATGTTGTACAATGCGTGCCAGAGAAATTTGCCTATTACAGCAGAACCCAATGGAATGATGAGCACCAACGTGTTTTTTGAACACACTCACCCACATCAACAAACACATAAACGCACGCACGCACGCACGCACGCATGTGTGATAATTATCGAATTATTCATAGATAAAATATTTTTAAAAATATATAAAACGTGTTATACATAATGAATAAGTCACTTGTAATGCACACATATGCAAGTACTTTCTCTGACACACACACACACACACACACACACACACACACACACACACACACACACACACACACACACACACACACACACACACACACACACACACATCCTCTTTCCACACCTGCACCTGCTAACACAAAAGCCTAATGAAAGACATGGGATGCCTGAATTGCGTGCGTGCGTGTGTGCGTGCAAGTTTTCTTGGGAGCATTAATGCTATTGGAAACAATGCAGTGAGATTACATGGCAGCTGATGTACTTTTTTCTTTTTTTTTCTAAACCGTGCAAGCTTGTTTCTACACACGTGCGCACAGTAATTATAGTGTTCTATGTTCTGTAGAGGTCTTTTGAGACAGCACTTTCCACGTGTTCCCAACCTTATGACACATTGTGTGTGCATGCTGAATTACACAATTACACTTCACACACACACACACACACACACACACACACACACACACACACACACACACACACACACACACACACACACACACACACACACACACACACACCATCTTCTCTGTTCTCTCGGTTCTCACGAGTTGAATCCTCCAAAGCAATCGAGAAAGTTCCCTGTGCGTCTGCAGACAGTCCCATGGAATCATCATACTGTAGGACCAGGATTATGCAACAGGTGGAAGAAATAACGCTCACTGCAGTTCAGAAGTGTTATTATTGTTGTGTTTTTATTCAAGGCACATGTCAGTGGCTAATAACAATGCTACTTTCATTTTGAAATGTTAGTCACTGCCATGCACATTGAACAGGAATAAAATAAGGAAAATTAAGAAGATTTCTGATCTGATCAGGGTTTGTTAAACCCTGGCTAGGGATTCCCCCTAGCACTTAAAGGAGAATTCCTGCCAATTTTCTGTCCAAGATCCTCTAATTTATTGTTCTTAGGAAACTATGCAGTAAATATTGATTTGATTGATTTAAAAGTTGATTCAGATTAGATTTCCTTGGAAATGGGCGTTCTGTTTTGCGGTTTATTTTCTGGCTGGCTTTTGTTTTCGATTGACAAAATACAAGGGTGCATTCCTTTATCCAACCTCCCGTCCTCGGTTTGTGCGTGTGGACTCGCGCTTCACTGACTTCCCGCCTCCATGGAGAAAACGTTTCCCCACTGCCAGTCACAACAAATTGGGCACAACAACTTTTGGTGGATATTTCCCCAATATTCAACATCTTGATTGCAAATGAGAATATATGACCTTTGAATTTCCCTGTGCGAGATATTGAATTAAACTCAATGACGTCTTGCAACGTTATCTCAAGGCCACAAGCACAAGGGAGAGGACAGGAGTTTGGATAATTTACCCCATTTCATTGGGCATCTTAAAGCCACCCTCTGCCGTTTGCATGAGTTTACGTGATGCCCATAGACATGCCTGTCTCAAGGTGTCATAAAAAATGCTGTTGAGACCGCCTTTGAATGTTTTTCATCTCAGACTACCAAAAGTTGATACAAATGTGAATGTGAAAAGTTTGTCTTTCTTATGACAACATTTTTTTTCCCACAACGCTGGTTTGGTTACATCAGCCACCTTTCACTCGCTAGTGACTCATTTTTCCATAAACTGATTCGGGACCGTGATTTATGAACTTTTTCATCCTACCTTATGCCCCTTTAACTCTCAGTGGATAAGTTGCATAAGCATTTATGCATTTCAAATAATTTTATTTGTTCCATTCAAATGCCAACCAACCAATATTAACAAGATACATTAAATCAATATTGTGGGGCTGTTTCCAGGGAAACTGAAATGGGCTTTTTCCATCGATGGCTCCGGAAGATGGGGCGGAATACCAGTGTGAAGTTTACCTGTCAGGTGTGTGTGTGTGTGTGTGTGTGTGTGTGTGTGTGTGTAGGTGGACCTTTAGCACAGAAGGTGTGTATTCACGTCATGCTCGAGGCCCATCCCACAAGGCAGCGTGACACATACACACACACTAGGGATGCAAACGATTAATCGATTAATCGACTTTAATCGATCAATGCATTAATCGATTAAAAAATATTAATCGCAATTAATCGACAATTCAACTGACAAGAGACCCAGGTGAAATGGGCATGTGAAGAGTGTGTGTGAAGAGGGGTGTGAATAGTGGGAATATTTAAATCCCCTTTGTATCAAAGAATTGAAATAGAATTTATTTAAATGTGGAATTATAACTCAATTTATTACATTTTTTAAATTTAGTAGGTTTTTTTCGAGAAACATTGAGATTTCGGGGGGAAAACGCCGCTTATCAATTAATCGTAAGTCGATCGATAAGACTATCAACTAATGATTAATGAATTAATCGATAATTTGCATCCCTAACACACACACACACACACACACACACACACACACACACACACACACACACACACACACATACCTGGTCATGCCATTCTGGCCTTGAGGTGCAGTTGTGTCCTCTGCGTTTGGATGTTTTACGAGTTGAGAGGCGCCACAGCAACATCTTAAATACTCCACCACATCTCTGTCACCAGCAGGTTAGGTGATGTTGATTCATATAGATTTCTTTGGAAATGGGCGTTCTGTTTGCCGTTTATTCTCTGGGGGGGGATTGACAAACAGCTTGACGTCAAGAGACACATTGACAGACAGACAGACAAACAGACGGACAGATCAGAAATATGAATAAAAATCAAATTGATTAATAAACACGCATACACAAACACACTCTGTCTCAATCATACGCACACACACACACACAAACACATGTTCAACGCGCAAATCTTTTCCTCTCCCTCTCTATCCCTCCCTCTCTCCTGTTCCTCTATCCCTCCCTCTCTCCGGTTCCTCTCTCCTGTTCCTCTATTCCTCCCTCTCTCCTGTTCCTCTCTCCGGTTCCTCTGTCCTGTTCCTCTCTCCGGTTCCTCTCTCCGGTTCCTCTGTCTCTGTCTGTCTCTCTCTCTCTCTCGCTCTCTCTCGCTCTCTCTCTCACTCACTCACTCACTCACTTTCTCTCTCTACTCTACTTTTCTCTCCTTCTCTCTCTCACTCTCTCTCTTTCTCGCTCTCTTCTGTCTGCCTCTCTCTTTCTCTCCCTCTCTCCCTCTCTCCATCTCTCTCTCTCTCTCTCTCTCTCTCTCTCTCTCTCTCTCTCTCTCACTCTCTGTTGGCGCGTTTAGGCCGACTGAGAACCGTGTCGGTGGCCGTTGCCTTACCTAATCGCAAACTGTCCGGCGTCTTCTTGGCGTTCGCGAAAATGATTAGTTTTTTTCTCCGTGAATCATGATGACAACGTGGACGTCAGCAGGTTCATCTGAGTAACATCTTAAGGAAGAAAAATACGCGGAGCGTCGGGGATGTAATGGTTTTGCGTGCTCGTCCGCCGCGTCCGCTGCGTCCGCCGCGTAAGGTCTTTCGTGTTAACGCGATAACTTTTGAACGGATGTTTGGATTTGTCCCAGATTTTTTGGGTGAATGCTCTAGGGCAGGTTCATGAACTGGTTCGAGTTTGGAGGTCAACACTTTCAAGATGGCTGAATTCAAGATGGCCGAATTTTTGTTTGGTCCATAACTTCTGACCGGGTGGATGGATTTGTCCCAGATTTGGTGTGTGAATGCTCTAGGGTAGGTTCATGAACTGCTTCGAGTTGGGAGGTCAACACTTTCAAGATGGCTGAATTCAAAATGGCCGAATTTTTGTTTGGTCCATAACTTCTGACCGGGTGGATGGATTTGTCCCAGATTTGGTGTGTGAATGCTCTAGGGTAGGTTCATGAACTGATTCGAGTTTGGAGGTCAACACTTTCAAGATGGCTGAATTCAAGATGGCCGAATTATTGTTTGACCCATAACTATTGACCGGGTGGATGGATTTGTCCCAGATTTTGTGTGTGAATGCTCTAGGGTAGGTTCATGAACTGATTCGAGTTTGGAAGACAACACTTTCAAAATGGCGGAATTTTCATTTGGCCCATATCTTCTGACTGGGTGGATTGATTTGCCCGGTAACGCCTTATTTTAATGGTTCACCATTTCAGTGAATCTACCATATTAGGTACAGTGTAATAACCAATGTAACAATATTTAATACCATGTAATACTAGTGTAATACCAGTGTAACAATATGCAATATCAGGTACAGTGTAATAACGAGTGTAACAGTATGCAATATCATGTAATATAGCAGGGGTACTCAATTAAAAGTCCCCGAGGGCCAAATTCCTCCCATTAAAAGGCCAACACGAGCCGCAGCCCCCCCCCCCCCCCCCCCCCCCCCCCCAAAAAAAAGGCCTTTGTAAGCACAAAACACACGCACTCACAGCAGATATTTAGTTTCCAGTGACAGGATGGGGGGAAAATTCTCTCATACGACTACAGGGCCTGCATTTTCCTGGAGCACTGTTGGGTGAGGTGCCTGCCTTGCTCTCATTGCCACCCTTCATTTTTTTTAAATGACACAAGATTATTTGTTAGCCTAGATTTGCAGACTACATCCATAAATATTTATTTCTTAGTGAGAAAACCAATAAGCCTGAAGATAACACTTTTCAAACAAATGTTGCTTATTATGACTTTGTTTATACAGCTCTCACATGCATACTACACAATGCAATAATATCATGGACCCAGCAAAGAGGAGGACACCTCAGGTTTTGCCAACAAGAAAATGGCACATTTGATGCAATGTTGATTACATGCAACAGCCAATAATAAATTGTCAAGTTGCTCATAACTTTGTTTGTAGTCTTAAGAGGGGCTTAGCATTCCAAACGAACTATTTGGGGACTGTTTAAAAGTGTGAAAAGTTTATCAAGCAATTCGTTTTTCAGTAGGCTACCACTAGTTAGCTGCCAGCAGAGCTCAAACACAATTTGCCTTCATTTGTGTTAGCAACTAGCTACAGCTAGTGCTAAACCAATTCAAAGTCCTAACACACTGTTTGCAATGAAATGTGGACCATTACTTTCAAAAACGAGGCAAAGAGAACTTTGTAAATTATTTATTTACAAGTTCTGATACCGGCCTTCCCTTCTGTAGTCCACCTGACAACAATCTCTAATGCCACCCTCGTAGTCACTTCTGTTTGGAGCCTGCAGGGAGAAACTGATTGAGGGGGCGGGGCACGGCAAGGCAAGTGTCTTCCTAGCGTCTGTGGCGCGATTTCAACATAAGAGCCTACAGCGCGATCGGACCCAAAAAAAAAAAAAAAAAAATTTTTTTTTAATTTTTCACAATTATTCGAGAGCCAAAAATAGATGCCCCGCGAGCCACAAATGGCTCGCGAGCCGCTATTTGAGTATGGGGGTAATATAGTGTAATACCAGTGCAGTGTTAATTTCGTCAACCATGACTATGACTAAAATATTTCGTCAAAGCCCTTTTTTGATTTTCGTCATTTAGACTAAGACTAAGACTAAATTGGGAAGCCAATGACTAAAATATGACTAAAACTAAAATTGATTTTCGTCATTGTGACTAAGACTAAGACTAAATTAAAAAAAACTGACTAAATTAACACTGGTGTTAAATACAATAGAGAAAAAGAGAAGCAGTGTGTGAAGAAGTTTCATTCTGCACAATGTGATACATGTTAAAAAGAGAAGCAGTGCGCGGAGAAGGTTTATTCTGTCCAGTCAATGATATCTGTTAAAAAGAGAAGCAGTGTGTGGAAAACAGGGCTCCGAACCGGTTCAAGGAACGAAAACGAAAACCGAAAACGAACGAAATTTTATGGAATTTTACAAGGAACGGAAACGGAAACGGAAACGAAATGGTCTTCAAGTGTTCCGGAACAAAAACGTTATTCTGAAATCCACAAACCGGTTAATAACGGGGTTTTTTTCGTTCTCTATATTTCATACAAGTGCACGATTTTGTTTGAGGAGTAACCATGGCAACGAGCAGTCTTTTAGTTCGGCTACTGACGTGTATGAGGAAATGCATGCATAGCCTACAGCAACAGCATTTTGCTTCACCTGAGCTCTTGCAGCCGATTGATAAAATATTGAGGAGCATTGGCCAATCAGAGTGCGGCTGTAATGCTGTGCATTGTATGGAGAAACTTCCTGGGTAAATTTTACGGATGTGCTTCTCCTGGCTTTCTCGTAGTGATTGGAAGTTGGCTCTAATAAACCCGCCCTAAAGTTGTTGACCACCAATATCAAATAAGTTTTTGTAAGAGAGATGACACTTTACCCGCGCTTTTCTTCAGTCTCATTCACGGACAGTACAGAGTTTTATATTGACACAATGGAGAGCAAAAGAGAACATGTCTTGAGATCGGTGTTGGGATTCCTACAGGGTATTTGGACCATACAGTCTATGATTTGCAAAGGAATTGGATAGGCGATTTGATGAACCTAATTCGCAGAGTGCTCTCGAGAGGCAACTGGTGGGTAAGTCATGTTTAGCTTACTACTTGTAATGGCACCGCCGAGTGCCTCGATGTTCAATGCGGTTATGGCAAATATGTTGTCGTAAAGTTACTGAGGTGCTTTTGTTGTGCGCAGCGTATCCCACTGTCAGTTGTAGAGAAGGGAGGTGAGAGCTGTTGTTTTATGTGCTGTAATCAAGGACGTCTTATTTATCTGTTGTTGTGGTCAATGCGGGATAAAGTCATTCGTGGCAGATGGACTGACGCTAGCTGGCCCACTCAATGTTTCGATGGTTTCCTCAGTATTGCGCAATATTTCCTGGCTGTCATCACGAATAACAGTAGGTCGCGTGTGACAACAACATTTGTTGTTGTTTAAGTTATTATTCTCTTCTGTCGTGCAGAGGGCTGGGCTGATGGGGATCTGGAGTAGCCTACGTGGAAACTCTTACTATTTTGTGACGCTTGTCTGTTAGGCTACAAAAGGTCTCCGGTTTTGTGGTGATGGACTTGCGCTGGAATGGTTGGTAGCCGATATCTGAGAGCATATCCGAGGTTTTAGACTATGCAACCTGTCCCTTCTCTAGTGACCCCTTGCATCGTGCACATCTCAAAACAGTTTGGGATTTTTTTGTGGAGCAAGCTTGTGTCCCTTTTACTTACACGTTTCACTTGCTGCAAACCTCATCATGGCCTATTAAATAGAGCTAGGCAAGAACTGAAATCCATGCCTATCGACACCTCTTATTATGCTAACGTCACCTGCGCTATTCTGTATTGTGCTTCCCTAATCAACATTTCCACCCACTGCTACTGGGCTGACATAGGGTACTGTTGATAAGAATTATAGGCATAGGTTAAATCTGCCAGGATGGATAGCCCATCTGAGTGTTTTTGGGTGTGTTATTATTTTTGAGAATAGCTGTGTAAATCAAGGGGAAATAATGAGTACGTCTATTCTAAGATAAAGTCCACGAAAATAGACTTAATATGGCCGTTAAACACTGCAGGAACGTGAAGAACGAACGTTATTTTTCGTTCCGAACCGGTTCAGGAACGATATTTTTGTGGGGGAACGATTGCAAGAACGCAAAACGTTAAATTGAAACTTGCCTGAACCGTTCGGAACGGAACGTTTGAAAAATAATTTCGTTTTCAAGCCCTGGTGGAAAAGTTCTATTATTTACAGTGTTGACTAAAGTGACTAAAATGACTAAAAATTGACTAAGACTAAAATTGATTTTCGGCATTTTAGACAAAGACTAAGACTAAATTGGGAAGGCAATGACTAAAATATGACTAAGACTAAAATTGATTTTCGTCATTGTGACTAAGACTAAGACTAAATTAAAAAAAAGCTGACAAAATTAACACTGTACCAGTGTAACAATATGCAATACCATGTAATACCACTTACGCACAAACACATGATGTAAGTAAAAAAAAATACATTGTATTAAATATTGGGTCATTCCATGTCAATTCACACGCCTTCCCCACATGACCCTCTCCGATTTACCCGATATCTCACATACAGGTACCCTTTGATGTCAATTGAAAGAATACCAAGTATTAGCACCCTACGTCTAACGGTTGCAGAGATGAAGCCCTCCAAAGTTGGGGTGCCATGCCCACTTTTCAAGCCTGTGAATTGCATACAAAATTTACAAGCAGATTTTGACACCTCTGGTTTTAGTTTGAAGGAAGATACAGGCCTAAAAATCACCATGACCCCTCAATATGACCCTGTCTACCAGATGATGTACTTACGAATAACATGCCTTGACTATTTTTGGCTATATTAAGCCTTAAAAACTGAATTTGTGAAAAGCGTGATGAAGAGTCTTGCCATTTTGGGGTTCCATGTCTTCGAAACTATGTATGCTTAGGGAGTTATAATTGATTTTCCATCATATTTGGGAACTGTACAGTGTATTCCAAAAAAAGTAGGGCACTCTGCCTTTTAATGATGGAATAGGAGGGACTCAAAAACAGTTTTTGGACTAAATGTCCTTACGGTACCCTCTACTTCAGGCCTCAAATTAACCATGTGGGCACTTGATGAGTGGAACGCCCTTTTAACCCCATGTACAGTAGCACTGTATCAAACATTCAAGCTTGGAAAAACTTTGTTTTTCAAAGTTCTTCATATTAATCTTGGCCTTCAAAGTATATGTTTGTGTCTATGTCTTATCACAGTGTCCGTTTTGTCTGCTGCCATCTGCTGGTCAAAAAAAACGCAACAACAGTGTAATGTAAGAAAACAAAAGGGGCTGGAACATCTTGCCCATAATTTACCAATAAAGTAGCCTAGAAATCTAGACGCCCCTAGGGGTTGAGCTCGCTAGGCTACCAATAAAGCACTTTAATTCTACAGTATATTGCTATATATTAATTATGATTTTAACGAGCATTATGCAGAATGCTCAATTATGATTACATTTCTGACAGGACACCCCCACCCCCATGTCTGGTAGAAATTTAGTGCAGGGTGAGGCCATCTTGGGACTGGCATCATGATTGAGCATTAAGCAGTCACACTTAGGAAATTATTTAAACTATTACTATTCATCATGCTTGTTAAAATCAGAATTAGTACATAGCAATATACTGTATAATAATTACAGTGCTTTATTGGTAAATTACGGGCAAGATTTTCCAGCCCCTTTTGTTTTCTTACATTACACTGTTGTTGCGTTTTTTTGACCAGCAGATGGCAGTAGACAAAACAGACACTGTGATAAGATATAGAGAAAAACACACTTTGAAGGCCATGATTAATATGAAGAACTTTGAAAAACAAAGTTTTTCCAAGCTTGAATGTTTGATACAGTGCTACTGTACATGGGGTTAAAAGGGCGTTCCACTCATCAAGTGCCCACATGGTTAATTTGAGGCCTGAAGTAGAGGGTACCGTAAGGTCATTTTGTCCCAAAGCTGTTTTTGAGTCCCTCCTATTTTATCTTTTAAAGTCTGAGCGCCCTACATTTTTCGGAATACACTGTACAGTTCCCAAATATGATGGAAAATCAATTATAACTCCCAAAGCATACATAGTTTCCAAGATATGGAGCCCCAAAATGGCAAGACTCTTCAACACACGTTTCACAAATTCAGTTTTTAAGGCTTAATATAGCCAAAAATAATCAAGGCATGCCATTTGTAAGTACATCATCTGGTAGACAGGGTCATATTGAGGGGCCATGGTGATTTTCAGGCCTGTATCTTCCTTCAAACTAAAACCAGAGGTGTCTAAATCTGCTTGTAAATTTTGTATGCAATTCACAGGCTTGAAAAGTGGGCATGGCACCCCAACTTTGGAGGGCTTGATCTCCGCAACCGTTGGACCTAGGGTGCTAATACTTGGTATTCTTTCAATTGACATCAAAAGGTACCTGTATGTGAGATATCGGGTAAATCGGAGAGGGTCACCTGGGGAGATTCTAGGGAATCATGTGAATTGACATGGAATGACCCTATTGTTACACTGGTTATTACACTGTACCTAATGTGGTATATCCACTGAACCATTAAAACAGTATTACCATTTGCCCCATTTTTTGCTTCATTTTCACAATAGTCGTTTGGTTTTAAGCCTATGTACGTCATGTCACGTCTGTATGTATCATATACGTTTACGAAATGGTGGACGGGAGTGGTAGGAATGATGGGGGACTGGAAGCGTCGCGTTTCGGGGATATACCTTAAGCAGTCGAAGGCGACTGCACAGGCAGTCTAGTTATTTATTTATATTACCACCATGTCCAAAAAGCAAACGCGTTTCGGCTATCAAGCCTTCATCAGTACGTAGTACCACGCACTGATGAAGGCTTGATAGCCGAAACGCGTTTGCTTTTTGGACATGGTGGTAATATAAATTTAAATAAATAATGAGACGCAGTTTATGAGTGCGGATTTTTCTTCCTTAAGTTGATACATTTTATTGCGCACCCAAAGACTTTCGTTTTTTCCAAGAAGTTGAGCGCGTCCTTTGCCAAAATTCATCTGAGTAACACACAGTCAGGTGCGGGAAAGTTCAGAGCCCGGTATGAATGTGGATGGTCCGCAGGTATGCACTTAAGTGCTGAAAGTAACCGGTACGGGTACGGGCATGGTCACGGGCACCATTCTGACCGGCCTGAAAACAGCTTAAGTGTCTAAGATGCTGAACAAGTTGAAGATGAAGACGTTTGAGTTAGAGGGAAGATCTCACTCACTCCCTCTCTTGGTCTCCCTCTGTCTTGTCTTTCACTGTACTTCTCACTCTCGCTCTCTCTCTTTCTCGCTATCTTCTCTGTCTCTCACTCTACTGCTCTCTCTCGCTCTCTCTTTCTTGCTCTCTTCTGTCTGTCTGTCTCTATCTCTCTCACTCTTTCTCCTTCTGACTCTCTTAAATGCTCTCTCTCTCTCTCTCTCTCTCTCTCTCTCTCTCTCTCTCTCTCTCTCTCTCTCTCTCTCTCTCTCTCTCTCTCTCTCTCTCTCTCTCTCTCTCTCTCTCTCTCTCTCTCTCTCTCCATCTCCTCATCCCCAGGTTGAGGCAGCTCCAGGTGGGTTCTGAGAGTCGTGTGTCTGAGATGCTGAACCAGTTGAAGCTGAAGACGTTTGAGTTGGAGCGCGCTCAGATGGTGCAGGAGGAGACGGCGCGCTCCCTCAGCCTCTGCCAGATGGAGTGTGAGAAACACCAGAAGAAACTGGAGGCAGGTGGACACAACACAGCACACAAACACACACACGCACGCACATTTAGATACACACGCACATATGCACATGCACACCAACACACACGCAAGTGCGCACGCACACACACACACACACACATGCGTGCACACGCACTCAGACACGCATATTCATACACACAAACACACACACACACACACACACACACACACACACACACACACACAGAATCCCATTGAGAAAGTTCCAGTGCCATTGAAACTTTGAAACACAACGAAGTTGCATTTATGCCTGACTCGTGCAAGGAGGCAGCCCAACAGGCGGCCGCAAGGGAGCAGTGTGGAGGGATGGTACCATGCTCAGCGGTGCTTATTCATTCCTCCCATCCACCTCGCACCTGGTGGTTTTGAGAATCAAACCTGCAACCTTCAGGCTACATAGCAGACTTCGTAACCACTTGCCCATGGTTGTTTGTTGGCTATCATTCAAGCAGGGAAGCTGACTGGGGTGACAAACAGGTCAGTTGTCCCGGGCCCAAGGAGAGAGGGGGACCAGAATTGGGTCCTCATGAGATTGTATGTATTGAGAGTGGGGCCCTTTCAAATTACTTTGCTCTAGGGCCGAATAAACCTGTCAGCGGTCCTGAGTTCAGGTGACACAACATTGTGGTATGAGCCTCTATCCTGCATAGCTTGACACATGGATCGTTCCTTGAAATAAATCCAAGACGCTCATTTAGAACATTGTTTTTTTCTGTTTTAATTTGTTTTGCTTTCATAGACCGCTCCAGTCTTGTGTGTGTGTGTGTGTGTGTGTGTGTGTGTGTGTGTGTGTGTGTGTGTGTGTGTGTGTGTGTGTGTGTGTGTGTGTGTGTGTGTGTGTGTGTGTGTGTGTGTGTGTGTGTGTGTGTGTGCGTGCGTGCGTGCGTGCGTGCGTGCGTGCGTGCGTGCGTGCGTGCGTGCGTGCGTGCGTGCGTGCGTGCGTGCGTGCGTGCGTGCGTGCGTGCGTGCGTGCGTGCGTGCGCGTGCGCGCGTGCGTGCGTGTGCGTGCGTGTGTGTGTTGGCCATAGTTCAGATGTCACATTCTGTTACTGTAACTGATTTGACTATTGTGAGTGAGGTAAGCGCTTCTCTTCCGAGTAACTTGTAGATCTATAAAAATGATTAGCCTGGAAAACCAGCGCCAATTGCTGGACGGCAAAATGTTTTATCAGGCTAAAAAATGATATGATATGACATTATGACTTTGACATTGACAATTATTTACAGGGTTACAGTCCCTGGAGCAATGTGGGGTTAGGTGCCCTGCTCATCCATGGAGTGTGGTGGGGAGTTTTAGGTTGGGATGCACGATATCATATTATTTGAATCAAGGCTCTGAACCGGTTCAGGGAATGAAAACGAAAACCTTAAATGTTTACCATTTTACATAGAACAGGAACAAAACCAGAAACTTCACTTTATTTTAGTGTTCAAAAACAGAACTGAAATTTAAAAATAATGGTGGATAGAGCTGGCAGAGCTTGACTACCATGCAATCAGAAGGCCTACAGTCTTCCAGTCCTACTCATAAGATGTAGTGCACGTAAATAGTGCAGTCTGTCAATCTATCAAAAACTTTTCTTTTCAAACATGAACTGAATATACTGTATTTGTTCATGTTACAGTTTTTCTCCATTGCTTTGGTGAGTTTCTCGAATCTTACTTTCCATTTGCAAAAGATCAAATGCATTCTCAAAACAAATTGGAAATGAATGGCAAAACATTGTGGATGACCTGCAAAACCCAGTCTCTTGCTCAAAATCCTTGGTCCATGTCTCAAAAGCAAGTTTTTATGACGATGAATGTGTCAGTGCCATCAAAATTCCGTCACTATGCCATTGTGTACGGACAAGTCAAAAACATTAGTCATACTGTTAATTGAATTGGAAGGACATTCTAGTGACAAAGTTTGTAGATTTGGTGTTATGAAATGTATCTTGGTGAGATTGATTGATTATGGTTATGATTATTGATTATGGGTGATTACTGCACAGAACAAATGTAGAATACAGTACATGTAAGTACACTGTAGACCAAAAAAATGTAGGTTATACATTTTCATATACGTACATAACATAGATTAATATTAACATACCATAACATAACATTGAGTAAGTAAACAAAAAGATTAACATCTCCCTTGGGCATACTGGGGTAGGCTATCGTAAAATTGATTGTACATCCTAAATTGTACATTCTAAATCATAATCACTTGTGGGTTTTTTTTAGCATTCTATCAGTGGCAGAGATACTGAACTGTGCCATCTTAATGCAGCCCTGCTCTTTGGGAAAGAGTCATGTTCAATCCCTGATTTGAAATAAAGATTCTCTTCCACGTAGCATTATACATCGTTCCTCGAAATAAATTAGCTCAATAAATGAATACAATCATTTAGAGCTTTTAGGCTAATCATGCAATGGCTTATACACTCACCGGCCTCTTTATTAGGAACACCTTTACAACTGTTCATTGAGGCAAATTTCTGATCAACCAATCACATGGTGGCAACTCAATGCATTTATGCATGTAGACATGGTCGAGATGATCTGATGCAGTTCAAACCGAGAGTCATAATGGCGAAGAAAGGTTATTTAAATGACTTTGAACATGGCATGGCTGTTGGTGCCGAAAGGGCTTGATTTGAGTGTTTCAGAAAATGCTACTGGGATATTCACACACAACCATCTCTAGGGTTTACAAAGAATGGCCCGACTCAGAAAAAGAAAGAATATACAGTGAGCGGCGGTTCTGTGGGCAAAAATGCCTTATTGATGGCAGAGGTCAGAGGAGAATGGCCAGACTGGTTTGAGCTGATACAAAGGCAACATTCAGTCAAACAACCACTCATTACCACCCAGGTATGCATAAGAGAATCTCTGATTATACAGCATATCAAATCTTAAGGCAAATGCGCTACAGCAGCAGAAAATCACATTTTGTGCCACTCCTGTAAGTTAAGAACAGGGAAATGAAGCAACAATTTGCACAGGCTCACCATAAACGCCACTAGAAGATTGGAAAAATGTTGTCTGTTCTGATGAGTCTTGATATCTACTGCAACACTCTGGTGGAATGGTCAGAATTTGCGCGTCAACAACATAAAAACATGGATCAACTCAGCCTTACATCAACATTTCAGGCTGGAGATATAATGGCATAAGGATGTTTTCTTTGCACAATTTGGGCCAATTAGCACCAATTTATCTTTGCTGGAATGCCACAGCCTACCCGAGTAATGTTGCAAGCAGTTAAGGCCATTCTAAAGGCAAAAGGGGGTCCAAAACAGCACTAGAGAGGTGTTCCTAATGAGGTGGCCGGTGAGTGTATATGGCACACACACACACACACACACACACACACACACACACACACACACACACACACACACACACACACACACACACACACACACACACACACACACACACACACACACTCACACACTTGCATACAGAACTAAAGCAAGAGACGTCATGATTTGTAATCATCTGTTAATCCTTTTGACAGCTGATTTGACTATAGCAGCAGTCATGTCTGAGCCTTTGTCTCCTATATGTCTTCCAGGGGCAGGCTTGATGGGGTGATGATGGATGTGTGGTGAGAGATCAAAAGTTAATATTTGACACACACACACCCACACACACACACACACACACACACACACACACACACACACACACACACACACACACACACACACTTACTACCTGCAAGCAGCTGCTTCCTCAGAACTTGTATTGTGTATAATCACCACCATATTACTGGCTGTAATCAAGAGGTTTCCTAAGAACCCGATAACAAACTCTACACAATGTAAGGCCATGATACCGTGACACAGGAGGCCGAGCCGTGGCTCAATCGGCTGGGCACTCGAATGCTACGCCGGCGACCCAGGTTCGACTCCGGCCAGAGATCATTTGTTGAACCTTCCCGGTCTCTCTCCCCGCTCATCTCCTGTCCCTCTGGAACGAAATTAGAAATGGGATTCGGCCAAAAAATCTGATGCACTTCTCGCTCGTTCCCTTTCATTCGCTCTCATTTACTTGTGCTCTCTCTCTCTCTATCTCTCTCTCTCTACCTCTCTCTCTCTCTCACTCTCTCAGGGTTCGTCTTACTCTCAACACTGTCTTTCTTACCTCTCTCCATCTCTCTCTCTCTCTCTCTCTCTCTCTCTCTCTCTCTCTCTCTCTCTCTCTCTCTCTCCATCTCTCACTCTCTCTCTCTCTCTCTCTCTCTCTCTCTCTCTCTCTCTCCATCTCTCTCTCTACCTCTCTCTCTCTCACTCTCTCAGGGTTCGTCTTACTCTCAACACTGTCTTTCTTACCTCTCTCCATCTCCCTCTCTCTCTCTCTCTCTCTCTCTCTCTCTCTCTCTCTCTCTCTCTCTCTCTCTCTCTCTCTCTCTCTCTCTCTCTCTCTCTCTCTCTCTCTCTCTCTCTCTGTCTCTCTCTCTATCACTCTCCTATCCTGTTTCTCACCTTTTTCACCAGGCTGAGTCAGCTGCAGGTGGGCTCTCAGTGTAACGGAGGCCAGTTAGCATTGTGGCGTGAAACCTTAGTAAACCTCCCTCCTGAAGCCTCATACAGTATTAGTAGTGCTGGGCTATCGGACTGGTCCTTTAGTGCAGCGGTACCGTTCTGTGACTCCCATACCCGAACCGATACATTGACTAGGAGGTGGCGAGTTTGCGGCCACAAGGGGGACGGACGGTGTGGGAACACCTCTGTTACGCTGGTGCCATTGACCCGGAATGGGAGTGAGTTTTAGGGGGGTGAGTGTAACGGAGGCCAACTAGCAGTGTGGTGCCGTACGTTAGTAAGCCTCCCTGCCGAAGCCTCATACAGTATCGTAGCGTTGGGCTATCGGACTGGTCCTTTTGCCAAGCGGTATCGAGCTGTGACTCCCATACCCGAACCGATACATTGACTAGGAGGTGGACACACATTCTCTCATGTCGCCTCTCTCTCTCTCTCTGTCTCTCTCTGTGTCTCTCTCTCTCTCTCTCTCTCTCTCTCTCTCTCTCTCTCTCTCTCTCTCTCTCTCTCCATCTATAAGGCAGCTTCAGATGGGCTCTGAGAGTTGAAGTTGAAGACATCTCTCTCTCTCTCTCTCTCTCTCTCTCTCTCTCTCTCTCTCTCTCTCTCTCTCTCTCTCTCTCTCTCTCTCTCTCTCTCTCTCTCTCTAGGTGTTGACTAAGGAGTTCTATGAGCTGCAGGGTTCCTCTGAGCGGCGAGTGGTGGAGCTGCAGTCTCAGGTGAGCGAGCAGCAGGTGCGGCTGGAGACCTACGAGAGGCTGGAGGAGGAACTGGATGACATCACCATGCAGGCCGCCGAGAGTATGTCACACACACACACACACACACACACACACACACACACACACACACACACACACACACACACACACACACACACACACACACACACACACACACACACACACACACAGACACACACGTATGCACACACTCACACATACACATACATACATATGCATACACACGCACACAAACACGTAAATAAAGTTTCCCACAGACCGTTGTGCCGTGAATTGTTTTTGTAAAAGTAGTATTTAGGTTTGGCCTCGTCGCCCTGTGCTGTGTTGCTGTGCTGTAGTGGCGCTCTGTCTATTGCATTGTCAGCCAGGATCTTAATGGTTAGCGCTAATACCAACGCACAAAACCTTTATTATCATACAGTGGTGAAGCAAATTGGGGAAAGTGTAGGGGTACAGTTTTGATCGGTTGCGGGTTTGAATGCCACCCTCCCACTCCCTACCACAATCCATGGCTGAGGTGCCCTTGAGTAAGGCACCTAAACTCATACTGCTTCAGGGACTTTAATCAATCCTCTGTAAGTAATTTTGAAGCAAACAAGCTAACCGTCAAACATAGATTGAAAAACAGCTTGACTGCTCTGGTACAGTTGAAAGAGTACGCATCTGCAATACAGCCCACAGCAATCCTTCACATACCACACATATGAGTACACACACACACGCACATGCGCACAAATTCTTCTATCCTATTTAGTTCACTGTGTCCGAAATCTTTCGATGGTGGCGAAGAACTTCAGCTACTACGTGAATCCAAGCTATGGTCGATGCTCATAGATTCAGACAGGTCACCAGGAAAACGCGTTCACCCACTTATTAAAGTCTCAATTTGACCTAGGGGTGACATCCCTTTAAGTATGCCTTTAAGAAAATGATCAGGATATTAAGTATCCTGAATATATAATGAAGAATCCTGACATATACAATTGCATTTTTGGGCTCTCAGACGTCAGGTGGCACAACCACAGCTAATGCCCATAAATTAATTAGTTTAATTGGTAATTAATGTACTGCAATTAAAATGCTTCTTAGATAATCCACTCACTGCAAAAAAACTATTTTAATCCATACAATAGTGGCATTAGCTGTGGTTTCACCACCCTGACGTGTGCTAATGACTAATGAAATGTCAATGACCCATAAACACCTTTTTACCAACTTCAGTATCCCGGATAAGTCCTTATCTGGGTTTGTGAGAAAACCAGCTTTATGAGGAGTAGGAGTACTCCCGAAGAAAACCTAATTTTACGGGTGCGGCATTCACCGCAGGGGGAGTAAAAGCGTAAAATTACATTCCTGGTATTCATTGTATTCAGTATCCTGATTGGGATATTGAGTATCCTGAATTCATGTTCGTACATATTTACATTTATAAACACCTTTTACCAACTTCAGAATCCCAGTTAAAGCAACACATGCAGTATTTTTTTGGAATTGGATTATATTTGCTAGCTAGTCAGAGTCTTGTAGACATGTGATGTGGAGACACTTTTTTATATTCCCAGCAATTCCAGAGGTGGCTGGTGCTAGGCTACCGCTAGTGAGCGGCTATTTGGTAACCTCACACTAAAGTGGTATTATGTCGCTTTCAGCCCTTATTTGGGATTCTTGAGAAATCCAGTTACAGTATCTGAGGTGGAGTACTCCGGAATACAGTATTGAGGCATGTACATGGCAATGCGCTTCACTTTTTCCGCATTTTATTACTTTACAGCCTTATTCCAAATTGTATTAAATTAATCCCCATTATGACCATGTGAAAAAAATAGTTCTTGAGAGTTTTTGAAAATGTATTAAAATTAAAAAACAAAGAAATCATATTTACGTAAGTATTCACAGCCTTTGCTTAATACTTTGTAGAACCACCTTTGGCAGCAACTACATTCATTTTTTCATTTCGAAATGAAAAGGGATTAAAAGGGAGGTCATCGGTGTGTGTTTCAACCTTTTTTTACATTGAAATTTTACATTTTGAGTCTGCATCTGGCTAAAATAGATGGGCATGAGTTTTGAATGAAATCCTTTGGAGAGTATCATGATCTGCTTCTGTAGTCACAGTGCATGTCGACATGCATGCTTCTTTAGGTTTCCAATGTTGACTGCATTCATACATCCCCAAACCATGTCAGTCCCACTACTATGGTTGACTAGCCAGATGATGCACTTACAAAAAAACACTTTTTTACCACCACACATGCTTAACACCATCTAAAGCAAATGTCTTTATCTTGGTCTCATCAAACCACACGACATGGTTCCAGTGATCCATATCCTTGGTCTGTTCATCTCTCTTGAGACCAAGATCAACACATTTTCTTTAGATGGCAGCAAGTATGTGTGGTGGTAAACAAGTGAGTTTTACAAAAAAAAGTGCATGATCTGGCTAGTCAACCATGGTTGTGGGACTGACATGGTTTGGGGATGTATGGTGCCAAAGGTGGTTCTACAAAGTATTAAGCAAAGGCTGTGAATACTTATGTAAAAATGATTTCTTTGTTTTTTCATTTTAATATATTTTCAAAAACTCTCAAGAACTATTTTTTCACATGGTCATAATGGGGTATTTATGTTACATTTTGAGGACAGAGATTAATTTAATACAATTTGTAATAAGGCTGTAAAGTAATAAAATGCGGAAAAAGTGAAGCGCTTTGAATACTTTCTGGATGCACTGTACATATCGCATGAACTTCTCACATTTGGCTTCTGGCCAAAATGCAAATTCATGCCTTCCTTGGAAACTGTTATTGGCCTCAGGGTATATGTCAATGTTTCCTGTTGATAACGCAATATTGACTCTGACTGTTTGCAAAATTATTTCATGTTGAAATGTGTTGAAACTCTTTGTTTGTGCATGCATGTGTTTCTGGGTGTCATGTGTGTGTGTCTGTCTCTGTCTGCCTGTCTGTCTGTCTGTCTGTCTGTCTGTCTGTCTGTCTGTCTGTCTGCATGTCTGGCTGTGTGTGTTGTATAGTGGTGAATGAAGAGGATGCGGAGAGGGTGCTGTTCTCTTACGGCTATGGAGCCAACGTGCCCACCACTGCCAAACGCAGACTTAAGCAGAGGTAAGGAGCCGTGCGTGCGTGCGTGCGTGCGTGCGTGCGTGCGTGCGTGCGTGCGTGCGTGTGTGTGTGTGCGTGTG